>NC_072807.1:37940468-38243984 GCF_028583425.1 Eublepharis macularius | reverse complement strand
CCAAAGAGTTCCTGTTTATGGTTGGCTTCCCTTTCTGATCACCTTTGTGTAGAGAAAGAGGCTTAACCAAAAAGGTCTCGCAGACTCCTGCCGGGTCCCTATTGGGGGACCAACTTGATTGATTAGATTTTTAGCCCACCCTCCCCGCAAGCAGGCTCAGGGCGGGTTACAATCATAAATAAATTACAATGGATTGCAATGGATAAAAACAATAAAATAACATCTCAGTACAAACATGAATTTCAGTATTCCAGGTGGGGTACCCTTCCCCATTTCCCTGCCCACCATACACCAAGGAAGAAAAGGGTGGAGGTGTGGGTTGGTGAAACTCTAACTCCCCAAGCATAGCATGGGGGGGGGTAGATGAACCATATGCTCCCCCCCATTGGTAGGAGACTGGCAGACCAACTTCTAATCCTTCAAGCCATGCTTGGCCCCCTAGTCACCCCAGGGAAGAAGAAGTGCATTGCACCATTCATAGTAAAGAGAGGCAGGATGGAAGGGAGAGAGAGCTCACGGCAGGAAAGAGTTAAGCGGCTATAATGATTCACAAGGGAGGGTTCCGTTTGGCACAACGAATATTCCCCGAGGACTTCAGCGCTAGGCTGTCATTAAAGTGGTGCCAAAAGACTTTCTAATTCACTGTAGATAAAGGCACCAGGAATTAGCATGAAGCCTATGATCAAATGACCCTCTCGCATTGCTGACTGCAGCGGAAACCTCCCCTCCGCCATAAAGAGCTCTCTTGTTTGGCTTCTGCTTTTGTTTGTTTTTTTTAAATTTAAAGAGTATATATTTTCAGGGGGAAGCAAAGTGAAGGTGAAGCCAATTTCTCTTGAACTGTTTTGGGTTTGTTTCATGGGGAGCAGGCGCATGTTGGTCTGCGTTTTTTCAGGTGCTATAAACCAGCTGAAACTCTAAAGAAATGTGTGACACCGTGTTCTGTTCCTTTGGCTTGGGATCTAGCTTGCAGCAGGCAAAACTTGATGTTTTAAACCAAAAGTATTTACTCTGAACTCTGCTGAGGGACAAAAGCGTACAATGAAGGCAGTAAGGTGACAATGAGCTTTAACACAGTCCATGTTATAAAGCAGTAAAGAGTACAGTAGCACCTTTAAGACTAACCAACTTTATTGTAGCGTAAGCTTTCGAGAACCACAGCTCTCTTTTCTCTCTTGACAAAGAGAGCTGTGGTTCTCGACAGCTTATGCTACAGTAAAGTTGGTTAGTCTTAAAGGTGCTACTGGACTCTTTACTATTTTGCAACTACAGACGTAACACAGCTAACTTCTCTGTTATAAAGTGGAACCTTTGCCAGCTCATTTGCCATCTTGTGTCTTCAGTGGCCTTTTTTTATACAATTTTTCCTGCATTTCTCACAAAGTGGGGGCACTAGCACAGACAACAACGAAAATAATTACACAGGTGGGAAACTCTCATTAAGAGTGTGTGTAGCAGGCCGGCTGCCTTTTTTGTTTCTCTACCTGTGGCCTCCTCTGACACCCAGGTGAAATTTTACCCATCACTGCAATTGATCTTGGCATGCCTTTTAAACATAGCCATTTCTGCTCTGGGCAGGCAGGTGGTCTCAGGGCCGGCACCAGGGTTTCTGGTGCCTGAGGTGAAATACCTGCCCTGTGCGATGATATCACTTGTGACATCATCGCGCAGGAGCGTCCCCCTCACCTGAGGCAGGCGGCAGTGGCGAAGGGGCAGAGAGGTGAGCAGGGACGTTGTCCACTTTCCCACTCGCCTCCCCACTCGCTGCTGCGCCACCGGGGCACCTGGCTCACCCGGGGCTGAGCTGAGGCGGGCACAGCCGTGAAGGGGCAAAGAGGCAAGTGTGGGTGCAGCCCAGATGGGGGGGTCATCGGGAGCTGGCTCGGTGCCTCCTTCAGACTTCAGTGCTCAAGGCGGCTGCCGGCACGGCCTCCATGGACGCACCGGCCCTGGGTGGTCTGACTCATTTGCCAGAAGCAGGGATGTAACAATATAAGTGATGAATAAGCTGCTGCAGTGAGCAGAGGTCTCATTTGCAGTGGCCCTTGGGAAACAAAGGGCTCGGCTAACCAGGTTGTCCATCCTGCTTCATGTTAACTTGGATAGCGTGAAAATTAGGATTTCCGTCTTGGTTCTAAAACCTTGGTTGTTCCAACATGGTGAGGCTTTGCTTTGGTTTTGAACTGAAAATTGTAGACATTTACCAGAATATTAGCAAAATCCTGAACAGAGTTATACCTTCTTAAATCCATTGACTTCAACAAACTTAGAAGAATGTTTAACACTGGTTGGGATTGCACTGCCTGTAACACAACCCTCCCAGAGCTTTGGTTAAGGTTGTGAGGTAGATTGATGGATTAACTCCAGGAGTCCAAATTCTTAGACTTGATCTTAATATGTAGCAGAATAAGGTGGGGCTGAGTCGGTAAATTCATAAGGCGGTAGAATGGACTATATAGTATATCTGACGGCAGGTAAGTGTTGACGGGAGAATCACAGCACGGAATGCTTCTTTCTATAAAAGGAAACTATTTGCAAACAGGAGCGGGTTGGCTTAGAACGTTTCTGTCTGCGCTGAGCCCTTTGAATCTCAAGGAGTGGCTTGTTTGATTTTTTTAAATGCGTGGGAGCATTATAGGGGGGGGGAAATGGTAGTTCTTACTTGCAGTATGGAGAAGTCCAACTACTCGACCTCCTTGAGGATTCTTCCACCACACCTAAGCTAGACCTTAGCTGCTAGCAGATGCCCTCTACCAAGGCTTTCTTCTCCCTATCCTTTTCAATATACTTCTGTAGATTAGAGCCTTGTAGCAGAATATGCTTGTGGGCCAGCAGAGAGGGCGCATTTGGCCTTTGAGCCCTTCCTTGCAAGGCCCTCTCTGGGCATCTGGTTGGCCACTGTGTGAAGCTGGACACTGCGCTAGACGATCCAACAGCCAGAGAGAGAGAGAGAGAGAGAGAGAGAGAGAGTGTTAACGATGGCTTTATTGCAGCGATCTCCCCCATGAATAAATGAGGATGTGTGTGATCTGTCCCGTGTTTTTTAAATTCCATTTTGTAAGCTTTGTTTACAACTCAGCAAGCGGGGTGTTTTCCATCAGCCTCAAAAAACACAGATGACTCAGTGAAGTTGGTTAAGCTTCCTGTGGAATTGGGAAACTTCCCTCAGACGGCGCTTGAGTCATCATCGTCGTCACTTCTTGTGTGCCAAAACCTGGCCTTACAGAAAACTCTGATCAGGAAAAAGAAAATTTTGCGGAGAAGGTTTTTCTTCAGCCTGTTAGACTCGGCACACAAATTGCTTGTCCGGGGCCTTGTTAGCAGCCGCCCCTGAACCCAGGTCTGATTTGTTTGCATATTCAGGAGCTGAACCGGAGTTTCAACATGGCTGAAAGAGGGACAGAACTTACTAGTTTCCCTTCCCTTTCGTTGTATTATAAGTGATGAAGGTGGACGGTCATCTATTTATTTATTTATAGTCCGCTTTTTTCATCAAGACTCAAGGTGGCTTATACAGTGTGAGTCAGTATAGTCAGTTTCAAGGACATTTCAAGAAACGATGTCTATAAATGCAAATTTGCAAAGATTTAAAGCCAGCGGAAATCCAATACGGAGTTGAATAAATGCCGAAACAGAGCGTAAGCAATTTTCCAAGACGGACACATTAAAATGCATAGAACTACCCAGTTGGATCATACTTAAAGCAACAAATAGCGCATAGCAGTAATCCCTGGTGAATATCTCTGAACCCACTTCCTTATAGTGCAGCCCTCCTATCTGAGTAAAAAAAACCCTCTTGAATAATTCAGTTTTGCATCATTTGTGGAAAGCCAGGCAAGTGGGAGCTTTCCTGACCTCCTCAGGTAGGCTATTCTATAAGGTTGGGTGCCACAGCAGAGAAGGCACATGTACGGTCAGCGGTCGATCATGCCACACTTCTATGCTTGACATGCGGCACTGTTCTCTTAATTGCCTGGCAAGGTAATAAGCGCAGCCCTCTGACCAAGTGTGCACAGTGATAAATTATCCCTTGATAAAAGGTCGTCTGTGCCCATCCGTCTGCTACTGCAGCCATTTTCAAGCTCTCCACATTAAGAAAACTCTGCATTGACTTGTCTGTTCAGTGAAGCTCTTTACATTGGCTGTGGAATTCCAGTGTCTTGTGGAGGTTTCTAAGGGCGCCTGCACAGCCGCCAGGCATGTTGGGCCCTCGTTGTGGCCTCACTGAGATGAAAGCACGCGCAACACCATGCAAGCTGCATGTGGCAGATGGTACTTTGTGGAAAGCGGCTTAAGGTGATACCCCTGCTATTTGAGCTCCCATACTTGTTATGGAGTTCGCACTGGATCTTTATAAGTGCATCAGGGAGCGGAACCACAAGTGACAAAAGGCACAGGTTGGACACTTGCCAGCTTCCCTCTAGTTTTGATGGGAAAAGTAGGCAGCTTGGCGAAATGTTGGACAAGTGACAGTTGAAAAGTCCGTTGGACAGCAGACAGAGAGCCGAGCTGCAAGACCAGGACGCCTACATTTCCCATCAAAACTTGAGGGAAGCAGACAAGTGTCCAATCTGTGCCTTTTGTCACTTGTGGTTCCGCTCAGGGTCTCCTTATTGATAGGATCTGTAGTAGCAGATAACCTTCCCACCATCAGGAAATGTTCTTCCAAATGTGACCAGTCCAAACCTTCCTCCGGCCTTCTTCAAAGTTTTTATTTCTTTATTTATTTTATTTATATCATATTTGTATTCCGCCCTCCCCGCAAGCAGGCTCAGGGCGGATAACAACCTTAAAATCATTTAAAAATGTTCCATATTAAAACATTAAAACATCATATAAAAATAGCAGCACTCTTTGCCTGTCGGCAGCAATACAACCATTAACGAACAATACAGCAGTACAACTAGATATAGCAGCACAGTAACAGCAGCTGAAAAACAAACAGTGGTGGGCAGCTTTCACAGGGGGGGGGGCGGGTAGACGTTGCAGCCTCCGGCCAGGGGAGGCCCAACCTCAGCCATGAGCCTGGTGGAACAACTCTATCTTACAGGCCCGGCGGAAAGATAGTAAATCCTGACGGGCCCTGGTCTCAGTAGACAGAGCGTTCCACCAGGTAGGAGCCAGGACTGAGAAAGCCCTGACTCTAGTCGAGGTGAGGCAGGCCTCCTTGGGGCCAGGGACCGATAACAATTGTTTTTCTCCTGATCGGAGGGTCCTCTGGGGAATATACGGGGAGAGACGGACGGTCCCTCAAGTATGCTAGCCCCAGTCTGCACAAGGCCTTATAGGTCAATACCAGAACCTTGAACCTGATCCGGTACTCCACTGGCAACCAATGCAGCTCGCGCAATATTGGTGTAATATGCGCCCTATTTGGTGCTTTCATAATGACGCGCGCCACTGCATTTTGCACCAGCTGCAATCTCCGGGTCAGGCTCAAGGGTAGGCCCGCGTAGAGCGAGTTACAGTAATCTAACCTAGAGATGACCGTTGCCTGGATCGCTGTAGTTAAGTCACAGGCAGACAGTTGCCCACAGTTCTGAGCGCAGTGACTGCTCACCCATCTTCTCTCTCCCATCAATGTGTTCGAAAAGAAGTTCAGCTGCTGCAGCACCCCCCCCCCCCATTTCCCAGACAAACTATTTGGTGCCAGAGAGGAGCAAGATGTAATTTCAGGTCTCCTTTGCTTGCACTTCAGAAAGCAGCTTCCATGAGTCATTCCGCTGAGATCTTCCGTGACATCCTTGTTTTTGGACTTTCAACAAGGGTTTTTTGTCCTTAGAGGAAATGATGGACCATCCTTACCCTCGCCACCTGAAGGACAAAGCTGGCTATTATGCTGCTAAAGCTTCAGGCACTGAAGTCTCTGTTGGTTGCTAATCATATATGCTGACTTGTTCATATTCAGAACGGTTCTATATCAGCAGGATTATGATGTTGGTAAATGAAACAAATGTTAACTGGAAAGGGGTTGGTGGGGGGGTGAGGTTTGTATGCGTTTGCATTTATTAAAGCAAATCCCGTAGGATGTGTTACAATGACTAGAGCAGCGGTGTGGATAACTGAGGGATACGTGGGCAAGGGATCTAGATGGGAAGTGAGGATAACTCTGGAGAACAGAGAAAAAGAGGGGTGTTTCCACAAATTCAAATCTCTGAAACTCTCTCCAAGTAAAATGAATGTATTTATTTACATTTATTTATGTTATTTATAGTCCTGCCTTTCTCACTGAAACTCAAGGCAGATGGAATAAATAATATACAGTGTAATTCAACACAATCAACAGCTGGGACATTCAATAAACAATACAATATAGAATGAAGAAATAAGCAATTTAACGTGACATATTCAACAACAGTAACAGCCTTTATCAAATCATATCTTTGAACTGTTTCCTAACAGTACAGCCCTATTACATCTGTATTACAGTCCTCCTGAATATAATTAGGTTTTGCACAGTTGGCAAAAAGCTGGGAATTACAATTTAGTGCAGTTATATTTTAGTAAAGAAGCCATTTACAGTGTATATACTTTGAAAAAATATTCTATGCCAGAACAGCTTAAATGCTATTACTTAGGGTGGAACTACATGTTACGTATAACCAGGGCATGCGTTAGACAGCCTTTTAGGCCCCCCCCCAGTCCCCCAACTTCTACTGTGAATATGTTGGTGTGCTGCTATATAAAAAGGGGAAGAGACCAGGGTTGTACTTCTGCAGATGCAAACTTGGGGGAGGGATAAACAGACCCAGGGACTCTGTCGGGGCCTCAGGAGCTCAGCTCAACCCTTGGGATGGAGATCTTGCCTATGCAGTGTCCAAAATGTTGCAACGTGCCACTGTTTGGCAAGAGTGTCAAGGATTGCCTATCCTCAAGGATCATTTAGGATTAGATGTGATGCTGCCGTCGCTGGGCATTTCCTCCGGTCCTGCCGTCGGTAGCCAATCACGTGTGCTCGATGTGGTATCGGAACACAGCCTGAAAGATCTCCGCTTAGAGGGAGCAAAGAAGAATTTGATTGTTCTTCAAAGCAACTGTGGGTCAGGCTTCACGCACTGTAGCAAATTGCATGGCATTGTATGGATTTTCTTTGTATAGCTTAATCTGCTCCTGCCAGTTTGGGGGAAAGATAGAGCACTGGAGCCTTCTGGGGAAAAAAATGATAGCCTTTCAAGTACCCTATTAACTTTGTGTGTGTGCGTGCGTGCGCGTGCGTGCGTATGTCTTTGTGGTATAAACACACAAACCTTCCTGTAGTTACTTCTTAGGCGTTATTTCATGATGCGAGAGAATCGGCTTGGAACGTTTGGCAAGGCATGTCCAGGCAACAACTTTCCAAGCTCCTGGTTTGGCACTGCTGTGACAGTCAGGAGGACGGGAAGGATTTCTAGAAAAGGCTTACGGTGGGAAGCGAGCCAAAGGATTACGCAGCCTGGGGTGGTCTTCATCGGGCTTGTGAACTAGGGACTCCAGCCCAGGAGGAAGGGCCTGGCCTTGTCCCTTAGAATTACAACCAACTAGCCGAGGCCTCAGTAGAGTAGATGCCTGCCGAAGTATTCTTGCCACTCAGAGAGTATCTTTTTGAAAGAAGGTCAGTTGGCACAGTTTTTCATTTTTTAATAGAACCTAAAGCAACAAAATGCCTTGATCTTTGCCTGCATAGTATTCTGTTGCCCGTTGCCCGTCCAAACGGATCTTTTTCAAAAATACCAAACCTGTGCTGCAACCTCTCTGACAATTTGTAAAGCACCATCAATTAATGCTACAGAGGACAGGTCCCTGCCCCAGCGAGTTGACACTCTGAATTTCAGATGTGCGGGGAAACAATGGTAAGGGCTGAGGGAAGGAAACGTTTGGAGTAACAAGGGTTGAAGTTAAACAAACAGAGTTGGCCCACAAGCGTGGAGCTGACCAGGCTTATACCTCTTCTGCAAGACAATGCAGTTCTATGGAGAGTTACTCTCGTCTAAGCCCGTTGACTTGCTTATCCGCCCTGAGCCTGTGAAAGCAGGGAGGGCGGAATATAAATATAATAAATTAAATTAAATTAAATTAGACGGGAGTAACTCAACATAGGATGGCACTGAGCGTTGAGAGAGTCCTGGTTCTGGCCCAGCAGGTGGCAGTGTTAGCCTCGCTTCTGATAAAGATGGGAAACCCCTTTGGCCGCTGAGTGTTTCGCTGCTTAGGAGAAAAGGCCTTGTGCAACTTCTCAGGGTAATTAGGAGCCCTCATGACTCGATTTTCCTTTGCACAGCTACTTTCCCCCCATGCAAAAGCTGCTTAATCATGGGTCTGGGTGGGTTTCGTGCAGCAGGAGTTCATTTCCTTCTCTGTGGTATAATTCTCAACATGGTTTTTCCCATGCTGGTTTTCCCCCCCAGAATGCCCATTTTATCGACCTCAGCCATTATTCCAGGACAGCACTCCATAACATTTTTTCTATACCTCTTGTCATGATGGACTTGTCCTCAGTAAAAGTCCAAGGAAAAGCACCTTTTGAATCATTCCTGGCTAGCTGCTGCTAAGAGGTGACTACAGGGTTACACGGTTGGGTCTACAGACTACGTGGTGTTGGGTAGCAACACAGATAATGTGGCCCAAGACTGCGACGGGCTTTCCTTGTGCAAACTGGAGAGCTGCACCACGCTTGATGTGATGATGGGGCTCGCTGGGCATGCCTGGTGCATTTACTGCCCAAACCACACATAGTGTGAAAGGGACAAGCGTCTCCCAACACAAAGTGAACGTGCATGTCAGAGTTGTGGCCAGCTGTTGTTCCCAAGTATTTGCAGACATGTTTCCCCCATATGTTACACACAGGGCTTTTTTTCAGCTGGAACGCAGTGGAACGGAGTTCTGGAACCTCTTGAAAATGGTCACATGGCCGGTGGCCCAGCTCCTGATCTGTGGAGATCTGGGAACGGGGCCACCAGCCATGTGACTGTTTTCGCCGAAGGTCATTTAAACTTTAAAAAACTCCCCTCTTGTTCCAGCTGACCCCAAGTGACATCATTGTGCGGTCCTGAGTTCCACCACCTCTTTTCCCAGAAAAAAGTCCTGGTTACACATCTACTCCAGGCCAGTTTGGCCAGGGATCCTGGAAGTTTTTTGCTATCTTCTGAGCATGGAGCAGAGGTCAGCGAGGATGCAAGTTAGTTTTGAGTTTCCTGCATTGTGCAGGGGGTTGGACTAGATGACCCTGGAGGTACCTCCCAACTCTATGATTCTGTGAAACCCCCAGAGGTCCATAAATGTGCTATGATGCCGTGGGGAAGCAGGGGAAAAAATCAGCTTCCCCAAAGCACTGAACTCAGGACAGATAGCCCGTGCGGAAGCCCCCGGTGTCTGAGAGTGCATGAGCGAGAGTGAAAATGTTCCTCTGGTTTATTTTCCATCTCCTCAACAGTTAATTCATGTATTCTTGTGGGGCTGTGTTCCAAATGGAATGTTTCATATCCTCTTCAAAATCACTGTGATTACCCAGCTGAAAAAGGAAAGTTTTGTGTTTGAGAAGCATATAAATACACGGCACGTCACTATGAAAATAAGGTGTGTAATCATACGTTTGCTGGAGGAGGGAAGGGAAAAGTTCCACAGCTTACCAACTTTTCCTTACTAGTTTTTTCTGCAATGGATAGATGCAAAGGCCAGTACTGACACGTACAGCAGAATCTTCCCCCCTCGCCCCACCAGATTCCCTGTTCTGTTTTTGAGTAGGGGGAGAAAAAACCAGCCCAGCTGTCTGCCTCTTCAAAGCTTCCTACTTGGGAGAAAACGCTTATCTTCGTTTCCCTTGCGTAGTAGCAGTGAATCTTTCCAGCTCCTGGACCCACCTTAACAGTGCAATTCTAAGCAGAGTTATGCTAGTCTGAGCCCACTGATTACAACAGTCTTAGACCAGAGTAACTCTTCTTAGGATTGCACTGTTAGCCCCTTAAATCAGTGGTTCCCAAACTGGTGGCCCAGAAGTCCAAATTTATTTGGTATTGTGACCTGCTTTTTAAAAAATCCAGAGTATTTATGAATCAAACCTCAGAAGCCCGGGACTCATTTTCACTGGCTCCACAACCCACTTTGGAGTCCAGGCCCACAGTTTGGAAAATGCCGCTCTTGCTCTCTCTGAGCACAACTTGCCTTGCCTTCTTATCCCCTCTGTGCTATGTAATCAAGCCTAAATATATAGGCTGTGAGTAGAAATCAGGAGCCATAAATTTGGTTTTTCAAAAGAGTGAAGAAATCGTGTGGGAAATTGGTGGGCAGATCGTACCTGATTTGCCCCTTGGCTGATTTCCCAGCAGTGGGGAAAGTCAGGCAAAAAGCACTGGAAAAATGTAAGCCAAAGAGCTCTTCTGGGTCTGAGATTGTTTCTGTTCCACTTGGACTCTTTTGGTATGTAAAGAACGTTTATGTAAAATGTGCCTTGAGTGAGAGGGAGTTGGCAAGGGGAGGAGTTGAAGAGCTCCAGTTGCTGTTGTTCTGTTCTGTTTGGTGTCCATGTAATTTTGTCTCCAGGATCTTGCAGGAGTGACTCATTTGTTGAGCTACCCGCAAGTACAGAGCCTGGGAAAGTGCAAACATTCACCTCTTAAAGACACATTAACCCATTAACGAAAGAACAGTGGAGCAAATGTGCTGGGTTCTCTAAGCCTGAGAGCTCTACGTCAGCATTCTCACATAGTAGGAGGTCAAAACAGCATGCCACTTCTGACATCACAGATTCCCCGTCCACCAGTAGTGCAATTTAGAGCCCTCCCTCCCCGTTGCACAGCTTACCCACCAACTAGAGCACCCTTGAACGTTTGGCAGCTGTGGCAAGATGTTAGGGGAGGCAATCATGCTTCTAAAAACCAGGGCCACATATGTGACTTGTGTGGAGCACATGCACCTTTTAAAGCAGTTGGGCAATGCATTGCAGTGCCTTACCATTGCCTTACTTTGTTGCTATTTCTGTCACAAATACATTGTAGTAGCTGTACATGTGGTGGGCAGACTCTGTCGCTAAAAACTAGCCTGTAGATCAGCATAACACCACCAGTGTGGCATGATCACATGTACATGGCTAGATGGCATGCTAGAGGGGTTCTGCTCCACCATATATGCATGCCAGGTCTCTGGTGCACCACGCAGAACCATCGCACTCTCTTTCTTGCAACCACTGGAGTGTAGGTTGGTAAGCGTTGTACATTGACCCCCCCACACACACACTTAAGGGGTGGCAATAACTGAGCAGATGTTCCAAACAGATTGCAAGTGGTTAACATAGGCACGAAAGGGAGAAGAAGGCGTGTCGGTGTAACCGAGTGGTTCCTCCCACCCCTTGGCACATTGCCGATACCCATCTGTTCCCCCGCCCTTGGCTCCTAAGGAACATTCGCTTCTGCCAACGAGAGCAAAACAGAGCCATGCGAAAATTTCCTCTGCCCTGATCAGGTTGGGCAGGTTGACATGGTAGTTCACCTTCTGCTGAGGCACCTCTGATGCTTTGCAGATGTGTGTCGTCTCTCGTTAAGCAGAGCGATTAAGTTCATATTGATTATCACGCCTTCACCTTTAGCAATGCTGTTTGTAGGCTTTCGGGGCTTTCCCCCTTTCTGAACATCCCACAGTGTGAGTGTGAGTCTTCACCTTCTCTTTGCCGGTTCACTTGAGACAGGTTCCTGCTTGCTTGCCATCCCCGAGGAAGGCCCGTTCTCTCAATCAGATTCTCCTCCCGCATAGGGAGCAAGGATTAATAAGTCTGTTAATGGTTCTCTATCATCACCTTTTGTTTGGTGGCAACCAGAGGTCACAGTGCAGGGACACAACCAGATGCGCAGTATTCCCTTCCCCGCTTCTTTTGCATATCTGGTTGTTCTCCCTGGCTTTCTGTAAAGCCCATACTCCAGTTTCGTTCTAGCTTTCTCAAGGTGGATCTTGACAGCTGTTTTCCAAGCAGTGACTTACCCTAGTGTGTATGCAGCTCCTCAGCACATTGGTTGTTCATGTCTGCATGGACAATGATTTTACCAAACTTTTGCACCTTCCCAGATCCATGAACTTTCAATCTCGAACAAGCCATGTCCATGTCCTCATTAAAAAAAAACCAGGTTTGTTTCAGTGTCTGAATACAGCCTCTGCGTGAAGAGCAAAGAAGCATTCGGCTCGTAAGGCGACAGTTTAGGGGGACGTGGCCCCAAATAGTTCTCTAGCTTTGTTTGACATCATCCTCAATGGGGTTGGGGCAGAGCCAGAAACCAGGGACTGGGACAGTGGCCTCCCTGGAAGACTAACTCAGCCACGTTTAGCCTGGAGAGGAGACGACTGAAAGGTGATATGAAAACCATCTTCAAGTACTTGAAGGGCTGCCATATGGAGGGAGGCGCGGAGTTGTTTTCCACTGCCCCAGAAGGTCAGACCAGAACACATGGGCTGATATTAAATCAAAAAGAGTTTTCAGCTAAACATTAGGAAGAACTTCCTGAGAGTTAAAGCCGTCCCTCAGTGGAACGGGCTTCCTCGGGAGGTGGTGGGTTCTCCTCCTTTGGAGGTTTTTAAGCAGAGGCTAGATGGCTATCTGACAGCAGTGCTGACTCTCTGAACCTGGGCAGATCATGAGAGGGAGGGCAGGAAGGGTTGCATCAGTGCTTAGTTCTCGTGGCTCCTTCTTACATGGCCCAGGGTCATGCCAATCACCACCTTGGGGTCAGGTAACAATTTTTCCCCAGGCCAGTTCAGCTGGGGATCCTGACGGAGATTTGCCATCTTCTGGGCATGGAGCGGGGCGGAGGGGGGGATGGCGGGTGTGGGGGGGGTAGTTGTGCATTGTGCAGGAGGTTGGACTAGATGACCCTAGAGGTCCCTACCAACCCTATGATTCTGTGAATGAACCGGCTAAAGTGCTTGCAGTCACCACTTTCAGAGGTTCTTAAGGAAAGGGTGGTCTAGCATTTGTTAGGAGTATTTGCCAGCCCTGTCTAAGAGCACCGGGCCATCATCTGCCCAACTCAATAGTCCTCTTTCAGTCCATTGTGAAATCATGCATCCTATAATATCTTTCACATGTGAAGAGTTGTGCAAGTGGCTGTGCTTTGTTTGAGCTGAATAGGCAAGCCAATTTGTGTGTGTCCCTTCACATGTGATGGGGCATATGCTTTTCCGTAGAGGCAGGGGGGAACAGTGGTTACTCTTGGCCCATTTGATATATTTTGGGGGCTCAGCCACTCCCAAAGGTGACCTAGCTAACCAAATAGCTGGGTGGCAGGCAATTTCTGTAGAAGATGTGGGGAAAGGTTTGTCTTTGGGAGGGGGGAATCTACATAACAGAATTAAGCTATCCCCTCTCCCTAAGAAGCTCTGCCAACCGTAGTTCTTTGAGGGAGTGAGAAATCTCTAGGAGGCAAAGGGCTGCTCTCACTCCAAGCTGCAATTCCCAAGGTTCTTTGGAGAAAGTTAGGGGATATCAGCTGGTGTACTACAGATTTAAATCTGTAGGATGCATTGTCTGGTAAGTGCTACTTGAGGTAGGGAACGTTCTGCTCAAAGGTGAAATCCAGTTGGTGGATTCCTTTTCCCAACAGTTGGGGAGTGACACTGTGACTGTCGCAGCTCATATGGTGTGTGTGTGTTTTTTCTCATTGTGTTTCCATCTCCCCTCCTCTGTGCCATCATTCTTCCCTGTACTGTTGTGTTTGTTGTAGCTTTAATTAGTCTCCAGTGATCAGCAGGTGGACATACTCTGGGGCTGTTTCCTTGAAAACCAGAGGCACGGTTAACCTTACGGAACACCCCCCTTGTCAGTCCCACATTCATTATCTCTGGCACAGATGGATGCGGTCCAAGGCTCTTCAGAGTTAATGATAAAGTGTTGAGTCAAGGGCAAGGCAGAAACTCCCATCAATCTTCCTGCCAACAGTGTATACATTCAAATGCCGTGGGTGTTTGGGCGTGTAAGCAGCTAGCGCTATCACATCTGAGGAGGAAACCCATGCTCAAAAGTTTCCAAAGAAGGTAGAGTTCTAGAAGGAAGGATTCGTGTGGCGCTTATCCCAGGTAACAGTGGGCATTCCTTGAGTTCAAGGCTCGTTGATAGCAGCCTGAACGTTCAAATAAGCGCCACGGGGCACATTGAAAGTACCGAAATGGTCTTGCAAGACCCCTATTGACCTCACTGTGGTTTGTACAGATGTTCTTCCAGATAAACTGTGCCCCTTCGCAGTACTTGAACATGTGAAGCTGCCTGATAATGAATCAGACCAGCGGTCTACTCAGACTGATGGTGACTATCTAGGGTCTCAGGTGGAGATCTTTCATGTCACCTCCTACCTGATCCCTTGAACTGGAGATTGAACATGATATCTTCTGCATAGCGAGCATATCCTATACCACTGAGTCACAGTCCCTTCCCCATTTGTTCTGTCAACTGTATATTCTTCTAGAAATCTGTAGCTTCTGCCCATCATAAATGCATTTCACAGGGTCACTGGGGGAAGAGTATCAAATTTGGTTATCAAATCTGGCGCATGATGTAGATAACAACCTGCACATTGTTTCACCTTGCAGCAATAAATGCCTCCTTCTTGATCATTAATTTTATTTAGAAATGCAAACATCACTAACCATGCATACAAGTTGACATTTGACATTTGTTAGTTTTCTGAATTGTATTTTTTTTCCTGTTTGTTGCATAGGAACATTGTCACACAATATATAAAATCTATGCAGTACAAAATACATTTTTTAAAAAAGATTACAGCAAAGTGAGGCGAGATCAAGATATCACTGTACAACTGCAATACTTCAATGTAGTGATTCATGAAAAAAAAATCCACAAAAGTGACCCATGAATGCGCCAAAGTGCTATTGCCAGAAGGGAGGAAGTGACAAGAAAGGGATTTCTTTTATCCCATACTAGGAAGAGACGTGCGGACACCTTTGGAATATTGCATACTTCCATTTGTGTATAACCGCACAGAGAATGTATAGCTATATCTCTATAGTTGTAGCTTCAACAATGGTGGAGTTTGGGGGGTGGGCGGTCTACATGTTGCGTTTGCCACACAGAAATGCTTCTGTGACATTCCTTGACTATGTTGCCTCTATAACATCACTGCTGTTTCTTTAGTGCCATCTGCATACCCAACACCTTACAGGAGTGACTTTTTTTTTCCTTTTAAAAGAACAAGTCCTTAATGGGTTTACAGTCTGAATTTTAACAGTGGCTGCGATAGCAAAGGAAAGAGGAGGGGAAGTTGGCAGTACCAGAGAAGGCATGCAAAAGATTCAGCCCTGGATGCATGTCATCCCAGCAAGTACGCCTTCTTCCCCAGCCAAGGATGCAAATATGTGCCATTTCCTCCTTGGCAAGTTGTTTGGATATACTCCATATCAGGGCTTTTTTTCTGGGAAAAGAGGTGGTGGAACTCAGTGGTGGAACTCAAGACCGCACAATGACGTCACTTTGGGTCAGCTGGAACAAGGGGGGAGTTTTTTAAAGTTTAAATCGCCCTCGGCAAAAATGGTCACATGGCTGGTGGCCCTGCCCCCTGATCTCCAGACAGAGGGGAGTTTAGATTGCCGTCCGCGCTGCTCGGCGGCGTGGAGGGCAATCTCAATTCCCCTCTGTCTGGAGAGCGGGGGGGGGCACCGGCCATGTGCCCATTTTTAAGAGGTGCTGGAACGCGTTCCACCGCGTTCCCACTGAAAAAAAGCCCTGCTCCACGTGACGAAGAAGTGGGATGTGTTTATCAGTGGCACTACACCAGTGATGGGGACAATCTATTCCACAGAAGGATTTCTGTATGTTAAGTGCCACATGTAGACCAACCTTAATACATGGAGGGGTGCTTCACTTTAGTCAAAGTCAAAGATATTTGAGCCTGGAATTTTTTGCCGGGCTCATCTCTTTTTGTAATAAAATAAATATCCATAGTTATTCTGAAGGCATTCTTGCTCCCCCCTCCCCAGTGTAGAGAAAATATAGATATATTTTAGTAGGGACTGTACTTGGATAGATTTGAGAGAAATAAATGCTGCTCAGATATTTTCTGCACTGCCTGTGTTGCTGTCCCTTTGCTTGCCGGAAGTTGTTACACTGTTCTCTGCCATGCACTCTGTCTACACAACAAGCACAATGCACTGGCAACTTCTCTCGAGCAACCAGAGAGCCGCACAGCGTTTGTTTCATTTTAATTGATCAGGGACCCCACAGATGCAGTCAGCAAGACCAAGACATAAAGGTTGTCACTGAACATTGGGAGGAGTTTGTTTCTCCCGTAACACACAAAATCGTATCGAAAGAAAAGAATGGAAGGAAGATGCTAGGCTACTTGAGAGGCTACTGCAGAGGAGGTACCCCGCACGGGGAAGCACGCAAACCACCCCTACCATCCCCATAAGTAGCTTGAATTGGTACAGTCCTGAAAAAGCATTCTTGCTTATTTCTGCAAACTGTATAAACTGGCCCTCAGTGGTAACCCGTACAGAAAACCCCAGTGGGGTTTTTTGTTTTTTTTTTTGCATTATTCAAGTTTTACATGGGAATAATAGCGCATTGGGAAATCAGTGTGCATATGTTGCTTGGTTAAATTAGCCATCCAGGGGAAAAAACGATTATGAGAAGGCAAGCTTCCTAGTTATATACAGCGTTTGTTTTCCTTACACCTGGCTACATTAAAACATGTTTTCGAAGGAATGCTTCATTCAAACTGCTTAACTTCTAGAACTCCCATCACTACCACCTCGAGGAGCTCCTAAAGCCAACGCAAGCCCTGCAGGCCGGTGCCTTAAAACCAGGCTCAGCGTTTATTACAAAGCACTCCAGTTTGTTTTAAGGCAGTGAGATTTTAAAACCCCGACAGGAGGCGGGTGTTATTACAAGGGGCACGCAGTAGCAAAGGTAAGCCTATTATAGTAATGCGAGTGATAAAGTACAGAAATCATATCAAACATCTATGTGCTCAGTTATAAATACATGGTTAGATACACATTTCTTGAGACACAGTTGGCAGAAGGGAGGGGGGCCAGATGTGAAACCTGGGGCCATCCAATATCGTGGAGCCTTCCAACCTTGAGTTTCTCTAGGCGGTCTTTCACGTGAGCTCAGCTGTAGCTTATCAGGGCTATAGACCAACATAATAAAATTCTAAATCTCCCCAATTTCCCCTGGTGAGCTTTTTAAGGGTAGTTTCAGATAAACAGGTGACAACTGGGGCGGAGGCACCATGTGCTTTTGGTCTGGATGGAACGGTGGTGGTTGGGGGGCTGACATGGCATCGGTTTAGCTGAGTGCTCTGGAACCTCCTTGATACACAGGGAGGGTGGTGGGGTTGAAACCCACCACAGCCTGGCTCATCCCAGGTTTTGGGTGTATTCTATGAGCTGGCGTCCAAGGAAGCATCCATCTATTGGAGCACTTGAGTGGCAGCTGCGCCCTTGTTAAGAAGTGCCATGGCTGGCCCTACCTCAGCAACTGGCCGGACTCCACTCTTGGAGTTCTTGATGGAAGCACCCAGGAAGTGGCCTACATGAGCACTCTCAGGTAGTAGCCCTGTTCTCAGACTGTACCTGCCCTTCAGGCTGCAGGTACAGGGAGTGGCTGTTAGCGTGCTCTCCTGCGCCAACCTCCCTGTGCACAGCACGTCAAGGGAGCAAGAACATTTTTAATAGGCAGCTTGAATAGACTCTTTCTAATCCAGGTCTGTTCCAGAGCTCTGGTGAGACCAGGCAGTTGCTAACCTTGTGGCTGAACCTGGCCTGCTCTCAAATACTGGTTGGATTGAGATGAAGAGTGGGGTAGATAATCCATCAGGATGGGAGGGGTTCCTTTCCTTGGTGGGGGGAATCTAGAGATCATTCATGACAATCGTCTCCGCGCTGATTTTTAAACACCCCGTTTTAACATTGGCCTGACTCCACTCTTGTCCTAGCACCTGCAAGAACCAGTCCAGGGTCTCCTATATTGCATACGACAACCCTAGAGAGCACTCCAAGGCAGTGATTGCGCTCACTGTTTTGAGGGTGCTGTTGTGGAATGAAAAAGGATTAACTGGTTAAAGGAGAATCCAGGCGAGACGAGGTGACATTCTCCTGTCCCCGAGAAGCAATGGATTCAGGGCATGGGGTTATTTGTGCAGCTGCCCGCCTAACCCACCCTTGGTACGCATGCATCAAGGGAGTGTGCTCACTGGGCCATGCACCCAGTGTGTGCATCAGACTTGCAGATGTGCACTAGTCAGTGCAGAGGGAGCCAAAGAAGCAGGAAACTGAACCCCCCCCCCGAGATTAATGCTTTATCACCTTTTGCACAGGAGGCCCTAATCGCTTTACAAATATGCTACATATAATTAACAGGTTCAGATTAAAATCCAAACCACGCAGACCTCCACACAAAGAAAAAAAAAAGCGTCTCCCCGTAACTGCTCTCATGCCTTGCTGGTATGAGCCCTTTTCCATTTAAAAATCCCAAACAGAGTTTACATCAGGCTAGATGCAGTTTACTCTAATGACAAGGGGTCAAACAAGTTGCTAGTCAGGCTAAAAGGAGGTTTTCTGATGCCTCTGACAGCAGAGAGGCAGCTTTTCTTAGCAAACCCTGAGTGTTTTGTTTTCTGGTTACTGTTATTTATGATATTAAAAAGAACGGAAATAATTTTGTTTAAATCTCAAGAGGGAGAAGCTTTGTTCATAATGAGCAGTGTTCCAAGTTAAATACATATATAACTCATTGCCTATTTTGATAACATACCTAAGGGCCAGAATTCTGACCGTTGTTGTTCTAGTATACCACGTTGAGGGGGAATTTTAAGTAGTTATGAGAGCTGCCTGTACCACTTTATGTCGGCACCCCTAAGGAGAGGATCCACAGCTCGGGCAGACAGCACCTGCTTTGGATCTGCAAATTCCTAGATTCAGCCTCTGGCCTCTCAGGTAGCATGCCTAGGAAAGATGGCGGAGATACGAAACCTTTGCAAGCCCACAGGCCTATATGGATCACTGATCTCAGCCAGTATACTGAAGCATCGTATGTTTCTACAAGCAACTCAGCTCAGATAAATCAAGCAAGGTGGGAACACCGCTGGACCACTTACACTGACCCGCATGCAGTTATTAAGAAAGCTTTTGGGTTACTATACCCTATGGATGACTGCTTGTTCATAATAGTAAAGAGTCCAGTAGCACTTTTTAAGACTAACCACCTTTATTGTAGCATAAGCTTTTGAGAACCACAGCTCTCTTCATCAAAAGACAGCTGTGGTTCTCGACAGCTTATGCTACAATAAAGTTGGTTAGTCTTAAAGGTGCTACTGGACCCGTTACTATTTTGCAGCTACAGACGAACACAGCTAACTCCTCTGGATCTAGGCTTGTTCACAAATATCTTTAATGACTAGCATCTGCTCAACTACAGCGGGGATAACAGCCACAGAGAGGCTCATGGTGCCCATGGATTGCAGGAGGAACTGATCCATAACCTTCCCATTCTGTCCCATCTTTGCTTTGGTTACTTAATACCAAGTACACTGACAAGCTGTATTGTCACTTCAACATGAAGGGGGTCTTTGCAAGATCAGCCCTGTGAACTTAATGCCGGAAATACAGAAGTCTAAACTTACGGCTTTGGTCAGTGGCTATTGAAATCCATGAAAACTTGAGGGGGGGGGCAAGATATAATATCTTGCTGAGCTCCCCTCCAAGGCCCACCTTTGCAAAAAAAAAAGAGAGAGCTTTAAATTAGATACAGAAGGCATTCAGCTCCTTTGCAAAATTTATCCAGTAAGTGCTTCCAAACTTCAAATCAAATTTTCTTTATCATTACTCTATTGGTAATTAAACATTTTTTTTCTGGAAAGAGCCATCTGCTGTATGTATCTTTGATATCTGGCTCTCATCTGAGGGCATATCTACACTGCTGATTTAAAAGTCATTCCTTCTCATTCTGTGTAAGAATGGCAGTTCTGTGCAGACCTCTACTTGAATTCTGTGTACCACACCAAACTCTAAATCCCAGAACTCTTTAGTGGAAGCCGTTAACAGTTAAACCATTTGAAGCGTCGATACGCCCTGAGTCAAAATACTTTGTTTTAAGCCTACTTGGTCCTGCTGCCTACAGCATTAGTCTGTCTTGGATTCCCTGTATTGTGAACTTGGTGCAAGAGCTGCGCAAAACACGTTGCCATGGTTGTATGCCTTATAATTGCATCCCTCAAGATCTCTTGCAGCAGTGGCAGACACACGGTTGCTGCCGTGTAACGCTTGGATCATGCAGGGCACACCCCATGAAGTCACAGCTGCTTTTAGCACCACTGAAAATAGATCCAGCCCAATGACCTTTGGGTTCATTGGTGCCCTTGGCCAGCCTTCAATGCAGGGGAAATTTCTTAATGCGGAATGATTTCGCGCAGCGAATGAATGAGAAATTTAAGAAAATAAATACAGTTTCCTTGGAGTAACAATGCCTCTTAAATGGTTTGATACCCAAGGCTAGATTAGTTGCTTATATCTCACTCGGCTTTTTTTCAGCTGGAACGTGGTGGAACGGGGTTCCGGAACCTCTTGAAAATGGTCACATGGATGGTGGCCCCTCCCCATGATCTCCAGACAGAGGGGAGTTGAGATCGCCCTCCACGCCGCTGGAGCAGCGCGAAGGGCAATCTCAACTCCCCTCTGTCTGGGGATCAGGGGGTGGGGCCACCAGCCATATGACCATTTTCTCCGGGGGCAACCCACTGAGTTCCACCACCTCTTTTCCCAGAAAAAAACCCTGATCTCACTTATTGTTTGGTTCAGGTGGGATAGCTGTGTTAGTCAGCTGTGGAACAGCAGGATTTGAGTCCAGTGGCACCTTGAAATCCAACCTAGGCCGATTCCAGACGGCCCCCCGCCTCGCGAAACGTCGCGTGTCGTCGCACAGAAAACGCGAAATATCGCGTTTTCTCACACGAGTTTTGCGCAATGTCGTGCAAAACTCGCGTGAGAAAACGCGATATTTCGCGTTTTCTGCGTGACAACGCGTGACGTTTCGCGAGGCGGGGGGGGCGTCTGGAATCAGCCCTATTGATATGCTCTTAAATTTTACCAACTAATGTAAAGGAAGAACAAGGAGACCTCTTCCGTTATATGGTGATGGCAGCAAGAGTAATATTCGCAAGAAAATGGAAAAACAATGCTTGTCCGGGTCTCCCAGAGTGGAGAGAGAGGATTCAGAAATACGCTTCAATGGCCAAATTGACTACCTACTTACAAAATAGACCGATAACAAGAGTTTTGGGAAAAAATTGATTTCTTTGATTACTTAGGCTAAACTAATTGACATAGAAGCTTAGAGGGAGGGAGGGAAGGAGAGAGAAGGAGAAATGTTATGTATTTAGGCTTAGGGAAAACAGAAACTTAAATGTATTGCTTGTTTTACTCCCAAAACTATTATAACTGTACTGTTTATATACTTATTGGTTGCATAAGATTGTATAATCTTTTAATTTAAGGTATAATTTAGAATATGCATAACTTTTATACTATGCACTTTACTTTCTTTATTTTTTTAAAAAAGAAATCTAACCTATATTCTGAAGGGGAGTGCCTATAGCCAGTAAACACCCCTTTCCTAATGGCCTTGAATTCTCTGTCGTCCACCTCTCTGGGCAGAGCTGCCATTTTGTTTGGAGTATGAATTTTGCTATCCAGATGGCCTCACATGGCCATCTTTTTGGATGCTACTATGGATCTTAAGTGCCTTCGTTCTGGGAACAGGGTGTTGTGCTTTTCTCCAGACCTACAGTAATCTGGCAACTCAACGCACAAACCCAGTGGAACTTTGTCCTCCTAAACCCGTCCTTTCATTCCGCATCCAGTTGTAAATCCACACCAACAAGCTTTGTGCTTAGCTAATTTTATAGCTGCACAAAGTTGGAAGTGCTCTTCTAAGGTGAACTTTGATATTGATGCCCATAAAATACTGAAGTATCTACATTTTGACCTTTGTTTGTATAGTAGATGGCAATACCGTACAGAGGGTGCCTGGTACTAGGAAGAATATTTGCATGTACCTAGAAGCTAGTTGCAAATTGATGATGTATTATTTTTCTATGACAGTTAATACACAGTACATTTTTAAAAAAAATAAGCTAGCAAAACAGAATCACTGCAAAGCAAGAACATCTTGGTGAAGACACCTTGGAACGTAGATAGGAGCCCATATTTTGTAAACATCGGGGGCGGGGGGTGACAGAGTCCATTTTACTGTGCTACAGTCGACTGCATTTATCACTTACAGTATTTTTTTTAAAAAAAGTGGAATATGACCACAAAGAGAAGCACCTGAATCTTTGATATGCAGCATCTGAACCTGTCGATCCAACAATGACAAGGTCTCTAAAATCTCTTAACTTTCCCTGTACCCCTTCAACAAATTGGTAAACCAGAGAACAATTCCTAGTTAAGGCATCTCTGGTCATGATGATCCAGTGATAGCCACCGGCAACTAGTTGCAGATGCCACATCCCCCTTTGCATCAAAAGATGGACCCATCCAATTCAGTGAACCCAGATGTGCATGAATAGGCACATCGGAATCGGCAAGGCGCGTGGAAGGCAGCTTGTGCACACAGATTTGGCTTGCTGTATGCTTATTTTTGAAATGGTCCCCATTCCCCAATCCTTTTGAAGATCATCTTACTGTATCATGTGGGCAACGCTGGCCTGTCCCGCTGCGGATGGGGGCTGTTCTCTTGTGCACCCCAGGCCTAAAGGTGTCAGGTGAGGCTTATGTGAGAGGCTATTGCAGCAGCCAGGAGGATGGGCGGGAGACCAATCTAGGACCCTTTGGGGGGTTCTCAAGACCATGCAGAATTGCTAAGGATGTAGGAGAAATATGACGTACTGTAGATCTAAACACTATTTTTGTAACACTTTCTAGATGCAGGTTTTGCTTGGGTTTTTTCCCCAGTAAGAAAACATTTTCTGATTACGACTACTTGGTACAACTACAGTTGCAGTATTGAATAGATGCTTTCTGCTTGTGAACATTGTGTTTAGCTTACCAAAATCCAGCAACTTTAGGGCCAATGAGTACCTTGATAAAGTTTTGATGAATTCAGACATACAGTTTCCCCAGTTTTGTTTATTTTTTTAAGTAGAAGCAGTTCAAGTTGATTAAGCCCTGCATGCCTTGTTCTTTTTGTTTGTCACATCATAGACAAGCAGTGCAGACTCAGGGACACAGGAGCAGTCCTCCGGGAAGGCCTTCTGCCCCCTCCATTTCAGGAAGGCTTGGCACAAGCAAACTTCCAGGAGGCACGGAAGTTGTAATGCCTCGAAAGCATGATCCTGCCATTGTGTACTTTAAATAAACTGTTCTTCAGTGTAAATACATTCCCCTCTATTTAAAAAAAAAAGATTAAGGCATTTTTTAAAAAAGAACTTACCATCCCACCCCAAAGTTTCTTTTAAAAATTAAACTTTGTAGACAAACTCTTTTGCAACAGGAAGCTGGTGTGGTGGAATCATCTCAGAACGAAATGGCATTCAGCAATTAAGAAAAATGGAATGAGAAAACATAGGGGCATGCCTCATAAGGTCCAGTTCCCCCCCCCCCCCAATATATTTGTATCAACTGTGAAACCAAATGGTATGAGCACAAAGTCCAGGACTGTTTTCCATCTCAGTTTGGGGGGGGGGGGAATTCAACACAACTGTTTTGAGTGCAAATTGGTATAGCAAGTGAGACTGCAGGCAGGTGCGTCTTCATTGTACTTACTGCGTTACATAAATATGAATCCCTGAGAAAGGTGAGAGGAGGAGGGGGAAAAATCCAACCCGGTTGAATGAACTGTACAGGCATTCCTGTTATGCAATCTCTTTCAACAAAATTTGCTTTGACACCTGAGCAAAAGCCTTTAAAAATATAAACGACCAACAGGAGCATCTTGTTAAGGCTTTAGGGAGGGGAAATGCCCCCCCTCCCCGAAAATATTGACCCAGAGAAAGTTGCTGGTGGAGGAGACGGGTGCATTTAGTTCCACTGTCTCCTTGGCCACGTTGAAGATTTTCTGCTTGAGAATTGCAAAAAGAGGAGACTGCGTACAAAGCAAGAGAGGTTTTTTTTTTTTTTTAAAGCAGTGTGCAATGCAGGTGAAAAATTCCAAAATATATAAAACCATAAGAGCAAAGTGCATCCAGTGCAGGCAGGTCTACGGGGAGCTTGCGGGACTGGTGGTGGGGCTGGAGGCATCCGAACGGCTGTAGTCACTCACAGAACCCGTCCGGGAGCTGCTTCCGCTCCTCCTCTTGAGCATGCTCGGGTGGAAGTTGGCATGCCGACGGGCGTGCTTTGTCAGGTGGTCGCTGCGCATGAAGCGCTTCTCGCAGAGAGGACAGCCGAACTTCTTCTCTCCTGTGTGAGTGCGAAAATGCCGCGCCAGCTCATCAGAGCGGGCAAATTTCTTATTGCATTCTTCCCAGCGGCATTCAAAAGGCCTCTCACCTGTGGAAAGAGAGGGAAAGTGCACAACCAGATTGGTCATGGGTTTCCTGCGTGGGAATGCTACAGGGGCCCCCCACCCACACACTGTCCATGCCGTTTCCCCAATAAGCATTTCTTTTCCTTTTCACACTGCCACTTTTACCAAAAGAGCAGTTACCAGGCTTTCTACATTAAGGGAACCCTTTCAATGCCTGCCAAGGAATTTGTGCATATCTGCCATGGAATCCCTTTCTGTTGCATTTCCTAGAGCACATGCTCAGCTTGTGCTTCAGAACACTCATCAGGTCTGTCACCTCAAGCTTAAAACCATACCCATTACACTCCTGTGGCAGCACGTGATCGACAGTAACAGGCAAGTTGACTCCCGAGAAATTCCACCCCTCATCCCTGCCCCATCCCTGCTGATCTTATTGGGAGTCATCTATGAAACGTTCAGTGAACACACATGTTCCCCAGAATGCAATTGCAAGCCGCCATTCTAAAAAACCCCGGAAGCCTCCACAGTCCTATTTCTGGGAAAAACTGGACAATATTGTCCTCCTAAAAGGAGAAACTTTTGAAGGGAGAAGATTTCCCATGGCTCATGTGTATTGTCTGACTGCCTTGCATGCTCTCTAGCTCATCTCCAACATCACAATGGGAAAATGGTTTCTCAGCAGAAGTGTTTTAAGGCCTGGGGTCTGCCCCTCTTCCCAGACAGCAATAATGCTATCAAGTTACTGTGTTGTGCCAAGTTAAGCAAAGGCTTCTTTCCTTAGAACTGGCATGGCTCAGTCCTTGTTGGGTGATAATGGACTTAAATGGGAATCACCATTGTGCCCACAGACACCTTTCTTGTCACCTGCCAAGTGTTTTTAGTAAGTTGGTGGGCCAGCTGGTTTTTTTGCCAAGCATGGCTTCTGATTGGCCATTGGAGATTTGATTGTATTGTCGAAGCCTTTCACGGCCGGAGAACGATGGTTGTTGTGGATTTTCTGGGGTGTATACGCCAAGACCATGGCTATACAGCCCGGAAAATCCACAACAACCATCGGAGATTTGATTGGCTGTGCGGGTATTTAAAAACATGGCTTTGGCAGAAGCTGCTTCCACAGCACAAGGATCTTCACTGTGTGACAGAAGGTAAGTGGTGGCAGCCATTTTGAGCCCTGCTTCGCCTCCTGCAGCAGCCATTTTGTGGGTGCGCCCTCCACATTGTGTCAGAATTCCAAATGTGTACCAGACTCAAAAAGCTTGGGGGCTCCTGGTCTAGAACCATCTTGAAATATGTCATGAGTCTCAAATCTGCAATGCCTTCTAGTAGAGTGGCCTAGTTCACCGGAGGGATGCATGTTTATGTGCCTTGGGCTGATTATGTCAGTTCCACAGCTAACAGGAAATACAAGAGGTATCTGAAGAAGTGAGCTGTGACTCACGAAAGCTCATACCCTACCGCAAATTTTGTAAGTCTTATTATGTGCTACTTATTATAGGTGCTACTGGACTCTTGCTCTTTTCTACTGCTACAGACAGACTAACACGGCTACCCATCTTAATCTATCTCCACAGAGGAGATACAAACAGCGTTCAAAATATGGGTTTGGCGCAAAGATTTTTGTTTTGTTGTATTTAGAAATTTTTGCATTAAAACTATAGAACTGTTTTGTATTCCTGTCTCTGAATGCCGTTTATATTTCCTGTTAGCTGACAGGTGATCAAGATATTCAGTATCTCTCGGCTTCCGGTGTTCATGATATGATATGCTGCTGTTGTACCCTCCACTTCACCTGTGACATTAAGCGATCTCCTTTCTTAGCAAAAGGGCTACCCCTCCCAACTTCCCCTTAATGGAAAGAATAAATAACAAATTTAATTCATGCATCATGACCAGGAGCAAAGGTTTGGCAGGAAGACAAATGAGTCGGCATGATGAGGGTGTCACCCTTCCTCTCCCCCCCCCCCATTATGTCACACGGGTTCCTGTTACTATAACAAGCACCCTCGAGTTTTAATCCAATCAGACCAGGGAAGCTGAGGACAGCGTCAAACTTTAATAATGCTTAACGATGGAGGGAAGAATCTCGGCCAAGTTGCCAGTGACATCTCCCACCCCCACGCCGAATAGACAATTAAATTAATGAACAGCCAGAAGCAGCCTGTCTATTCCTGTGTGTCCCCAGAGCTCCCACTTCCTCCCTCCCTCCTCAGCTGAGCATTCAATTCAATGATGCTCCCTTGCCTCATCTCTGCAGACTCGTGTGAGATTTTCTGCATGGTGCGAGCCCACTCGTGCCGTTGATTTTCCAGATATTGGGGTGAGGGTGTTATTGCAGTTCACAAGGGATTCTTTACGGTTTCTCACTGAATGTGTTCTCAGATACTCTTTGGTAGTTGCATCAGCCTAGTCAATGCCCATTGGTAAGGTAGTGGGCGGTGTCTTGGGAGTGCCAGATCTGAGAGCTCCAAACAGGCTTCCTGCCTAAGAAGGTGAGGCTGCCTAGCATCAAAGAGCTTGGAGGGTTGCCGTTCACTTATAGGGGAGAGAATAAAGGGGCTGTCATACTTTGGTCATCTCATGAGAAGACGAGACTCTCTAGAAAAGTCAATACTGCTAGGAAAAGTTGAAGGAAGGCGGAAAGAGGAAGCCCCCAAATGAGATGGCTTGACTCAATAAAGGAGACCACGTCCTCCAGTTTGCAAAATCTTATCAAGGCTGTTAGTGATAGGACGTTGTGGAGGCCTCTCATGCAGAGGGTCGCCATAAGTCAGAAGCGAGTTGACGGCACATAACACACACAATAAAGGGACGTCGCCGAGGCAGGGCTTAATCCTGTTCCTGGATTCCAGCCGCTGTGATTCAAGCTCATTCCTACTTGCTTAGCTCCACCCTTTCATCTGCCTAGCCCCCTCCCCCTCCCTCGGTTCTGTTTCTCGGCCACAGGGCAATATGAAGGGATGACAGAAATTGACCTTTGACCGTTAAGATTCCAGTCCCATTGCAACTGCTGATTCTGTTTCATTTGCAAGTTACTATTCATCATTTACTTCCGTCGTTTAGGCATTTCTAATGAGCATTTTTAATAATTATAATTATTGGTGTGCATTAGCTGCATGGCGGGAACCCTGCTTTCCCGAAGCCATCCAAATCTCATCTCTGTGGAAAAGCCACCGCCTGGATCAAAATGTAGCTGAATGTATGTTGGGTTCCAGGTTGCCAGCCTCCAGGTGAGGGGCTCGAGATCTCCCGGACTTACAACTGATGAGATCAGTTCCCCTGGAGAAAATGGCTGCTTTGGAGGGTGGACTCTCTGTCATTATAATGTGCTGAGTTCCACCCCTCCCCAAGCTCCACCCCCAAATCTCCAGGTATTTCCCAACTCAGAGCTGGCAACCCTAGTTGAATTTGACATTTGTTTTAAGCAACAAGGAGTCTTACGGCTCTTTGAAAGACTATTGTAGTGGCCTTTTTGCAACACTTCCTAAGAATTTCTGAATCGTCTGTCTCTTCCAACAGGGCAAAAGCGTTTGCTGTAAGTCTTGAGGCCAAGAATACCCCACACGTGGCGCAAGAGCTGTTGCCGGATCTTCCTGAAAGATCATCATTGGCTCTTTGTAGGAGCTTTTCCAAGGTTAGCTCTGGCAGTAAAGCACAAGCCACCCCCATCTCAAAGACCAAGGTTCATGTCAAATAACCTTCATTGACCTTCCAGAGTTCATTTGAGGCGGTTACTTGATCCTGCAAACACCTCCCCCCACAGTGGGCTTTTAGATGCCTCCTTTCCGCCAGAGGGGGTGGGAAGGGGCACGATTTATGTTCTCTCTGGTGCTTAAGTGACCCTGTGGAGAATGCAACGTGTCCTTAGGTTTGTTTTCCCCCTGAGTGCAATGCACATATGTTACCATGATGAATAGGCTTAAACTTTTGCACTAGCTGCAACCGAGAGAGAGCGTGAAGGGAGGTTCAGGCTTTATTGACCATAGTTAGGATGTGTTTTCACAGCAACCCCAGTCAGAAGCTGCCCTTTGGCAAGGAGGATTTTCTTTCTAAAGTTGAAACGAATTGCAGTGACGGGTAGGCGAAAATTCGCCGTCACGAATCTTCGCGAATTCCTCTGTGCAATCCGATGGCTGTTTGACTCCAAGTGCTTGCCTTTTAGCACTGGGACTTGCCAAAAGCTCAGACTTTCCTGCCCAGGGGAATGGTGGGTGTGGTATTTCCAAAAGCGTACAAGTATGGGCATTTGAATGTGTATCCTTTGTGTGCAAGGCCATGCCCAATACAGCAAATTATTTAGGGGTCTGCAGAGCTAGCAACAACCAACTCTGCGAAAACAACTTTGGAACAAACCTGCATTGTTTGGGAGGGGGCTTCTTAACGTGGCCACATTGCACCAGCACCTGGCATGGAAACATAGTCGTTGTCGGCTCTCAGACCGGGGTGGGTGGGGGGGGATGTGGTTTTTCTGGGCAGGTGAGGTTATAGAAAGCGCTCTGTTACTGGCAGGAAAGTGAGCAATCGAGAGGAACGGAGATCATAACAATACATTGTGTCATGTTTATTCAGGAACCAGCAATGTGGCAACAGCCTGAATTCTGCAGAAATTTTGTGCTGCAAAATAGCACCATCCAGAACTCATGTGTGGGGAAAGTGGCCCTCCGTGGTTTGCGGCCACCTGAATGGAGTTCCTTTAGCTGGCCGAGGATCCGTTCAGCCTGTTCCACAGTCTTTCATGCTCCTAGTTGTCAGCTTGCCTTTTTAGAAATATTTGGTTATGGCTTCTTCTTGCCAAGACACCAAGAGGAAGGTGTGGTCATGACACAAGTTGACCTCCTCTGCCAATGCCAGCTCAGATTTGCAAGAGGCCAAGGATATAGCCAAACACACACAAACACACCTGTTCAGTCAGTCTGAAGAACATTTATTACACATTCACATTCGTACATTCCCCAGAGAATGTGAAGTCTGAGTGCTGTCCATCTGCCCTGTTTCTTTCCTCCCTTGGGCTCACGCAATTCACAGCCTACTTCTCTCCCTCAATGATCTATTGCAGACAAGAAGACCATGCAAATTTAGTGTATGTAATTGCATGGAAATCAAGGTCAAAGGGGGTTACTACAGCAGGAAGGAGCTGTAGTAACCTTCCTCCACCCCGATGCCTTCCTTCCATTTGCATGAGCAAGTGGTGCACCAGTCAGTTTTAAATTTCTGTAATTTTATATTCTATAATCTGTATCACGGTGTAGGGAAATTTTGCAGGGGCAAGCAAGCAAGATTGCCCTGGTTGTGATTTATATCCCACTGTTATGCAGGTCCCCCCCCTCCTTATGTACCTTAGTCATTATTCAACATGTTTTAATTATGTGCGTAACCCTCAAGTCATTCACATAATTGAAAGAGATGTCAAAACCAGAGCAATAAACATAATTTTAAAAATTAGTAAAATAATTTCTTAGACATGTCTCTGTGGCAGTTTTATTTCTATCCACAGAGCATGCATAACACTAAGTACAAACTCCACCGACAGGTGATATTTATGTTGGATCACCAAAAATTCTTAGGAGTTGTGGCAGTTGACAGGAGGCAAAAGGTGTTTGATCCAAAGCTGCTGAAGCAGCAAACGCTGGTCATTCTCAGACTGAAGGAAAGGAGTGAGAAAGTGAGGAGGAAAAAGGGGAGTCTTTGTCTCTTGAACAGGAGCCTTCACGGTATTCCCCAGGTTATCCAGGAGCCATGCAAGTGCATTGTATGTTCACAGAATCATAGTGTTGGAAGGGACCTCCAGAGTCATGTAATCCACCCCCTGCACAATGCAGGAAATTCACAACCACCTCCTCCCCACACACACCCACAGTGACCCCTGTTCCATGCCCAGAAGATGGCCAAAAAACCCTCCAGGATCCCTAGCCAAATTGGCCTGGAGAAAGTTGCTTCCTAACCCCAAAGCGGCGATCGACAATACCCTGGGCGTGGAAGAAAGGGCCACAAGAACTAAGCACTACGAAAGGGCCACGAGAACTAAACCCTAAGAAACGGCCATGAGAACTAAGCACTAAGAAAGGGCCACGAGAACTAAGCACTAAGAAAGGGCCACGAGAACTAAGCACTAAGAAAGGGCCGCGAGAAAGTACTAAGAAAGGGCCACGAGAACTAAGCAGGTTGATGTCTGGACGCCACAGATACTATATGAAGACTTAAGGCCCATTTTTATGTGGCTTTGGGGACAGCACAGAAATGGCTGAGGGCGCTGATGCTCTGGGGAATGAACATGCACACGTTCTCGTTCCGAATGAATCTAGAGGGGGAAACCTAGTTAATGGTGTGATACCTTTACAAGGAGGATGCTACCTCCGATATAACCCTTATGCTGACAACCCTCAGCATAAGTTGGGTGAGGAAGAGGCTTGGTTCTGTATTGTGTGCATCTCCTGAGCCTTGCTTAGTCATATAACCACACAGAATTTTCTTTCACCAGAAGACGGGGGCTGAGGGGAGGAGGTGGAGGGAAGCTTCCAAATATAGATCAAGGGTACGTGATTTCTTGGGGTGGGACCATGGCTTCTGTCTGACTGAGCAAACCCAGAAATATTTTTAAACAAAGCATCCTGAAATAACGCTTGGTGTGGTTTGGGAAAATGTTTCCACTTCCACTGTTTTATATGGGCACTTCCAACTGACCAAAAAGCCAAACCTCCAACCCTCTTCAAGGCAACTGAGACATTAAGGCTCTCACTTTTGTGCTGTATAAAAGGTGCTTTCTTCTTTGGAGCATGTGTAGAATAAATGAAATCAGATCTCGTGGTCTCCAGTTTCCTTAAGCAGAAAGCAGTGCTATTTCAAGCTCAAGAATTTATTTATTCCTCTTAATGTTTTCATTTATCTAGAAATGGTTCCCCTGCCACAAGTAAAAGTTGTAAAGCCCGAGGGAGTCTCCAGTGCATACAAATGCCAACATTTGTTTAATCCCAACTTGATCTCATTTTTAATTGAAGAATTGGTGGTACTATTTTTCACTCCAAGCTCTGTACCACCCTGATGCTGGAAAGATGACTTGGAATAGATCTTACGTTTTTTCCATGAAAAATCTGAAAATAAAACCTCAAGCTCCCCTCTTCCTCCTCCACTCCTGAATTACTCATTTTCTCTGGTTCTCCTGGCTTATGCCTCCTTTGCAAATATTCATGAAAGTCATCTTGACTTCAGTGTTTTGTTTTTTTCCCCAAAGGAATATTGTTACGTACTGGGTGACTCCTGAATGTTAACTTTCTTGTTCCAAATAAATGATCTAAGAGGATCTGCTTCTCTGGAAATTCCAGGTCACAGCAAAGGTAAAAGTTCCCATCTCAAGCTTGGGAACAGATTCTACAACCATTTCCATTCTGATTCTGTTTTTTAAGCTGTATGCTGGGCAGTGAACTGAAGCACAGCAAGCTTTAAGCCTTGGAAGAGGATTGATTTTAGATGCTGAAAGTGAAAGAGGGAAAGCTTTTATTCTGGAAAACTCAAGGATCATAAAATCATAACAAATACCTTAGCAACAGAGAAACGAATACTTTTCATCAGGTTTTTTTTTCTGGGAAAAGAGGTGGTGGAACTCTCAAGAGCGAAAAGAGGAACACACACACAGGATTCTTTGAAATCATATTATTTTCAAGCGCTGTTGCTGAGTATTTTCAAGAGGTGCCGGAACTCCGTTCCCCCTGAAAAAAAAGCCCTGCTTTTTGTGATAAAGTTGCATGCTTGTGTTTTTGGAGAAGTGAATCAAAAGGACCTATCATGTCCCTGTGGATAATTCTAGCACTCTTTAGGTGGGGGAGATAACGACATTTTATGGAGCAGAGGAAAGTGGCGTGCAGACTGTCGAGCCGAAAAAGGGAGTGGCAGAAACCGAAAATAAGAAACTGGAGAAAGGAAGTGTTTTTGAAATGGAGTTCACTCAAGGTTATCGTGTCCCTCCAGAGTTTCTTCAAGTCCCAGCAGAGAAGTCAAGAACAAAGGAGTTTCAGAAGCATCTTTTTTGTCTTGTTGGCTGAACCTTAACAAAAATTAAAGTTCTGCACCCAGGCAATCTGTATTCTGTGCAATTCCATGATCTTTATTAATTATTCAGAATCACTCCATGCCCTGTATTTTGCATAATTCATTATTCTTCTGCAAGTCAAGAGGAGGAACAAAGATCTATGCAGGACCCTGAATCCCAGACTCCACCCGTAGAAAATCTCATTCCTCCATAGACAGACAGGTTTCTCGGTGCGGAATATTCATTTAACTTATTTCCAGCTTGCCTTTCCATCAATAATGTTTCAAGTACCTCACAGTAATTTAAACAGTCGTAAAAGCAAAATCAAGCAACAAGAAGCAAAAAGCAAATTCGAGCAAAGTGGACCAATGGCTCTTTAAAATGATCCATCTCCTAAGCCTCAGGACGGTTGTAGCGTCTTGGGCAGAGTTCTCCCCCACACCCCTGTGTTTCTGCTGCTGGCTCCCATTTGCCTGGCTTGTGTTGCCTGCAGGGGAAGGACTGCCACAGAGGTCTTGGCTGTTTCCACACTACTCACCTTCATCCGGAACGCTGTGGAACGTCATGAAAAAAACGCCGAAGATGGCATCTTCTCGTGCGAGTTTTGCGCGACATTGCGCAAAACTCGTGCGAGAAGATGCTATCTTCCGCGTTTTTTTCGCGACGTTCTGCAGCGTTCCGGATGAAGGTGAGTAGTGTGGAAACAGCCAATGTGAAGAAAGAGTTCTGCGGTTTATCTCACTGGGGAGGGAAGGGGCTAAAGAGTCTCTTCTTCAGTTTGTTTAGTGGACAAAGCCAAGGCAATATCATTAGCCCCTTCAGAATATTAAAAATTTGGACCCTCGTAGTGGTCAAAGATTTTGTGAACTCTACACGTTGTCAGCACAAGGGCTACCACTACGCCAAAAAAAGGTTGTAGGTGTAGCCGGTAGCTTTAGGATGTGAATTCTACTGCTAATGAAAGCTTGTGAGGAAGGTGTTCCTGGCATCTTGCGTTCATGAGGTCCCACCTGCTTTGAGCATAAATAAGTTGGTCAATGGAAAAATTACGTAGGCAGGCAAAGAAAGCCAGAAGGGCGTCCCCTGTTCCTTTTTCACACATACACATCAGGAGGGAGCAAGCCCTGCCAGGATGAAGAAAACGGAACACCTCTGCAAGGAACCTCTTAACGGAGAGGCCAGGAAACACACCGTTGCCATTAACACACAAGCTGTCCACATTCCTCCTGCACAAACCCTTGCGGCTTTTCATTTCACGGGGGTTTGTGCTGAAGAACTTTACGGTGGCCTGTACCCCAAGGCTTTCTTCAAGCCTCGGCTCCTCATCATGGGAGAAATTCTGCAACACTTTCTGGGACATTGGGAAAGATTTATCTGTTGACTTGTGTTTGCTGGCACATTGTAGGGTGACCCGAAGCCTTTTTTGGATTCACAGCGCACCTGCATCTGACTCATTAGGAGTCCACGTGGGTAGAAATCCTACTCATGCGAAAAGGTTTTCATCGTGGGATATCATTTGCCAACAAAGTATTGTGAACAAAGAAACACAAGCAGACAAATCAACCTTTGGAGCCCCTCCCAAGGAGCTGAGCAACATCTGCTCTTCTGCGTCAAGAAACGCCAAACTCTTCAGCCTGTATACATTACACAAAAGATTATTTGTTCATCGGCAACAACAAAAATTTAAAAGAGCACAGAAGCAAAAATAATCCAGATGGCCTATTTAGGGAGACTGAAAAATTGAAGGAAGCCTAGCAACCTAAGTTTGGTTTAGGTTTATTTGATTGTTAGCCCTCCCTCCCTGTGAATGGGCTCAGGGCGGGTTACAACAATAATAGAAATACAGGAATAAAACCATAAAAATCACAAATCACAAAAAACATAACTTCAGAATTGAAGAACTCGACAATATATTTTGCGGCATCCCAGGATGGGGCCCCTTTACACTTCCCTGCCCACCAAACATAGAAAGAGGGGAGGTGCGGGTTGATAATACTCTGTAACATCACGTTTGTGGTGAAAGATCACTATATAGACAACCATATAGCCCCTACGCTGGCAGGAGACTGGTAGGGAGGCTCATTTGATGGACCTAACACTGGCCTGAACCATGTGCCTGGTGGAACATCTCTGTCTTACAGGCCCACAGAAAGGATGCAAGATCTTGGCTGGCCCGAGTATCCTCCAACAGAGAGTTCCACCAGGTTGGGGCCAGGACCGAAAATGCCCTGGCCCTAGTCGAGGCCAGGGGCCACCAGCACATGTTTGCCCACTGATCTCAGCGCTCTCTGGGGTACATCCAGGGAGAAGCGATCCCTCAGGTATGCTGGTCCCAGTCCATTTAAGGCTTTGTAAGTTAAAACCAAGATCCGATGAGGCTGTGAACGATCGGATGTTTTGGAGATCTTTCATTCATAGCGTCTAGGGATGTGCGTTTCGGCATTCAGAATGCCGAAAGAATGCCGAAACAAAAGTGTTTCGGCTTCTTTCGGGGAATGCCGAAACGTTTCGGGGAATGCCGAAACGTTTCGGGTAGCCGAAAGAAAAAAGCCGAAACGTTTCGGGATTCTTTCGGCTTTCTTTCGGCTTTTCTATGGGAAAATGCCTCCGTCTTCCAGGACGCCTGGAGGAGGCATTTTCCCACCGAATAAGCCCAAAATTGGTGGAGACCTTCCTCTAACCCTTCTCTAACAACCACCCAAGTTTCAGACAGATTGGACTTTGGGGGGCCATGTTATGGCCCCCCAAAGCAGGTCCCCCCATCCTCCCATAAGAAAGCGAAGGAGCAGCATATTGTTAGCATGCTGCTGCTGATCTTTCTTCATTATTTCCTATGGGGAAAAAATGAAGAGGCAGGCTTCCTTTGCCAGGGGTGGCATTTTGCATGCAAAATGCCCCCCAGCCCTCAGGGGCCCTTCTCCCACCCCTCCTCCCACCCCCCACCAAGGCTCAGCCTGCTCCCACTTGGGGGGGGCCATTTCATGGCCTCCCCAAGTAGGTGCTCTAATCTCTACCACTGACAGCTGGGGGAGGCTTGTGTTGCCAGGGGTGGCATTTTGCATGCAAAATGCCCCCCAACCCTCTGGGGCCCTTCTCCCACCCCTCCCCCCACCCCCCACCAAGGCTCAGACTGCTCCCACTTGGGGGGGCCATTTCATGGCTTCCCCAAGTAGGTCCTCTCAGCCCCTAAAGTCCACCCCTTACAGCCCCACACAAACCCAATTCCCCCCCAGCTGCCACACACAGACCCAAATCCCCACATTAGCCCCTCACAGACCCAAATCCACCCCCACCTGCCCCACACCCATAACCCCAGGAACAGGCTGGCAAAGGCCAGCCCTCTCCCTTTGTTCCCTATGCTGGGAACTTCTAAACTCTCTTTCCCTGGGCAATTCTGCACAGCCCAGGGGTGCCACAATGGTGGGCACACTTCTGAGTGCCAGCTGGTCCCTGTGAAAGAGCACCTGAACCACAGACACCCTCCCTCAAATTCCCCCACCACCTACAGATAGTGTAAGATAGTGCTGCCATGCCCTTTGGTGTCCCCCCCTGCTGTGTAACCTAAAGCTGTTCAAGAAATAAAGTGTTTTTGACAGGAATCCTGCTTTGTGATTCTCTGATGTTAAGTGAGTTTTGTTTTAATTTTTCTGTGTGGGGGACTGCTGGTGTAATGTGTCATAATGCTTTGCCTACTTGTACTTTGGAAGGGAGAATATAATTTTTTTAAAACTTTATTTTGTGTTGTTCTTGTTTTATTCTTTGTTGTGCAGTTGGTTCCCATCATAGGGAACAATGGGGCTGGCTGGCCAGCCATCTCTGTAGGTGGTGGGGGAATTTGAGGGAGGGTGTCTGTGGTTCAGGTGCTCTTTCACAGGGACCAGCTGGCACTCAGAAGTGTGCCCACCATTGTGGCACCCCTGGGCTGTGCAGAATTGCCCAGGGAAAGAGAGTTTAGAAGTTCCCAGCATAGGGAACAAAGGGAGAGGGCTGGCCTTTGCCAGCCTGTTCCTGGGGTTATGGGTGTGGGGCAGGTGGGGGTGGATTTGGGTCTGTGAGGGGCTAATGTGGGGATTTGGGTCTGTGTGTGGCAGCTGGGGGGGAATTGGGTTTGTGTGGGGCTGTAAGGGGTGGACTTTAGGGGCTGAGAGGACCTACTTGGGGAAGCCATGAAATGGCCCCCCCAAGTGGGAGCAGTCTGAGCCTTGGTGGGGGGTGGGAGGAAGGGTGGGAGAAGGGCCCCAGAGGGCTGGGGGGCATTTTGCATGCAAAATGCCACCCCTGGCAACACAAGCCTCCCCCAGCTGTCAGTGGTAGAGATGAGAGCAGAGCACCTACTTGGGGAGGCCATGAAATGCCCCCCCAAGTGGGAGCAGGCTGAGCCTTGGTGGGGGGTGGGGGGAGGGGTGGGAGAAGGGCCCCTGAGGGCTGGGGGGCATTTTGCATGCAAAATGCCACCCCTGGCAAAGGAAGCCTGCCTCTTCATTTTTTCCCCATATGAAATAATGAAGAAAGATCAGCAGCAGCATGCTAACAATATGCTGCTCCTTCGCTTTCTTATGGGAGGATGGGGGGACCTGCTTTGGGGGGCCATAACATGGCCCCCCAAAGTCCAATCTGTCTGAAACTTGGGTGGTTGTTAGAGAAGGGTTAGAGGAAGGTCCCCACCAATTTTGGGCTTATTCGGTGGGAAAATGCCTCCTCCAGGCGTCCTGGAAGACGGAGGCATTTTCCCATAGAAAAAAGCCGAAAGAATGCCGAAATAATGCCGAAAGAATCCCGAAAGCTGAAAGCCGAAAGAGATTCTTGTTTCGGCTTTCGGCTTTAACGATAGAGAATCTTCTTTCGGCTTTCTACTTTCGGCTATAGCCGAAAATTTTTGGCTTGCACACCCCTAATAGCGTCGCCATAACTCAGAAGCAACTTGACAGCGCATAACACACACAGCAGTATAAGAGAGAAAGTAGCAGCACAGTCGTTTCAGGTGGGTAGCCTTGTTGGTCTGCAGTAGAACAAGGTTGGAGTCCGGAAGCAGCTTGAAGATCAACAAGATTTTCAGGGTACACGCTTGGTATCTGACCAAGGGAGTGTTGAATTTTGAAAGCAGGGCCGTTTCCACACGGCTTACCTTCCCTCGGAACGACCCGGAACATCGCGCAAAAATTGCGGAAGATCGCGCTTTCTTGTGCGAGACTTGCACGACATCGCGCAAATCTCGCATGAGAAAATGCGATCTTCCGCGTTTTTTGCTCAATGTTCCGGGTCGTTCTGAGGGAAGGTAAGCCGTGTGGAAACGGCCCTGGAAACGACATCCGTCAAGAGAAAGAGTCAGTACGTCTGAAGTGAAAACATTGTTAATGATGCTTTAATTGCACTTGAAAAAGCCGATGTGTGGGAAACAAACTCGGCCAACAGTTTGTCAGGCTGACTTGGAACCGTGAGCTCTTCGTGGGAACCTGTGAGATTTGAAGCCACAAGCCTCTGGGCTTCACTAGAAGTCACTACATGATCGAGGAGAGTGAAGAGCCACGGGAGGAAAGACCAAATACCAACCTTGAAGATATAAGTGGATTGCACTTTATACGGACTGTGCTTTGAATGTATTTATTTATTGCCAGTTAATATTGTTTTTTGGAAGTAATTGCTATTTATTGACTTGTATTTATTGTTATATGCAGTGAAGTGTAAAAAAATTATGAATGTATGTTGTTCTATTAACAATAACCATGGAGCACTTTATATAAATAGCACATTGTTCACCTTACACGCTTAAAGAACCTAGTGTGGGAACTATGGGCCAAACTACAAGTGACGAATGACACTTGAACAGCAAGTGTATTCCTCCCTGTTCACTTGCCCTCCACTTGCTGTCCACTCAATCCACTTGCCATTCAAGTGTCATTCGTCACTTGTAGCTTGGCCCTTTGTTTTGTTAGCTGTATATCAGTGACAAAGGAATCCTAAAATATGGGTGCCACGACAGAAAAGCCCCTGTCACCTCCTACCTTACTTCCCAAAGACTTTTTTAGATTACCTGAAGTGTCAAACAGGCTTATATGGTAGAAGACGGTCCTTTGAGTATCCCATTCTCAGGCTGTTTAGAGTTTTAAATATTTTACATTGTGCCGAGAAGTGAATTTGTTGCCTGTGAAGCTAAGACTGGGTGAGACAGGCGCCCTGTAATTTGCACCGGTTGGGCATCACATGGGTGTGATTTGTACCTATTGAAAGTTTCCAAACCATCTTCAAAAGCAATCATGATGATCTGCATATTTGTTTTTGTTTTACTTTCCGCTATTTATTTTTGCTGCTGTCTGATGTGGGGAGGGACAAAGACACGCCAGATGCCGCAGCCCCAACAGAGGAGATACCCACAGATTTCCCATCCTGACACTGAGAGGGGCCAGAATTTTTTTTCTCTTGAACGATCACTGGGCTGTGAAGAGAGGGAAGGGGCAAGCCACACCCTTTTGTAGTGTTGCTTCTCTGATCGAAACTGGGGGCGCCTTCTCCCTACATGTGCTTCAAAGGAAAGAACAAAACGGGGAATGGTGCTCCCTTTGTCTCCATATTGCCAGCCCTGACAACATCAAGCAGAAGTGCAAGAATGAACAGGGCACACCAGGCCAGAAGTACCTGCAGGCTACATATGGTTTAGCAAAGCAATCTGGATGACTCAGCACCACCCAGAAGACGGCAAGGGGAGGCAGATGCACTCAGAAGCAGCCAGACCTTTGGGTGCCAGCGAACACTCCCTCTGGCTCCAAATTAAGTGGTTCAGTCTGCTTCTCGCAAACGAGAGGGTAAACCCGTCCCTGGCCTGCACTGCTTCAGGCAGGCATGACTGATGCTTCTCCATGCAAGTAGAAGGCTAGAACCTTTCTCTTCGGGGACGAAGGAGCAGTCGGTCCAGTGAATTCCCTCCTGGAGAACCAGGTTCGCCTCCCCAGCTGCTGTTTGCAAGAGTTAAGCACTGGATCCTGAATATTATGGGAAGCAACTCAGATAGTGCAAGAGAATCGTTTCTTGACCAGCAGCTACAGCCCACCACTGGGTTGTGTCTCTAGTGGAATTCCAAAGTGAATTTAGAAGGCTGTCCTTTGCTTTTGTGCAGGCTGGACACATTTGCTTTGGAAAGAGTCGGAACAACAGAAGCCTGGTTATCTTCAGGCTAATTTCTGTTCTCCTGCTGTTGGCTGCATTCTATTACCTGTGTGCTCTTGCTTCACCATTCTTCTCGCGTGCAAGGCACAGACAAGACCCAGTACGTCTCAACCTCCGAACGGGGTCAAATGACAAAGTGGGTTTCTAAAGCAAGATTGAACTGTGGCCCAGAAGTAATTTGACAAGTCATGTTTTCATCCCGTTCGGAAGACTCCACAAACTGTGGAAGACATCAGAAGCTGTTCGTATCAAGCCACGAAGTCTTCAAACCGCACTGTGTGCGCAAAGAAGAGGAAAGGAGCATCCGACCCTGAGGGCCACAGAGTCTTATTCTCATCACAAAACAACCAAGGCTTGTTTGCAACATTTGAAGGTAGCCTCAGTCTCTGGCCAAACAGGGTTTGCAAGTTTTTGAAGTACTACAGAAATCTGTTTTCCATAGACAATGGTAGGATTAGTGTCGGCACGCAGCACAGCCTCTTTGGCGCCCCATGCCTCAGAAGCAGGCCTCGTCTGCAATCTTCTCCTCTGTAGACTTCGGCACAGTTTAGCCAGCAACCTCTATGTCCAGAGTAGCAGAAAGTCTCGAAAAGAAAGAGGTGTGGTCTGGTACTATGAGTTCATGACTGCTGCACAGTAGGAGGTAGAGAGGAAAGGGGGCATTTCCTTTTCTTCCCCCCAACTGATTTATAGAAACTTTGTTGCACAAGACAGCAAGCTGGGCAGGGGCGTCTGCAGCAGTTTACGGCAGCGCTGCCCAATTGGAAAACATCACTCAGTAGCTGTGAACGGGGAGGCCCGAGCTTGTCGTTTCATTGGCTGATAACTCCAACGTTCATTTTGTGTCCTGATGGCTTGACAAAGTGCAGTTGCTGTTTGCAGTGTGTATAAACCTGTCGCGTTCACTTTATAAAAGCTTCCTCTTGAAAATGAAAGCTACGCTCGCTTGGGAGCAAATGCATCTCTGCCTCGGTAGCAACCACCATCTGTGCTGGAGTTGCATCCCTCAAAGCTGAGCAGGTTTTCTTTTTTAAGCAGTTTGCATTGTACGGGGAGCTCTCGGATGATTACAGAAATTAGTTTATTTGATCGTCTAGCCTTTTAACCCATTAATTTTCAATAAATGCACCTATTACCAAAAACCAGAACTTGGGAAACAGTTTACAATTCAGTCAACAAAAACTACAGCTCCTCTGTAAAAAGGAAATCAGGAAAGTATGACTCTTAGGGCCAAGCTACAAGTGATGAATGACACTTGAATGGCAAGTGTATCCCTCCCTGTACACTTGCCCTCCACTCAATCCACTTGCCGTTCAAGTGTCATTCGTCACTTGTAGCTTGGCCCTATCTTGAATGGGTTCTTTTTCCTTCTTTAGGTCCAGAAGCAAAATAGCTGAATAACGGAGGGGTGACTCCATAAACTAAAACTTGTCCTTTAGGAAGGGGGAGCAGCCCTCAACGGCAGAGCACAATCTTTGCGTAGAAGAACGCTCATGTTCAATCCCCCTGGTGTCTCCAGTTAGAGGATATTTCTGCTTTAAAATGTTGGGAAAGACTTTTTTTTCTACTGCAGAACCATTGCCAGTGAGAGTGGGCAGTACTAAGTCCAGTGGACCGGTGGCGTCACCTGACATATGGAAGTTCCATTAAGTTCTATGGTTTCCCCATTAAATTACATGGACTGAGTTAACTAACATACTAGTTCAACTGAGTAAAGTATTTGTCTCTTCAAAGCAAGCAGCATGCCATAAGCTGAAATCATTCATGGTCATGGGAGAATGGGTCGGCCTCATGTTCACATTCAAGAAGACCATTGGATGTGTTTTAGGGTTGCCAGTCTCCAGGTGTGGCCAGCAGGAGGGGGGGAAGACCTGGCATGTACCTTAATCATCTTCTTTGCGAGCACTCCTGGGCCTGCATGATGATGTCACTTCTGGGAAATGGTGTCATCATGCATGCCCAGGAGCACTTGTACATGCACTTCACATCAGGCTAACTGGGGCCCATGCAAAGCACAGAAGCGTGCCCTGGAGGCTGGTCCCCCATGTTCCCCCCCTGCTGGCCAGGTGAGCGGTGGCGGAGGACAGAGGGTGGGAGCGGTGGGGGATCTCTGCCCCCACCAGGGAAATGGCAATCATAGGCATAGACTTCTCCCAGCATTAGAGCTGACCTCCAAACAACAGAGATCGGTTCCTTCAGAGGAAGTGGCAACTTCAGGGGGTAGACTTGATGCCATTACATTTCCACTGAGCTCCCTCCTTTCCCCAAACTCTGCCCTCCCCAGGCACCCCCTCCAGAAATTTTGCAACCTGACATCATCTCCGTTTAGGGTTGCTAGCTCCAAGTTGGGAAATTCCTGGAGATCTGGGGGGTGAAACCTGGAGAAAGTGGGGTTTGGGGAGGGAAAGGACCTTGGCGTGGCATAATTCCATAGAGTCCACCTCCAAAAGTAGCCATTTTCTCCAGGTGAACTGATCTCTGTGGCCTGGAGACTAGTTAATTCTGGGAGATCTCCAGCCATTACCTGGAGGCTGGCAACCCTATCTCCATTTATTTAATCCAACCTCTCGGGCCTTCTGGATATGCAGGCAGTCACAGTATTGGGACAAGGTGAATTTTAAAAACTTGACACGGTTTTGTTCAGTCCTTTTTACTCTCCCGCTCCCCTGGACTCCTATCTTAACAACTCGGACCTTAAAATTTACAACATTTTTGAGCTTTTACAATGGTCGAGCAAACATCCCTTTTATGACTTACAGATTTGCATGGAGCTGCAAGATCTGGTGAAACTTTTGTCCCTGTGGCACTCTTATCTAGGCCAACGTGGGTGGGCCAGAACCTTTCACTTCTTCCTGGTTGCTCTGGATGGACCTGGTGAGTTGAAAATCGGGAGCATCTTACGTTTTACTGTTCAGCACAGAAAACAATCTGTTAGTGATGCTGGTAACTGGTTGTTTCCCTTTGCATCCTTTACTGCACTTCGTAATGATGGTTGTTGGTTTTTTTAAATGGTAGCTTGAGAAATGGACAGAAATGTATAGAAATAAAAAAAAAACAGCCCCAATATATCATTAGGACTTAAACAAATAAAGGAATGAATGGGAAATCAAACATAAATGCGGCAGGAAGACTTTGTTTTCTATAAAAGCACTGTAAAAAAGGCTTTTGGCATTTTGATATATGCCATGAAATATCTGCCATTCCTAAAGAGACCCTCTGTACTCCAGAAGCAGCCTGTGCGTTGTTCTGGTTGTCCCGATGAGCAAGCCAGCGCTAAATATACAGGCAGCAGGAAGGAGATCGTTAATGGCCAGAACATAAATTCCGAGAGCCCCCGGCCCCTCTACTTCTCGTGCTCTTAGAGTCTCAGGGTTTGTTTAAAGGGGAGGGAGGCCTGAACATCGACTTTGACTAAGTAAGTTGATTCATGTTGCTATCGAAGATTGTTGTGGTTTGCTCAGCTCTGACCGTCCGCATATTCTGGCTGGAAAAAGAGCCATGACACCGGGTTCTTTCTGACGTTGCCAGAGTCATGTAGGATAGAGCCTCACATTGATCAGGGTACATCTGAAGAGCCCCCAAAGACTACAGCTCACCCTTCAGGCACGATGAAAAGTGTGTGTGTGGTTTGATATTTGCATGTCTGCAGCTGAGTACAAAATGTCAAGTGAAAATTCATCCCCTGGCAATGGCTGTTAGGTGACTGCAGAAGACTGAGGGCCAAGCTACAAGTGAGGAATGACACTTGAAGAGCAAGTGAACAGACTCACATATATTCCTCCCTGTTCACTTGCACTCCACTTGCCCTCCACTCAATCACATGTGATCGAGTGGAGCACAAGTGAACAGGGAGGAATATATGTGAGTCTGTTCACTTGCCGTTCAAGTGTCATTCCTCACTTGTAGCTTGGCCCATAGTGGCAGAGAGATAATGTGATAGTCCACATTCCCTTAGAACATCTTGCCTGTCACTGCCAGTCTTCTTCTGCCATGCACAGTGGGGAGGGGGTTGTGCATTTTCAGGCATGGCCAGTGCGCTGCACAAACTGCCTTAAAGCAGCAGTTCTCACATTCTGGCCCACTTTTAAGCTTACCGTGCTTATTGGATCCCACCCCTGCAGGCTGCTGGCAATATAGATCATTGAATGCATCTAACATATCCGGCACCACTGGTGGCTGAGAAAGAGCAAAACTCCCGGGAATGAACGGCAATATGGGGGTGGGGGAGGTAATGCAACAGCTCTACTCTCTCTTTTTCCTGCTATGGGGTACTAAGTGGGTAGGGCCTTCTTTCTCAGCTCCACTGTGCGAGTCTTGCAACCCTCCTGTAAAAAAGCTGTGACTTACTTTGGGGTTGTGACTCATAGTGTGTGAAAACTACTGCCCTTACATGCCTGGCTTCAGCGGCAGCTGGGCAAATGGTTCCTCGGCAAACAAAATGGAAAGGATTCCCTGGAAGTCAGTTGCAGCTTTTCCATTATGGAATTACCTGCCCCTGACGTAGAACAGCCTAATTCTGCTCAGGATAGAGCTGCCAATGTCTTGTTTAATTGTTTGTATTCTTGTCTCCATTTTAGATTCCTGGTTAACATTATTTATTATTGTTAGTTTTATTATTGGCTTGTAGTCTTAGTATTTTTAATTTTTTTGTTTTGTATTTTAATGGTTATTTTAATGTCTGATTATTGGACGCCTCCTGAGAGCAAAAGCTGAAAGTGTAGGATATGAAATGTTAATCCCCTGCTGACCTCCTGCTATTTGCAGTCACAATGAAAAGTTTAGAGTGCTTCTGGTTTACACAGGGTGATTGTGAGATCCTAGAGGCCTGGCTGGTGCTCTCCAAGACATAGCACACGTCCCAGAATTTTCTGTAAAATATGCCCTGTTTGTGCAGCAGATGCATCAATGCAAAAAGAGTCCCTTGAGGGTAGAACATTTGGAAAACAACTGCTCTGTACTAACAAAAGTTGCAGCAAGAGAGAGATAAAATTTGGCAGACCTTCAAGTCTGCAGTAGTCAGTCCAAGCAAGCAGTCATGTATTAAACCGAGAGGACCTGCCAAGAGGTTTTAAAATAAGTTCACAAATGGAGCAAAAAGATTTCCCTTTGATAAGGTGAATGGAGTGGGGGTTTCCCCCTTGAAGTAGCCCTGTTTCTAAAACAGATCGTGCTGGAATGCCACAGAGGCAAGAGGCAGGGAGGAGAGCGCTCTTGCATGGAATGACCAAGCTAAAAGTGACACCTGACACAGGTTGGACACTTGTCAGCTGCCCTCAAGTTTTGATGGGAAATGTAGGCATCCTGGTCTTGCAGCTTGGCTCTCCACCTGCTGTCCGATGGACTTTTCAGCTGTCACTTGTCCAACATTCCGCCAAGCTGCCTCCATTTCCCGCCAAAACTTGAGGGAAGCAGACAAGTGTCCAATCTGTGTCAGGCGTCACTTGTAGCTTGGCCCAAGTCTCCACAGCACAAACCTTCTGCAGGGCCAATAGTCCACAGAACCACGTGGGACAGCTTTCCTTGTGCAGGGCCACTTCTGCCAGCAGATAGGAACGGCTGAGTGTGTGGCCTTGGCTGCTCTACAGGGTCCGAACCCCTCTGCCTGTGCAAAGATAACATGTCAGGGAGAAACGTCGTTTAAACTGCTTCGCTACTTTCCAACTTGCGGGATTTGAATGTTCGGCCTCAGGCCCCCAGACTTCTTGTGTTAGTGCAGCTCCTGTCCTGAGACTGTTTCTTTGCAGGATTACACAGTTAATATTTCTAACTTATTTTTTTCCCAAGCCCAAGTGGATGTTTTATGCAAAGTGCTGAAACAGCAAGCTTGGCAAGCCACAGGATATGTTTGTCTGGCCTCAGAGTCTGCACTTAAATAACTCTGATTGTCTGCCGGTTGTCTCACAATAGGCAGGCAGATAATGATCTCACAAGCCACGTGACCCTCCTTGTCCTCTTGGATGGCCACGGCCAAGAGTGCGAGGAGCAAGCAGCAAATATAGACGTGTTTCAAGAAAATGCCTCTGAAATGGTTGACCTTCGTTTAGGTTGTGGTTTCTCTCTCTCTCAGTCTCTCTCTCTGTCAGCAATATCTGACTTCCAACCAGCTGATCCAGGATAATTTGGAGTGGAAAGGGGGGGGGAAACAGAGCGGAGGCTTACTCGAAGTTATAAAACAGCTACAAACCACCTGGCTGAGTCAGACTCGTTCCAGGTTTCCACGTTTGGACACGCTGCATCTGTGCACAGCCAGACAAAGAAAGAATGCAACTTTTGCACTTTGAAATGTTAGAATTGTGCTTCTCTCTTTGCGTGCATTGTTGTTTTCTTTTGACATCTTTTGAATCCCAAGTGGGTGGCTGTTTAGGTGACCCCTCGCTCAAAAAACACAGCGCACACGACCACCACCGCCCCCAGAAAGAAGTGATCTTGGGCCCACTAGTTGCAGCCAAAAACTCTCTCGTGTCCCTGCTCCAAAATTTTGCACCAGCATAGTTGCTTTCGGCTTTTGTGTCACATCCCTGCAACATCTGCAGTGCTGTGTTTTCTGACATCGTGCTGGAGCATTCTTGACCGAGAACTTCTTTGCTTGCTAGAGTTTCACTGGAGTTTGAGTTCTGGGCTGCAGTTTTTCCTTAACTCTTACTTGCATGGCCTGAAGCTGCCAATCAGTATAATTGTTAGTGGTGGAAAGGTGAGAGATGTACCATACTGTCCATGCCCCTGGACAGGATAGGGTTGCCAGCCTCCAGGGGGTAGCTGGAGATCTCCCAGAATTACAGCTGGTCTCCAGGCCACAGAGATCAGTTCACCTGGAGAAAAGGGCTACTTTGGGGGGGGGGGTGGACTCTATGGAATTATGCCATGCCAAGGTCCTTTCCCTCCCCAAACCCCACTTTCTCCAGGTTTCACCCCCCAGATCTCCCCCAGATCGCATTTCTAGAATCACCCACATAGTCATTCGGGATTGCCAACTTCTGCACGAGCACCGAAGCAGGGATTTTCTGCCATTGAGGACTCTCATGCCTAGGAACAGGCCTGGCGGAAGGATTCCATCTGATCCCAGCATCCGGGGCCCAAGCCCGGAGAGAAAATAGAAGCACTTTTCTAAAGCCTTGGAGATCGAAGAGGGTTTGGCCAGGGTTGAAAGGCTGCAACCTTTATACGATCAAGCTTTGACTTTTCAGAAGTAATTTTTTTGATGTTCTGTTGCAACTCACCACTACCTATAAGAATGACTCCAGCAACATAATTTGCATAATTCCATTCGGTTTTATTTGAAACCCTGTGCCTTGTGATTTCAACGCACAGTCGCAGGGCAAGGAATTTCTCCACAGGCGACTGCAACAGATTTCATGGGTATTTATCTCAAAGCGTTCAGTTAACCTCGTTAAGGCAACCTTGTCTTCACCTTTTGATAAACTAATATTGTTGGAAGGAACACCCCCCAACTAAATATTAGAACACATTTGGAACATGTACTTTATGTTCTATTGGAAAGTGGAAAACAAAGGCTGTCAGATCAACATGTTAGCAGGACTAATTAGTCACTTGGCACATGGCTTGCCATTATCTCTGGTTAATGTTGCCAAGGAACAGATACAAAGCCCTTCGGCTTATTATTGGGGTTGGAGGAATGAATTATGGGTGCTGGATAAATAGAGTCCTGGAGACAGGGAAGCATCAATTAACTATTCTCTTGTCCTAGGCCTAATTTATTAAAATGACAAATGTACTTTATTTTTTTTAGTGTTTTTATCAGAATTTTTATAAAAGAAAGAATAACAAATAACAGGGAAATAAAGAAAAGAAAGAGAAAAACTATATAAACTAAAAAGAGGCTTCTGATGTTCTCTGCAACAGATATAATTACAAAGTTTTCTCTTACTCTGTGTTTACAAAGAAAAGCTCTCTTTTTTTCTATTGTAAATCACAAATGTAATTTAGTGCACCTAAAAACAAGAGACTTTGTGCGCAAACGTTTTGTCCCAAGGCCTCCTTCATAGACGTCTAGATTCTATTTCACACTTTAGCTTTTAGATATAAACCTAACATTGTTTAAAGCAAGACTTAAAAGCATGAATGTGACAACCAGGGGTTTCGAAATGTCTGTCACACCGTTGCAATCATCAGAGGACTTTGATAGGTTGTGGTTCCCTGTTCTTTCAGTGGCACACCTGGTTTTGTTGTTGCTCAGTATATTCGACAGGGATTCTTGGATTGGCACCTTTTGCTGGTAGACTATGGGCTGCACTTCAGTTGTTAAGATATCTTGTGCGGTAAGAATGGGTGAAGTAAACAGGTTTCAGAAAGTTACTTGTAGTTCTGGGGACTGTTTTGTTGAGTCTTTTTTCTTTTACAGATTCTATACGGGATTCTGGCATGGGGGAGATGTCTTGGGATTTTAGCAAGTGTCTTATGTTTAGTCATGAAAGTGTTAAATTGTTGTTCTGTTTATTTAGTTAGTCAACTAGTTTGCATAGGACCACTTAGCTGCCGAGTTAAGGTTCCAGCCATAGAAAGAGGAGTCTATATGCTTCATGAAGATATCTAAGATTCACTATTGGCAGGGCCGGGTCCAGCGTCGCTGGCACCTGAGGCAGCTTAAGGGCTGCCGCTGTGCGCACGCGCATGCACACTGGACTGTGTGATGACATCACTGCATGTGACGTCATCATGCAGGGCTGGATGTGCATACGGGGGGCCTTCCAGCCCTCCCGTTCAGTTGCTCCGCAGGCCAGGTGCAGCTGGCCACTGGCTGTGCCTGGCCCACAAAGCAACTGAACGGGAGGCTGCCCGCTCAGCTGCCCCACGCTGCCACCACCAGCACGCACTCCTGGCTGGCGGCAGCGGCAGCAGCTCCGTGGCACGCGCCCCTGCCCCCGGGCCGGCGCCCCCTCCGGCACCTCAGCGCCTGGAGGTGGCTGCCGGGCTGGCCTCAGTGAGCGGGCCAGCCCTGACTATTGGGCAACCAGTTTATTGGGGGGCAGTTAACTAGCAACTTATACTAAAGGTTTACTGCTCTTTGTTCTGTTCAGGCTTCAGACTTTTTGCAGTCTTAGTACGGATTGTTTAGAGTTCTAGTCTGACCATCTGGATGTAGCAGTTAGTTAGCTGTTATTCTTTATTTTCGCACCAAATTTACCCTTTATCCCTAATATGTAGTAAAGGGTTTTTCCCCCTAGAGCTAAAACACTGGAGTTTGTTCTTCTTTTATTCTACTGCGTACTAATTTACTCTGCTAATTTACTCCAACAAGCTTTCCCCTTCCCCCCGTTTTCCAGACACAAATCACCGCCCCATATTGCTCTTGCCCATACCGGGGGAAATCTGATTGGGAGAGTCGATTTGCAATGGGCAGATGAAGTGAAAGTGGCTTGTGAGGGGGTGGCGATTTTCAGCAGGAAAACAACAGGTGTTTCACGGGCAACTTAAGGAGCAATTGGCCCTTCTGTGCTCTGGAGAAGGGAAGCGCTAGATTTCTCAAACTTCTCTGGCAGTACAAGGCAGCTTTCTGTTTCAGGAAGCACTAATGCTTTCCTGAGAAGAAGCATTTATAAAAGTCAACATTGCAGACTCTAAAGAGTTGGGTCATTTAAATTCCCACCCCCATTAAAAAGCAATGAGTGCCAGCGAATGTGGGAGTGCACAGAAGAAGAAAATTAAAACAATTAACAGTGAAATTCTCCCCTGCCAGTTGCCCTCCTGTAGGTCAAGCAGGGTCCTGAAAAGGTTAATAGCTTTAGCTGCCCTCAGGGCCAGTGCAAGCGTATTCTGTTGCTTGAGGCTGAGTTTTCATTCATTAATGGTCAGACACAATCCACAGCCAGATTTCTTGTGCCAGCGTCCTTGAAATGAATAAACCCACTGGCCATGTGCCAGTGGGTTTAGCAGAAGGGCTTCACTGGCACACCTCCTTTCCACTCTGCCACCTTGCATGACTCTCGAGTGCCTCAGCAGCCCCACAGGGGGGCTGCTCAATTGCCATCTGCAGATGTAAATGAGGGGATAGGAGCCTACTGAAAGCCAGAATCCAGTGAAGGATAAAAGGCCTTCATCCCAACTTGGTCATAGATCCAGAGGAGTTAGCCTTGTTTGTCTGTAGTTGCAAAATAGCAAAGAGTGCAGTAGTACCTTTAAGACTAACCAACTTTATTGTCGCATAAGCTTTCGAGAGCCACAGCTCTCTTCGTCAGATGCATCATCTGGTTCTCGAAAGCTGATGCATCTGACAAAGAGAGCTATGGTTCTCGAAAGCTTATGCGACAATAAAGTTGGTTAGTCTTCAAGGTGCTACTGGACTCTTTACTATTTTACATCCCAACTTGCCTTTCTGTCTTTGAAAATAACAATAGTAATAGTAATAAAGTGTTGTCAAGTTGCAACCAACTCATGGCAATCCCTTATGGAGTTGCAACGCAAGAGATGAGCAGGTGTGGCTTGTCATTGCCTTCTTCCGTATAGTAACCCTGGTCTTCCTTAGTAGTCTCCCATCCAAGTACTAACTCTGCTACTTGCCAGCCCTAGTTAATCAGGGGTATATAGGCAGCATCTTTGCAAGATCCTGAAATCAAATTTCACACCTTTTACAGGCTAAAATGCTCTGATTTTCTTGGCCTGCGGAATCAGAACCAGGATTTGTGTTAACATTGAAGAAAAGCTCCAGCTAAGATGCAAATAAGCGAGGGAAAGAAGAGAAACTCTTCACCAGGTAGGTTGCTGGCTTGCTGCTCTGGCCAACCTCTATTTTTATTATTGTTATGAAGGATTTGGAGAAGAGCGTGTTGAGGAGAAGCCGCCTGCTTTTTAAACCTTGTGCAACTGTAAGAGCCTGCCTTGGTTCGACTGTCACACGTCTGAGCTGGAAGCTCTAATTCCAAATGAATGGGGAGTGGGCAACAGCGGTTCAGGGGTATGGGGGAGCATTCTGCACGTGCACAGAGGTTGTCTTGTCACTGCGGGCAGAGACAGATTATCCTAGCAGAGGAGGTGAATGCCAGGAACACCACACAGGCCTTCAGTAAAGTGATAAGGAACTTATCAGAGTGCTTCACAACAATATAGTCGCGGTGATTGTTTTTCCAGGCTCTCTGTGTATTTTTGTCATTGCTCTTTACCCTTACAGATGACTCCTCCGGGACGAGTACAAAATATTCTGTTCACATACAATAGAAGGGGACAAAGGGCCATATAATGCTGAGCTTTGCAGTGTGGGTAGGTGAGTGGGGGGGGCGGGTGATTTATTTTGCAAGTCAAGCTTATTGTTCACTCCAGAGCAGAAAGCCTAGGGTAGGAAAAGTTGCTTGATAACTGGTTATGTGGGCAAGAGTCAGAACTGGACCCTTTTGAAACTGGCATGCGGGAGGGAGGCTAGGACCCAGAGGGGCTGCAGCTGAAATAACTTCCCAGAGAAGTTCAAAATCAGCACATTTTCGGATTTTGCAGTTTGGATTTAAGGTGGCATTAAAACGTAGCAGCGTCGCAAGGCTGCATTTCATTCTATATTTAAAAGTGCTACTAGAATGCTGAGTACATTCTTTCAGGTGGGCTTTGACTCACAACAGCTTATCCCTCTGAAAATTGTGTTGGTTTTTTAAGTTGCTGCTGGACTTGAATTTTGTTCTAATTCTCTACATACGAACACTGGCTGCCCTCCAGAAACTGGTCACCGCGAGGCACTCATAGCTTCAAGGTGGAATCTGGTGGGAAGTAAAGCAGCCCCCTTCCTTCCCTCTGAGAATTTTGGCCCCCTTTTCTGTGGATTGTCCTGTGTGGCAAAAAGAAAGTGCTGTGCAAACCTCCTTTTGCTTCAATATATTGTTGAAGGCTTTCACAGCTGGAGAACGATGGTTGTTTTGGATTTTCCGGGCTGTATAGCCGTGGTCTTGGCATTGTAGTTCCTGATGTTTCGCCAGAAGCTGTGGCTGGCATCTTCAGAGGTGTAGATCTGAGAGATCTCTGTCTTTTGGTGCTACACCTCTGAAGATGCCAGCCACAGCTGCTGGCGAAACGTCAGGAACTACAATGCCAAGACCACGGCGATACAGCCCAGAAAGTCCACAACAACCATCTCCTTTTGCTTCGCTGAAGGCAGAGACAGAAGCACCGGTGCAAAGTTGCCCAGCGACTTGGATGCCCACAGAGCATCACACGCTACGTTTAGGAGAATTCTGTAATGAACTGATGTGGAGGCTGGTTTTTATTTCTGCATTTAGAAAGATGCCTCGTTTCTGCTGCAGGCTTTCTGAAGAAAAACGATGTCAGCAGTTTCGTCAATGTAGGGGGTTTGGTTGTTTTTAGGCACATGCATTAAAACATTTTAACGTTTGGCCATGAGAAGAGGTTGTGATTAACCTGTACCTCACCCTGTTTGTGCTCCAGATCAAACAACAACGACATTCTGTTTGTTGATTGGCTGAGGCGTTCTGGAGGGAAAGTTTAAAATACTGAGCAGGTTTTTAAAACAATTTTTAAAAAACAATAATGTTGCAGCATTGTGGTTTTTAAGAAATTTAAAAACAAGATAAAATATCTAGACTAAAAATATAGGAAACGCAACATACTCCCACGCAAGCTTTTATTGGTGAGAAGACCATTCGACTGCCAAGGTTAACATGAACACACAACACATAACAATGACATTTTGTTTTAAACGATAAGGGGTGGGAGTGGTGGAGGAAGAAAGGGGAGGAAGGTGTGGTGGTTATACATTGCTGATCAACCAATCAGGACGCAGGGGGATGGAGGAGAGGGCGAAAGGCAGGCCGCACACCGAAGAAAGCATTCTACGCTTCAAAAAAGCCGTGGTTTGGCCTCACTGTGGAAAAAAACATTAGGGTATGTGCCCAGGGAGAAAACCCACAGAAAACCTGGAGGAAAATTGATTCTGCAGAACGCAAAAAGTCTGCGAAGCAGTTTGGAGACTACCATGCAGAACTCTGGAGAGAAATTAATGCAGTATGGGGCCAGAACTGACAAAAAAGCCCGGTGCGGAGAAGACCTAGTTTACAACATTTCCATAAAGCTTAGAGCAGAACGTGGGGATAAACTCATAGAAGAGCAACTGAAGGGGCTTGTATTTTGGGGGGGGGGTGCATCTGTACCAGAAAAAAAGGAACGCTGCATCCTATCAGTACGCAGGGTTTCTCTTGTTTTGCGTTCTTTATTCTGAGTTTGCCAACCCCATGAAGGTTCAAGGAACTCCGCAGGACACTAAAGTGCTTCCTCTGACTTCTTTGGGCTTTCATCCATCACAGCTAAAACCTGGCAGCTTTCTAATGGAAGGTGAAATTCACAAGAATCAGATTTATTTATTTTTTGCTCCAAAACACCCGCCGCACTTTTTGTGTGCTACCCAGGGCTTTTTTTCAGCAGGAACACGGGGGGATGGAGTTCCGGAACCTCTTGAAAATGGTCACATGGCTGGTGGCCCCACCCCCTGATCTCCAGGCAGAGGGGAGTTGAGATTGCCTAAGCGGCGTGGAGGGCAATCTCAACTCCCCTCTGTCTGGAGATCAGGGGGTGGGGCCACCAGCCATGTGACCATTTTCTCTGAGGGCAACCCACTGAGTTCCACCACCTCTTTCCCCAGAAAAAAAGCCCTGGTACTACCACAGATTCGTGGTGTGCCACCCTAGCCCTGGTCGTGCTCCGCCCTTCCACAAATCCCGGCTGGGAAGCTTCTTCTTTTTCCTTGGGCATGAGCTTAGGCCTCTTGGATCGCTTTGCAGTAGGAAAAAGAGATGTGCACGCGCCTCTAACAAGTACAAGCTGTACCTTGTGTCTGTGTCTACCTATAATCAATCATTACGTGATGCTGTGCTCCTAGCCTGAAGGGGTTCTCTTAACTTTCAACTGGTTTACAGAATACTGTACAAGCTATTCCAGTCTGGCAGAAAATGCAAGTGATCCTGTTCCTTCACCACTGTGTTCATGCAAGAATCGAGACATGCCGGGGGCGGCAGGAGGTGGGTATTATTCAGGCCAAAGTTTGCCATTCCTTGCAGTTGAGAGATTCTCAAAACAAACAGCAGATTTCAAGAAGAGTAAAACAGTCAACGTTTTGGGTTGGCAATCAGCGTTGTTACAATTAGACAAATTACCATACACGCCTAGATTGCCACAAATTAGTGCTAAATTTACTGTAAAAATAAATTCCTGGAGCCAGAATTTCTGTTCTGAGCCTCGGAACCATGGATATAAAACAACCTCTATCTCTTCCATCTGTGTTGTGAACAGATGTCTTTCCCGAAATTCGAGCTCACTCCTACGCAATGTACCCTTTTCCATCCATGTTTGAATTCCCCGTTTCCCTCGCAAAGTCCTAATGAAACTTCACACCCTTCCTCTTTAAATAAGATTTAGAGCCACTGCTAGATTCCTCCCAAAGTAGAACTTCGGCTTGATTTCAAACTTTTGCTTGGATGGAATCGGTGGCAGATTTCCAGGAGACGTTGAACTCAAACTGCAGCCTATGAGCTGGAATCAAGCTGGGCCTCTTCTTGCGGTTATTACTTCTGTCTTTCACATTATGCATTGTGGATGTATTTGTGTATGCTGGGTGTTTTGTAGTCTCAGTTACTTGTTGTCTGTGGTTACTTGCTTACATGGTTAGTGACGTTTTTGTGCATGCAGATAAGCGTGGAGGTGAACAATACAGCAGGAATAGACTTCAAAACCCATGATGCAGTTTAAATGTGAGCAAACTGAAAACATATGAAGGCAACTAGGAGGTGTCTAACTTTAAGAAATATTGGCAATCTGAAGAGGATCAGGCATAATCCACTGGGTCAAACAACGTTTTCTTCTGGCCCAGAGTAAGAAGAGTTCTCTATAAAGGGGTGTCACTCATCCTTACACAGCTTGCTCATTAAAGCCACCACGTAAAGGCAATCTCAGGCTGATCTGTATGGCTGCTGCTACTATACGATGAGCCATTCAGATGTCGCAGCTCACTTTCCACTTGGACCAGTTTTCGATCTCTCACTGCAACGTTTGCAGAGGGGCTGTGTAAAATAATCCTGACATACTTGATGGACCATTTCACGTGAACAGGCACACATAGAATGGCCTCCAGATGGGGACTGTACTGGGCATATTGGTGGTAGAAAATGCCCTTAAGCCATAGCTGACTTATGGAGACCCCTGCTGGGGTTTTCAAGGCAAGAGACATTCAGAGGTGGGTTGCCATTGCCTGCCTCTGCGACCCTGTTCTTCTTTGGAGGTCGCCCATCCAGTTGCTAACCAAGGCCGACCCTACTTAGCTGCGCTGGCCTGGGCTACCCATATCAGGGCAACGGGCATATTGGGCCGAGCCAAAAGAGAAGGCAATTTTTTGTAAACATTTTCGGAATCATCTAACAGCATACTTCTTTGGATATTTGTTGTGGTCACTGCAAAAAGGAGGCACAAATGGTGTTTGCTTCTTGAGGGTCTCCTATCTAGATGGAAAACTGGGACAGAAGTACTCCAGTTAATAGAATTTGTTCGGCCCCTGTGATTTGTCCCATGCCTGATAGTGTAGGATCAGCCAAATGATCTGTTTAGGAAGCACCGCCCACACCATTGCTGGCACCATGAGCCGTAAATGAGCACCATTTGCCCTCCAAGATAGCAGGAGTGCAAATGGTGCTCATCTGATTAACATAGTGTTGTGAATGATACCATTGCATTCACTATGTGATCCCTGATTGTTTGGGATGACCCTACAAAGAAGGACAGGGGCAGTTCCAGAATGGTAATAGACGGGGAGCACAGTGGCTGTAAAAGGTGAATATTCTCAATCCAAAAATTGAAGCGGGCAAACGTTTAATGCAGGCCCCATGGAAACGTTCCAAGTAACATCCCCTCGATTTTAGAACTCCCTCCTGCAGAGGGAATTCCACCGGAGCCCAAACAGCACCCAAACAGCAAACACCGGAGCCCTTCTTGTATGGGCTAGCCTTTGTGTCTCAGGAGTACGGTGGGAAAATTTAACGCAACTTCACTTTTTCATGGAGCAGGACAGATTTTTTTTTAATTGCTCACCCAGAGCCAGCTATAAATCAATAAATGAAGTAAACTGGTCTTTTTGAGAAAAAAACTCAACCTCCACTCAACATACACTTTTCTTTCCAATTGTTGTTTGTGTCACTCACATTGAATTGGAGATGTTCCTTCTCATGGGAAACGGCCAGAAGGGAGGGTGATTCTCTCCCTTCACGTCCAAGAATATTAATAACCTTTGGGACTACTGAGAACATTCCCCCTTCCTTTCGTGGCTGCTGGCAAGAGCTGCTGTGGTTAGCGTTGGCCTCCTGGGAGACCTGGAAGAAAGGGGAGACCTTGACGCCTCTTATTGGACTTGGATGTAAAACACTTTGTTGTGGGAGGATTGGTAGAAAACATTTGCCGAGAGAGAGTTTTCCTCTTCTTGCCAAGAAGGGGAACCTTGGAAGGTGTGTTTTTGTCTTGTCTTTCGAGTCTTGCCCGAGGGGAAACAGTTAAACAAAGAAGCCCAAAGCCTGTGGGATTCAGCCACTCCCACAGAAGAGAGACACCCAGGGCCACCTTGGCTCCCATCTTGCCCTTAGCTTGCTATGCCAACAGCCAGACTAAATCCGGCAGTCCAGAGGAAAGGAGTGAAGTGGAGGGTTAACATTTTTGAAATACTAATAACAAAGAGAGCGTGGCTGGGAGCCCGTGTCCCTGAACGACTCCTGCTCCCCAGCCCACTCCAGAATGACGTTGGCTGCCTCTTTCCTTCCCTCCCTCTCCCCAGAGGCTGAGCAGCCAAGCCCTGCTTCTTGGCATCAAAGAGAGGAGTTTTCCCCAGCAGCCTCCTCCGCTTAAATTTCCAGTTGGTTTTATGAGCTTAAAATCCTTTTGTCTCTGTGTTTAAAAGGAAGCAAAAGAGAAGTTTGGGCAAGAGCAGAGGGGGCGTGATTCATGGACGCTTTGCCAAGTTCAAGTGGCAAGCGAGGAAATAAATATTCTCCCTTAAACATGAAAGCCACGGCAAGGAAGGGGGGTCGAAAGCGACAGTGCGAAGAATGCTTGCTTGGAAGTGACGCCCTTTCCACCGAAAGGGACTTACAGTACTTCTAAATAAAAATTTTAGCATCAAGACACCCACCATCCAAGGGAATCTTGTATGTCCTGTGTACCGCATTACTTTGATATTGTTGAAATTTCTCTCCCACCCCAAGCAAAACCCAAATTCATTTGATGTACTTCAGCAAGGGAGGGCACTGGGAAGCAAACCGAGGCAGCCTTTTTCTGTGGCAAGGCGTCTCAGTCATCAGATTTGGGGTACATTTAAAGATAGATGTCAGGGAACCTGGAATCCCTCCTGACATGATGAGGAACAGAGCAAGAGCACTGGTGCGAGCACTGGTGCAAGAGCACTGGTGAGTACTGGTGTCCTCACACACGATCACTCACTGATGCCCAACACCAACGAGTCGAGAAAGAATGCACCGAAATGTCTTGGGGCCTGCCAGCCCTACAATCACACAAAACTATTACACAAGATAATCCACACGAACAAATCCAGTTACCAGTCATTGGTTGGATGAAGTGAAAAGCAGCCTCAAGTATTAACTGGAAAAAACTGGGGTCTGGCTGCTAGGTTCCTAGCACTCTGGCCCATGTTTTCCTTGATAACAGCAAACGTTGACCTGACCCACAGCCTTGATAGTCGTTAAAAGGTGGCCGTGCTGTTTATACTTTCTAGCATTAATATTTATCTAGTGGGGTTAATACATGCAAGGGGGAGGCAGCTGTGAATTTCCTGCATTGTGCAGGGGGTTGGACTAGACGACCCTAGAGGTCCCTTCCATGACTCTGATTTACCGGATTATATATCTCGCCGTTGACGGAAGAAAAGAAACGGAGAGATTATTTGCCAACGTCCATTCTGGGAAAATGTCAGGATACACTTTGTTTTCGATAGCAGCTGCTCACCCCTTGAAGCTCCTTCCACTTATGCATCCCTCTCATCTTCATTTATTTATTTCTAAGCTGCCTTTCGACCAAAGCTAACTTCAGGGCAGCTTCAGAAGAACAAAGCAAATGATGCTTTGTCCTTCAGAAGTTGCACAAACATACCAGGCAGTACCAGAAGACTCAAAATGCAAGCAAGTGCCACAAGTCCCAATACCTCTACATCGTTTTGAAGAAACTGGATTGCACAGAATGAATGGCAGCTATGCTGCTGTAAGGCAGCACTGGAAGCCGACGCACCAAAACGGTGCCTGAAAAGTGGCAGCAACAAGGTCAGAGCCGGTGCAGAAAGAGGGCGGCCAGTAGCAACTTCTGTGTTCAGAAGTGCCCGTGCGTGGCTGAATTACCTGTAAGCTGCACTACGGTTCTGTTCGTGGGATGTCCTAATGTTGGCCGGTTTGCTCCCCCCCCCCTCCCCACAGTGCCATTAGAAGCAAGCCCGTGACTCACCTGTGTGGGTCCTTAGGTGAGCTTTCAGGTGGGACGACTTGCCGTAAACCTTTTCACAGCCCACATAGTGGCATTTATGCTTTTTCTGAGGTAACTCAGGGTCAAGCCGGCATCGCCCTCTCCTGCTCCTTTGTTTAGGGCTCGGTGTGTTCGTTGCTGCCAAGCTGGTAGGTGTGGTTGCTTTCCCTCCTCCACACTTGCCAGCCGGCAAGAGACTTTCTTCTCCAAACTTTTCACAGGTGACTGAAAGGTTTGGCTTCTCCCCTCTGTCGGCGCTCTCTGGTTTCTCCACCTGGGGGGACGATGGCTTTGGAACGTGCTGGTTTAAGTCTGCTAAAATGCTGGCCACCGCATAGACGGAGGCCCCACTTCCGTTGTCTCTTCCAGAGTCTTTCCCTTCACATTTCTTGTCCCGGTTTGAGATGATGAGCGGTGAAGCGATCACCGCTGGTTGAAGGGCTGATTCTCCTGTGGGGCTGTGGATGACAACACGACTTGACATTGAGACAAGGCACTGGGCGGCAAAGTAGGCAGCGGTTGCCATTTTTCACACCTCTTCTGGTGTCAATGGCAATTTTCCCTTTTGTGTTCGCTTAAAAAAAAAACCTCCACCTTGCACCTGTAGATCTCCACACACAACACTTCTTGTCTTGCAGCGACCAGAGAAGTACTTTCTTAGCAAGGGTCACACCCAGCTGCTTTCTTTCTCAAGAGAAATGATGTCCAGTGAAAGGGAAAAGCAACACAAAACCCATCCGGAACAGCCTGTTGTTTGGAACAGAGTTAACGACGGTTGTCTACAATAACAAGCCTTCAGCCCTTCCAGGACTGCATGCTGACGGCAGAACTGAGCAAGCTTGTCCGTTACTGCTCTTCAGATTATTCCAGACCCCAGTGCGTGGGGGTGTGGGGTTCTGCCAAACATCTGGCTGTGATGTCACAGAGCAGCCGCATCCTGGGCTGATCAGGTTAAGCAGCAGACAGAGACTTCAGCTGCTGCTGCTGCTGCTGCTGCCACCAGAGGAGACAGGCAGTAAGGGGAGCAGCAGCAACAAGCAGACAGCGATGTGGCTGGGAGCCTGAGCTTGGCAAGAGCATAAGAGCAAGTTAAATGAAAGGAAGGAACTGATTGGCTTGGGCTAGGCCAATCAAAACAGAAAGAGCCACACTTGCAAATTTCCATGGGCTAATGAATTTCTTTTTCCTGCATGACCCAACAGAAGGCAAGACGTTCCAGATAAGTCTTTGGCTCCTTTTTATGCAAAACAAAAAATATATCCTTAGAGAAAGAGGCTGCCTTTTCCTCCACTAACTACAGCGCAAGACGGCAAATGTGCCATTGAAAAGCACTCTTTGCACGCATGCGTTGCCATGCCCGAGGTGACTTATGACACAACTTACGATGCCGGTCGTTAAAACTCTTGTTTGTTTTCAGACACATTCCTTGGGCAGCAACTCAACAACTGCAGGGCACAAAACAGTAAAGTGCTTACTAGGAAGGAGCAGCTTAACAATCCTGGACTCTTCTGAGCCCAACATTACTTGAAATGCACCCTTATGGCCAAACCAAGAAGACTCCACAGAATTGTGGCATCGAGATGAACCCATTGCCAAAACTGCCTTCTCCAATATGAGATGCAAAAGACCTGTTTGAATTGCTTCACTTTCTTCACCAAACCCTTCCAAATTTCTCAAAAGCACCGAGGTAACCCATTGTGTGCTGACAACTTCAGTCGTTGGCAATTGCTGTCATGCCATGAACAAGAATTGCTGTTCAATCCCCTACTATAAGCAGCCACCACATGACACACTGGATCACTGCATACTCTCGTGACCAAACATTTCTATGGATCTTTATGATTCAGCAGAGTTTCTAGCTCAAATGAAAAAACGAGGGGCGGGGTTTGCAACAGGGGGAAACTTTGGCCTCTGTGCCCTGTTTATAGGCAATCTGGTTGGCTGTTTTGTGGAGCAGGTTTCTGGACCAGGTAAACCTTTAGTCTGATCCAGCATGGCTGCTGTCATGTTCTGACATTATATAAAGTTAGATAGGTGTATGAAGACCCCTGAGAAATTTTGCTGATCTTACAGAAATCTTGGCCGTTTCCACACGTCTTACCTGCCTGCGGAAAGACCCAAAAGACAGTGTCTTCTTGCGCAAAATCATGCCAGGAAGACACTGTTATCCAGGAGTTTTATGTGAAATCGTGCAAAACTTCCAGGTAATGGCGTCTTCCTGGCACGATTTCAGGCGAGAAGACACTGTCTTTGGGTCTTTCACACGATGTTCCGCAGGCAGGTAAGACGTGCGGAAACGGCCCTTGTTTGATTTCTTCAAAATTCCCTACAGTTGTTTTGCCCTCCAAATTCACCCCAGATTGCAGCTTAAAAACAAAAACAGCAGTAGGCTAAAGACTTGACAGTCAGAGAAATCTGCTCTTGAGTTTCTACTTTCTTCGGAGCACAATTCTCCTGGTGCTCCTTAATCAGAAGAGTAAGGACAGAGGAAAACATAGACCTTGCCATTTGAACGGCTGCAGCAATTTAAGAATCGGACCAAGTTGAAAAGTGTCGTAGATGTCTAAAAGGCTTAGAGGGGCCATAAGAACAGGACCTTCTATGGAAAATTAAATAGACTTTTCTATTGGATAGAAAATAGACTTTTCTATCCAAATGCTCCTACTTACAAACTTGAGGCATAGTCCACCTTTTACATCCACTCTCCCACCCCTGGTTATTGCCCGTCTCTTGCCATCTAAAGTTATCCAGCCATGTTCTTATCTGAAGAAGTGAGCTGTGACTCATGAAAGCTCATACTCTACCACTAATTTTGTTAGTCTTATAGATGCTACAGGACTCTTGCTCTTTTCTGCTGCTACAGCCATGTTCGGCCTCTGTATGGCCTGTGCATTTCCAAACTGCCGCTCAGTGACTGCTCATTGGTCAAAATTCATCCTGTGATCTGCAGGTTGCTATTGCCAGGTGGTTCAGAGTGCTCCCCCCTCCCATATTTGTCACTGGAGGAGAAGAAAGGCCCATTTGGACACTAAGGCCATGTTCACACAATCAGCTACTTCACATGGGCCACTGCTTTTAAGTTACTGCATTTTAACTGCTTTTTTGTTTACCCTGTGAGATGAGTGAAAAATGAGAAAGGAACAAGAGGGCCTTAGATGCCACACAGTTTGTGTTACGCTAAGAGTCTGTGTAACCTGCCTTTCCTGTTCCACAAAGAAATGCTGGTATCCAAGGAGTGTATGGCTACTTGCGCTGGAGGAAGCCGAGTCTGGAAGAATTCTGGGATCTCACCACATGATTTCAGGGAGCATAACAGTGTTGCAAACTCATGGACTTAGCTGGGTGTGAACAATAAAAGGTTCAGGTGCACTTTCCTGGAAAGTTCCAGTTCAGTTGGTTGCCGAATTTCGGCTACAGTGAAATGTCGGAAGTCCCCACACAAGCAAAACCAGCGAATTTCTAATGAAACAATTTTAACTATTCGGCATGCCCCTGAATTGCAATTGACATGTTTTAAAACTTGAATTTGGAGGTTTCTGCTTGTGACAAACATCTGCATAATTTGAAGGGAAGCAAAAAAAAAGAGAGAGTTTTGATTAGTGAAATCCTTCCAGGATGTCTGTGAAACTGCACCCATCACTTACTTGTACAGATCCAGAGGAGTTAGCCATGTTAGTCTATAGTTGCAAAATAGTAAAGAGTCCAGTAGCTCCTTTAAGACTAACCAACTTTATTGTAGCATAAGCTTTCGAGAAGCACAGCTCTCTTCATCAGATGCTTCTGACGAAGAGAGCTGTGGTTCTCAAAAGCTTATGCTACAATAAAGTTGGTTAGTCTTAAAGGTGCTACTGGACTCTACTATTTCACTAGTACAAAGCTACCGATTCGCATTAATTTATGTCACTGTTTGAGAAGAAAGGTGAATCTTTCGAGAAATGGGGGGCAGGGGGTGTTGGTCTGTCTTGATTTCAGTACACTGTGCTAGCCTTGGAAAGACAGCCCATGCCTTTTAGTTGTACCTGGGCTTCCACACATAGTCCCTGCTTCCTCGCACTCGCTCCGGTTGTACCGCGCCTGCAAACAAACAGCTTGATTTTGTGACTTCCAAGAGCATTTTTTAAATGTGCCTTATTGTCTTCTGCTTCTCAAGGCCTTGCCCTGCCCCATAATTGCCCAGAGAGTGGGATGTTAATATCAGAACTGCTTTTTGGTCCAACCTGTACAATGCTGGGGTTGAGGACAAACATTATTCCAACCCCCAAATCAGTCATGGCCTCCTAGACTGGTGGAGGATTCCATTAGTTTTTCAGCTTTAGCCTCTGCCCCCATCTATAAAATGGGCATCATAATAAGGTCTTGTTCCATAGAACTCTTATGAAGAGGAATTGAACAAAGTACAATATTTTGTGTTAGGAGTTACTGGAGAGGTAGTGTAGATAAAGTAAATCAGATCTGGGTGACCTAGGTTCATACTCACTGGCTGAGTGTGGGCCAATCGTACAAACTCACCTCGCGAGGGTTGTGAAGATGAAATAGATGGAAAGCCTCGTGCATTCTCCCTTGGAGGAAGGGTGGGGGACTATGATGATGATGCGTTATTTGCAGTCATGGTAACAATCAGTAATGTTGCATAATGCAAAGTGATTTTTGTTGAAAGGACTATCTGCTCCAGCTTTTAAAATAGTTGGCCCTGTCTGTTTCATTCGTTTGCTTTCTTGCCTATCGTACCTGTACCGCACCTTTCTGTCTCATGTACGATCCGCAGGGCAGATTTCCAGAACCATTTCTCAGGTCGTATTTTTCCCCAAACAACAGGAGCGTTCTGGAGGTTTACTACTAGTGCCAATAACATTGCTAGGGAAGAAGCAAAAATAGAAAAGAGTCCAGTAGCACCTACTGTAGCATAAGCTACAGTAAAGTTGGTTAGTCTTAAAGGTGCTACTGGACTCTTTTCTATTTTTGCTACTACAGACTAACACAGCTAACTCCTCTGGATCTAGGGAAGAAGGGATCTAGATTTCTGTTTCCAGGGAAAAGACGTCTAGGAACTCCCCACTGCTCCCATGTTTGCCCAAGCACTCATTTAAACAATTAACATTTGGAGTCAGTTAATTCAGAGCTGTTATCCTACCAGGGAACACCCTTTGTCTACTTAAATAAAGAATTCCACTGTACCATGTACACAATTCCTTTCTACATTTGCTCAAAACATTTCTCTACAAATACGTGAACGCACAGAGCTCACAGCCCTACTAGGTAGTTTCCCATACTGGGATGAACAAAGTTAAGTCATGAATCTCTGATCTTCTCATCTATCTTCAAGCATGATGCAAGAGCATTTAAGCTAGGGTTGCCAGCCATCTGATGGGAGACTGGGGGTGTTGGGAACATGGGGGGGGGGTGCTGCTGTTGCATCAATGGTGTAATGTCATTTCCAAGGTGAACCCAGTCCATCAACCCAACACTAGGATTTGTCAAAAACTCTGCGGTGAATCCTAGAGCGTTGATGTCATGATGTCATTTCTGTGTCTGTCCTGAAAATGATGTCACAACGGTGATTTTCAGCTTGTTTTCCCCCCGCTGCCCTATCGAGCGGAAGCAGTGGTTGAAGGCTGTCCCTGGAGGTCTTCCGCTATAGTGGGAGATCTAAGCCCTATAGACTTCAATTTGGTTTTGGGTTTTTTTCAGTCCCAAAGTTTCTCTTAAACCATAACTTCAACATGGACTCAACATTAATTGTAATTTTTGTTGTGGGGGGAACTGGATCTAAATATTTTCCATACATAACCATATATTTATTAAAACATTTCTATCCTGCAGAAAACTCTTAGCATAGGGCTTCCAAGGTACTTCCAAAATAAAATATTTTTTTTAAAAAATTACAGTGTGCAGGGCTTGCAGCAATATGCTTGCGTGTATGTTAGAGAGATGGCCCACCTTAGATTTGGCTGCTACTCAGTTTGGGGAACCATCTCTTTGGCTGAAAACCAGGGCTTTTTTTCAGCTGGAATGCGGTAGAACGGAGTTCCGGAACCTCTTGAAAATGGTCACATGGCTGGTGGCCCCGCCCCCTGATCTCCAGACAGAGGGGAGTTGAGATTGCCCTCCGTGCCACTCAGTGGAGTGGAGGGCAATCTAAACTCCCCTCTGTCTGGAGATGAGGGGGCGGGGCCACCAGCCATGTGACCATTTTCACTGAGGGCGATTTAAACTTTAAAAAACTCCCCCCTTGTTCCAGCTGGCCCAAAGTGATGTCATTGTGTGGTCCTGGAAGTGTGTGCGCACTTTGTGCATGTGCATGTGCATGTGGTACCAGGGGCACTACCTCCCACCAAGAGTTGCCCCCTGTGCTGGCAACTCACTGAGTTCCACCATGTCTTTTCCCAGAAAAAAAAGCCCTGCTGAAAACTAATAGTCTAAATTGAAGACCGCCCATTGGCTTTATCGAGCGTCTGAAAGAACTTTGTCTGGTTTTGTTGGGGTGCAATGCAAACCCATAGCTGTCTTGAACGATAAGCATGGTGGCAATGGAAAGGACTGCTGTGCTGCCCTGCCTTTCAGGAAACGTGTTGGTGTCTGTGTGAGGAGTGAATGTCCTTATACCATCTGAGAGCATGGTGTGCTCTGTTCCTTCGGGTCCTTCCTAACTCCTAGCTGGGGGCAACTTTTTCTTTTAAAAGCCTAACCATTTATGAGGGGACCGAATGAATCCAGCCCCATGATTCGTGTCTGGGGAACAGAGTGGCCCCCAAGAATAGAGAGTTTGGGATACGTGTCCAACTGCAGCATGGGAGAGCTTTTCTTAAGATGCAGTTTTTAAGCATGTATCTGAAAATACCCTACGTTTAGAAGCTGTGAATAAAGAGTGTTCATGCTACTAAACTATAGAACAAACTGTCCTTCTAGGGCTCTGTTAAACTCATTTTAATGCTGTTGGTGTTGGCTTTCCATTAGCCCCCAACCCAGGATCTAGTTCCCTTGTTTTACTTTAATACGTTTTCCCGTTTTCACTGGATGAAAATATATAATGCCAGCAAGAGAGGATAAAAGGACCAGGTTTGAGAAGAACAAATTGTTCTAGTTGGTTTATATATTCTCTTGTGTTATCAGCACATGGCATGTGCAGGAAATTCCACATCTGTGCAGGCTGATGTCTACTCTTTTGTGATGTTTGTGCTTTATTTATTAAGGGTGTTGTGTTATTTTACAGTGCGTTGTGGGAGAAGGAAGAGAGAGTTTATTACTTCCTTATTTACGTTATTTATAGTCCGCCTTTCTTACTGAGACTCAAGGCAGATTACACAATATGAGTCAGTACAGTCAATTTCAAAGACATTTCAATAAACAATGTAATAGGATACATAATTGCAAATCTGAAAAGATTTAAACCATCATAAACCCAATGCAGAGTTGACGAAATGCTGAAAGAGAGCATAAGCAATTCTAAGAACTGAACCACAAGATACGAATTACACGAGACTGAGCGAGTGTCAGGAGTCCTGTCTTACCCCAAATGCCCGTGTCCAACATTCTATCGATGAGCACGTGTCCTGGTCCAGGCACGCATTCAAAATTTTCTGCTCCAGTGTAGCCACAATGGTATGTGTACGTGGTCGCGATCAGTAAGTCGGCAATGCAGAGCATCCTTATTTCCTATATCTTCCGCTTCCTATCTGTGCAAAGTGGAGATGCATGATGGGATATCTTAGAGGTACACAGAGAAAACCCGTGCCACCACAAACACGGGTTCGATGGAGGTCCTGCAGCCCTGGCGCATGTAGTTGAAAACAATGTTGGAACACGTGTAAGTAAGTTTTCGTGTAATTCGTATTGTGTGGTTCAGCTCTAAGACTGACATTTTAAACAACAAGAAACTACCCGGTAGGATTGTACTTACAGCAAGAGGCAGTACATAGCAGTAAAGTCTATAGTCTCTATCCCTTTACTAATGCATCATTTTGGGACCAGTTCCACACAGTACAGCCCTCCCGTATGAGGAAAAGGCCCTCTTGAATAATTCAGTTCTGCGTCGTCTGTGGAAAACCAGGTGAGTGGGAGCTTTCCTGACCTCTTCAGGTAGGCCACTCCATAAGGTGGAGGTCACCGCAGTGAATGGCCGTGTTTGGGCAGCCATTGATTTTGCGAGCAAAGCTGCTGTGGTGGAACATAGGCAGAAGGGTGGTCCAGTAGATATGATGGACCAAAACCATGAAGAATTTTGTATGTGATAGCCAGTACCTTGAAATGAGCCAGGTAAGGGATAGGTAACCAATGGACTGAATGGGAGTGATATACACGCTCCTCCTAAGTCCCAGTAACAACCAAGCTGACACATTCTGCATCAACTGGAGTCTCCAGGTGGAGGCCTGGAAAACATTCTTTCCCCAGTTGAGCTACTCCTGGTAAAATCTACCCCTGAGCCCATGCCGTGTTTCCTTCCATGCCCGCCCCCTTCCAGTTTTGTTCCCCATTCTCTCATCTCTTTGGCACAACGCTTCTGTGCCCTTTTGAGTCCCAGTGAGAGTGGCGAACTATAAAAAAAAAACCATAAATAAATAAATAATAAAAATACACCAGTGCATTCAACTGTTTACCGAATGCTTAGTGATTCAAGCCCACCCAGGGATGTGTCTCTTGGCTCAGCAAGAGAAGCTCCCCAGCAGAGCTCTGTTTGCATGCCAAAGGTCCCAGGCCCAGTTAAATGGCCTCAAGTAGCAGTACAATGATCCGTTAGAGTCAACTGCAGGCAGCTCAGAGCGAGAGGGACTGAGGCCGCTGAGCTTGGGCTCCGGCAAGGAATTACTAATAAAAAAGGTTAGCAGGGAGGGCCCACTGGCCTCACTTTGCCGGAAACATTTTACAACAGCCCTGCAGCAGTTGTGACTGTCCAGAGGGGTTGCCAATTCTGGCTTGGGAAATTCCTGGAATTTTGGAGCTCAGGGAGAGGGTGGGGTTTAGGGACAGGAGGGGTGTCAGTCGAAGTGCGATGCCATACAGTCCAGCCTCCCAAGCAGCCATTTTCTCCAGGGGATGATCTCTGTATTCTAGAGATGAGTTGTAATTCTGGGGGTTCTCCAGGCCTCACTGCACACTGGCATCCATACCGTCCCGTGTAGCTCATCAGCAGTGTCTTGTGGCCTGACAAATGTCTGTCTGTCTGTCTCACACACCATTGAACCTGTCTTTGCAAAGCTGTAAAAAAGATAAAACTTTTCAGGACAGAGCAGGCATCACGCTTGGCCGGTAAGCTGTATGACGCGTGCATGCCCGGTTGAAAGTGATAGGAATTTGGGTCAGATCACCTGAGGCAAAGAACCTGCCTGTCTTCCAGAAACGGGGAGCTTGCAAGAGCGAATGGCAACGGTAGTTGAGAGGGTGAGCTGAGAAGTATCTCGCTGAAATCTCACCTCGGCCTCAGACAAGCCACTTCCTGTGTGTTCTCAGCCCCACCCTCCTCCCACATCGGCAGTGCGGAGATGAAACGCTGGCCTGTCTAGCACAGCTGTTGTGAGGGCCACAGAAATAGCAGGGGGCTGTGAACGTTTGGGGCGAGTGATGGAAACACCAACATGACTGTGATAAAGGAGCTTCCAAGAGTCTGAAAGGGCTGAAGGTGGAATGAGGCCTGGCAGGGAATGCACACGAAGCATCCCTCCGCCTGCAGTTGCATCTAAGAACATGAAAAGCACTATGCGGCATCTGCCATTCTAACTAAATGCACCTCTTTATTGGCCCAAAGTGATTTTTCTTCTCTTCCTTTGGCTCCTGTGAGGATTTGCAAAGTAATGAGGTGGGGGGAGCTTGCTCGCCATTCCCTTTGCACCCCCGCCCCCCCAGATATCACTGGAGTTTGTCTTGGGCTTGGGTCCGGTACTGGAAGACCTTGCACCCGGTTGCTTTGGATAGTTTAGCATAGCTAGGCGCATGGGTAAGAATTTCAGCAGAGGTCTTTGATACGGCTTCCCAAAGACATTTTAAATGCTTGGGCCACTGACTTCCTTGGAAGCGTTCACAGCGTGCCTGCGCCTTGTATGATTAACTTCCTGTGGTGCACAATGTGTTTGGAAAACCATTACAACATCAGGATCAACCGCCCTCCCTCGCAAATGCACAAGGCTTTTTCAGAAACGAGGCGGAGAAGAGACCGCTGGAGGTCTGGCGGCTGTCGTGTCACCTTTGTACCACTCTGTAGCAGGTAGCCCGTGCTTTCATGTGGTTGTTGCATATTATAAAACCCTAGTTCTGGGCATGAAGCTGAACTGAGTCTATCAAGGTCACTCGTGTTTCCTCTGGCTGGCAGCAGCTGTCCAGGGCAAGTTGTTTTCCTATCCGAGCCTCTTTTTGAAAACTGGAGAGGCTGTGAATTGAACCTGGCGCCTTCTGCACGCGTTGCTGTGCCGCCGAGCCACGGCCCCACCTCGCAGCTGCAACGGACGACTGTTGAGAGGCTTTTCAGAGGATTTGGAGCTCCAGTTCTACTGTCCCAGCTCAAACTTCTCCAAATTCGACTGTTTGTTCCAGTACCAGCTCAGATCCTCTCCTCTGAAGCACACCCCTAAACTGTTAGCGGATTGCAGGGGAAATGCCACATTCTGGCTGCAGAGAGAGGCTGCCTTCTTCACTCATCCTAAGCAAGGGAGCCACCATCAAAGGCCCTGGAGGGAGAAGCCCGCTAAAATAAAGGGTGTGACTCAATCAGCTTACCCCGGGCGGGCAGGCCCTTGTGCAAAAGTAACGTTTCCCAGGTAAGCTGTTTGCATCTCTTTTCCCTCCTCTGTTTATTATTTAGAAACACTTCCTTTCCAGTGACATGCTCTGAGAATAAGCCGTGCACAATGCAACTGCAGCAACTCCATAGATGCGTGTGTGGAGGCCCAGGAAGGTTCCTTCTTGGCCTGGGATGTTTGCCGTGTGGGGGACCCTGTTGGATGTCAGGTGACGTCCATCACCCTTCTACTTTGAGCTCTTCTCAGATGCCAACTGCTGGTTGGGCTTTCAGAAGATAAAGAGCTGCAGACCCCAATCGTCCTTGACTTCCCTTGGTGTATGCAGCTCTGTAAAGCTCTAGATATGCTGAGGGTGCTTTATGAAGAATAATAGTGATAAATAACAATAAGCATGGTGGGGAAACCCTGTCCAAATTCACATTCAGCAGCTGGATTCTGGGAATGAATTTTGCACCCTCATTGAAGACAGCTAGTATTTCCACATCTGCTGGGTTTTTAAAATATCGTTTTGTGCTCTGGCTGTTACAACCTGACCCGCCTAACCTTGTTTCCCCCCTTTCTTGTATGCGAAAGAATCATTGGCCAGGCATAAGCAGAGCTGGTGGCAGTGTGTCTAGCAGGTGCCAAGCTAATTGGATGTGTTCATTTGGCAGCTGCCGTGTGGCCCAAATGTCCGGCTGAGACAGACCCCAAAAGTTCATGTGAACCCCAGCGTTTGGCCAACAGCCCTTGGGAAACAATGGGGCCATTGTTCCTACGCAGGGGTGGGGAACGCCCAAGGGCAGTGCTCCGAGATTAACACTTTTAAATTATTCTGTGCTGTACAAATGCAGAACAAAGCCTCTTAAACAAGCAATAACATCATGCCATTTTTAAAAAAAAAATAGAAAAATGTAAATATTTTTTCAGGGAGATCGAACGCCTGTGAGAGCAAAGAGGATTTTCCCCTCTCGTTGCAATTGATGTGCTGAACCTCATAATTTCATTACTGTTACTCTAACAGTTTGCAGCTGCAGTGAAGTGCCAGATGTACGCTGTGCTCATTAATACACGTTATTTCCCCCCTCTATCTTTCCCCCTAGGAAGCTTGTTTTCCTTTATGTTCTAGCCTGGTCAGGCATGAGGGGTGGGAGTTCATAATAAGGATATTGTGTTGGGGTCCAGAGATGGAAGTTTTAATCACTTCTTATGGCTCTAGTTAGCGTGCCCCTGTTGCCGTAGGACTTCATCAGCCCTGACTTCATAAAATCACATTGTATAATTTGACTGAACTTCAGTAGACCCTAATAGCTTGCAGCTTGCGTTGTCTAGCGCCGTGCCCGTTGTGTGTGCCTCTGCTTGCAGTAGCTCTCTAAGGGGACTGCTTAGCTTAGAACCTCATAATGTTTAATGCTATATGGAAATGTTTTATTGATTACATGGGAAGAAATAATAAGAGTACGGGGAACGTGGCCTCAGGTGTGGCCCTTTTCCAGCATTCACGCAGATGTGGCTTGGCAACTTCTACTATACACTTCCCTGTATTCCCTCTGCCTCATGCGGGGTCCTAACTTGGCAGCTGGCGATAGTCCCATGTTATTCCTGGGAATGGCATATTGTGGTGACGTGATGTTTATTTATTATTTTATTTACTTTAGATTTTTATTCCACCCTCCCCGCAAAGCAGGCTCAGGGAGGATTACATTAAGTAAAAACATTCCATATAATTTACATCCTAAAAGCAATTTAAAAGAACAGTATCAAAACAGTGCAGGATAAGAATAAAACAGCTTATATACGAGATAGCAGCAATCAAATTCGCTAGTTGGAGGCAATCAGTCCGCCAATCGGGAAAGCTAGATGGTGGACGACTAGGGAGCGCTCAGATCTTCCCTTCTCCTCCACCAGACCGGCAGAGGCCCAGCCAACCTCAAGCATATGCCTGGCGGAACATCTCTGTCTTACAGGCCCAGCGGAAGGATAGTAAATCCTGCCAGGCCCTGGTCTCACTAGACAGAGAGTTCCACCAGGTCAGAGCCAGGACCGAGAAGACCCTGGCTCTGGTCGAGATCAGGCGGGCCTGTCAGTCCTAGGGTGTCAGTCCCTGGCAATTAGATCCCCAAGTCCCTCACAGCAAGCAGGCAGGTGCATTGGTTGAAGAAATTTTATTAGAGATCCATACAGTTCAGGTGTTCACTCACAGGTAGAAGCTGGCGGAAGTAACTAGGCAAACAATAGGACTACTGATATAGAGAGATGTTCTCCCGCCCCCTTTGCATTTAGGCGCGAAAGCCTAAAAAGTTACATGGGAACCAAAAGCAGTTTAGTCTGAGATAAGGTACACAGTGGAATCTTCTCTCCTGTGAAACAGACACATTTCAGTGCCCAGCAGCCAGCTCTCAGCCAAGGCCACACAGAAATGAAAGTGCGTATTTCTTAGAGATAAGGGAGAGCTTGCTAGCTCCTTTGGCGATTAATATTAAAAGTTTAGGCACCCACAGGAGTCTTCTCATAAAATGCATAAGATACAGTATTATACTATAAAACGCAGTGTGAAATGCAGCAGACCACAATGGTAGGATTGTCTACATCATTCTCAGTATAAAAGTCAGAACGCAGTGATGGCATACAACACAACCGTGGCACGGATGCAGGGCATACATGGCAGGGCCTCCCTGGGGCCAGGGACCACCAATAATTTCTTATCTCCTGATCGGAGCGTCCGATCAAGAGATGGCACCCTACAAAGTACAATGTGGTGTGACATTGTACCGTGTAGGGTGCTGTTGCCCTTTTGGTATTTTTAAAAAAATTATTATTCTGCCACGTAAAGTATAGAGCTTTTAATTCTGCATATGGTATTTATTTGTTAATCGATTTCTACCCTGTCCTTTTTCCCTCACTCAAAGCAACTTTAGTTAATATTTTAAAAATCGTTACTAGTAGCGGCAAAAACCTCCATAGCTCTTAATAGGAAATCTCGTAAGTTTCCCAGCTTGAACACATGGTATCACAAAATCTGGGAACAGCTAATTATGGAAAAATTAACTGATAGATTGCAACATGGAGAAATGCCACACTGCACAACAAATTTCTATGCAAAATGGAAACCGTATTTAGATTATCTGACGAATAACGAATTTTTACTAACAAAACTTCCTTGTCAAATGATGGTGAATCTGGACTTTTAATTCTTCTGGACTTGAGTTCAGCTCAAATAATCCATCGGAATTACTCTGTATACCTACTCTATGGACCTTAGCTTAAATCTACTTGTAAAAGCAGTTATTCGATGTATGGTTGATAATGACAGTTGCACGTTACCTCAGTTGTTGTTGTTATTGTTCTAGTTCTTGTTCTTATCATGTTATGACTGTATTAATAAACGTTTTTTTAAACAATCACTATCCACATTACGCATTGCGGAAGAGCCCAGTGATCCACAGTTGTCCCCGGGGCGCTCACCAAAGGTCTACTTAAAAGGACTTCCCGGAGGGCAACAGAGAAGATGCCCTTCTAACTTTCTCCGGAGGGCCACAACTGCGTGGGGGCTCCTTGCACCAGATTACATGGTGGTACCTCTAACAGGAGCAGGGCTTTTTTTCAGCTGGAACGCGGTGAAACGGAGTTCCGGAACCTCTTGAAAACGGTCACATGGCTGGTGGCCCCGCCCCCTGATCTCCAGACAGAGGGGAGTTGAGATTGCCCTCCGCGCCGCTTAGCGGCGCGGAGGGCAATCTCAACTCCCCTCTGTCTGGAGATCAGGGGGCGGGGCCACCAGCCATGTGACCCTTTTCTCCGAGGGCAACCCACTGAGTTCCACCACCTCTTTTCCCAGAAAAAAAGCCCTGAACAGGAGCCACATGTGGGCCATAGGTTTTTGCCACCGAGTCTCCAGAGTCCGCAGGCAGAAACCACAGCATGTGGCATGAGAAAGTCTTTAATTTCTGGAAGCAAGCGGTGAGGTGCTGAAACAAGAAGCCTATTTCAGAACTCCTTCATGGCTACCGTGAATTGGGACACAAAGACGACACTGGCTGTTCACTGCATTCTCCGTCCGCCCCCGCCAGACACCATCACAACCATCTGCATAGTATACTACACACTCCGGTGTACAAAGTCTTCATTGTATTCCACATGCAATACCTATGTATATTTCAACAGGCGTAATGTACTGTGGTAACTCAATGGGGCAATTACACCCAGTGCCCACATCACACATCAAAGGGAGTTCTTTCCCATGTCTGAAAGAGCGGGATTTTGCTTATTAAAATATCTCAGAAGACTGTAAAGTCTCACTGTTCATTCCCATTTTCCCTGCCACATCTGACAGGGTTTTCGATGTTTGTTTTTGTTGTTCAACTAGGACAAAAACCAGTCTTCTCAGTCCTCCTCGTTCACTTTTGGATTGTGGATCGGTTACATTCTGTTTATGTACTTAGACGAGTAGCCCGCCCCGTCATGAGGGTTAAAGGCAGTAGAAAAATGCACATACTATATAACTTCAACAAAATGAATGCAAAATATAAGCCAGGTAAACGCTTAAACCTCAAGAAATGATCCTGGCAGAAATGAAAGAGGGGAGAGCTTATGGCTTTATAGCAGAGCTCCTGCTCTCCATGCAGAGGGTCCCTGGTTCAGTCCCCACCATCTCCAGTGAAAATTATCTTGTATAGCCGATGCTAAGGAAGGCCTCTCTCACCTTGAGATCTTGGAGAGCCCCAGCCTGTCAAAGTAGACAACCCAGATCCGAACAGACCGACAATCTGACACGGCATAAAACAGCTGCTTATGTTCCCGGATATCCAAACAGAAGTGGGGACGGTGGCCCTTCTCCAGAGAAAGAGAAGGAATAACCACTGAGTGAGAGGACACCAAAGCGACTGTATGGTTTGCGCGTGATAGCACTGCAATAATCAACAGCAAGAACTTGACAGATCTCAGAAATCAAAAGCTAGTAGGGAGAAGATGCACAGCTCACAACAATTAGCCAATAGCTGTGGCAGATAATCCATAGGCATTTTGGGAAATTGGCTTAATTGTGCAACATGCCATGCAACAAGTTACTACCCCCTCCCCCGCCTCCAGGAATAAGACAGCTGTTTGGAAACTTCTTGCTATGTTTGAAATGCTGTAACATGGTTATTTATTGCATCCCAATGGGGACGGAGCAGGGGGAAGGAATGCGGGTGACATTGCAATAAGCTCCGGCCATGCCATGAGTCCAGAGAGGGCTCATTCGCCAACTAGTGTGTTGCCATACCTCTTGGAAGTGCTCACAAGGGACTTTTAATGCTCACACATGAGACATGGCAATCAGATGTCACATAAAGCCCAGCCTGAATATCCGAGGCTGCTCAGCCCCTTTGTTTCCACCCAGTTGGTAGGGGTCTCGCAGGAAATGCAGAAAGTTCTGGTTGTTGTGGGTTTTCCGGGCTGTATTGCCGTGGTCTTGGCATTGTAGTTCCTGACGTTTCGCCAGCAGCTGTGGCTGGCATCTTCAGACGTGTAGCACCGAAAGACAGAGATCTCTCAGTGTCACAGATGCCAGCCACAGCTGCTGGCGAAACGTCAGGAACTACAATGCCAAGACCACGGCAATACAGCCCGGAAAACCCACAACAACCATTGTTCTCCAGCCGTGAAAGCCTTCGACAATACGCAAAAAGTTCTGTTTAAGCAGGAGACTGAAATGTCAATTGCCACTGCGTTCTTAGCCCACGCCTTTCCACAATTTACGACTCGGTGGCACTCGCTTAACACACCCAGGCCATTGTCTGAGATGAGCCGTTGTTTCTGAAGCAGAGAGAAAGACACTGAATAGAGGCAATTATTGTAAGCTCTGGCTTCATTCCACCCAGTTTAGCAATTCATAAGTCTTCTCTTTCGTTCTGAAATTTACTCTTGGCTGAAATGCAAAAGTACAGTACAAGTTGCGCTTTCTTGTGCACTGTACTTTTTCCACGAATTGGCTTTCTAACACAGGCTCGTATTTGCTCTGCCCGGACCAACATCAATAAATTTTTTGGCAGACAAGTTTTCATAGGCATGTTTGCCAGAGACACAAATATACACACACATACACACCTTACGTGTCCCTTTGTGAGGTACGTGTGAGCTGTGCACTGCTCACCGGAAAGCACTGGCAGCAAACAGAAAGGCCAGCCTGGCAGTCTGATGCAATGGTGGTAACACCTGGTCCAGCTCTCTCGGGTTTTGTAGGAAATATAGGAGAGTTTCCAGTTCAGAATGCAAAGAACCTCTTAATGGCTTCCGAGGCCGCAGTAAAGCCTAGAATTCAGCGAGAATGAGAGTCGGGAATTCTTTCTCCGAGGCATTAAAGACCAAACAGCATACCTTGTCCTCTGGTGCCCTTCCCGTCTTTCAGCCTCTCTTGGTGCAGCTGCTGCCAGTTTCATAGATATTCTAGCAAGGCAGTGGTCTAGCGGCTCCTGTGGCGGTGAAGGAATCCTGCTTTTGTGATCAGATGAACCCAGGCCTCTCACAAGAGCCCGACCGGTAGGACTCACCAAAGAACGGCTGCCCATTTGTATGCAGTGATTCGGGGGCCTAGTCCAGGATGGGGCCTCGGGATCATCGCACACAAGTAAAGGGCAGCCCTTGAGCTGGCTGCTGAAAGGCGGGTGGTACGTGGCCAACACCAAGCTGGTGGCCCGAGTTCTAGATGGGGCAGGTGTGTGCAGAGGGAGGCCCTATTCACCGTGTTCTTCCCCCCTCCATCAGGGGACAGCGCCATGGGTTGTTGGGGCCCTGCCCAGCCCAGAGGCTGGGGTAGCTGTAGGGATCCCATTCCCCTGGTGGGGACGGGAGATCCCCCACTTTCACCCTCCACCCCCCGCCTCCACTTACCTGGCCAGCAGGAGAGGAAGGCACTAGAACGGGCCTCCTGGGTGTGCTCCCAGGGCAGCACGACGACGTCACTGACCTCATTGCGCCACCCCTGGAGCACTTCCATGTTTCGCCATGGGCCAATTTGGGCCACAAATGGGCTGAACCGGGCCCGTTTGAGGCTGAGCCCATCACAGGCCTGCTGTGATGCAGGTTTGCACCCTACGCCTGCATGGTGACGTCACCAGAAGTGTTGTCACCGTGCAGTCATGCTGCACATGCGTGAGTGAAGAAGAAGGGGAGAACAAGGTAAGAGCCAGATCCTGCCCCCTCTCCCGCTGGGAGGGTAAGGGGACCTGGAAACCTAAGGTAGCTGCCCCAGATGCCCTGTAGCTAAAACCGCCTCTGCATCTGGGAAGAAGACCGGCTTTCTCAAGTAGAGTCCATCAGCAGTGGGAGAGAACAACCAAACAGATCTTGCTCAACTAACACCCTAATGAACATTTCTTATCACTTGAGACTGGCCGGCATCTGGAAGTCGCGCCCACCTAAGTTAGTATTACCGGGCGGGGGAATTATCGCTGTTCCTTTTCTTCCCGTGCAGGGATAATGTGAAAGTGCAAAGGGCAGCTTTGCTGTTATTTTGGCTCTGCCTGGTGCTTCCTGCTACAGACAGGGGCGCATGTGCACGGTAAGGTGATGCGCCTATTTTTACCAGCACGCTCCCCCGTCCAGCTGCTGGGTTTGCTTCCTGCAGGCTTAAAGCTCATCCAAGAGGCTTCCCGTTCCTGGCAGAATCTTTCAGGATTCTCCCCCACCCCTTTTTCCTTTGAACCACATCGCAAATTCTTTCAGAAATCCCGTCTCTGTTTCAAAAGCAGTTTGCTGGAAGGCAAGGGGGGGAGGGTGTCTACCTTTCAAGAAGAGTAAGAGCCAAGCTACAAGTGACGCCTGACACAGGTTGGACACTTGTCAGCTCCCCTCAAGTTTTGATGGGAAATGTAGGCGTCCTGGTTTTACATCTTTGCTCTCCATTACAGCTGCAAGACCAGGACGCCTACATTTCCCATCAAAACTTGAGGGAGGCTGACAAGTGTCCAACCTGTGTCAGGCGTCACTTGTAGCTTGGCTCTAAGTCTTAAACTCCTCTTGTGCTCACTGAACTGATCTCAAGCTCTTTTGGGATCCTTGCAGTGGTTTCCTGTGTCTCGTTTTTGCTTCTAAGTAGGCCTAGGATTTCTTCTTATGCAGGGAACAACGTGGTGTAGTAGTTAGAGCCCTGGGCTGGTAACAGGCCCTTTGATGCCTTGATTTGGTACGATACAGTGAGATGAGAGCCAGTTTGGTGTAGTGATTAAGAGTGCGGGACTCTAATCTGGAGAGCCGGGTTTGATTCCCCACCCCTCCTCTTGAAGCCAGCTGGGTGACCTTGGGTCAGTCACAGCTCTTTCAGAGCTCTCTCAGCCCCACCCACCTCACAGGGTGTTTTGTTGTGGGGATAATAATGACTTACTTTGTAAACCGCTCTGAGTGGGCATTAAGTTGTCCTGAAGGGCAGTATATAAATCTATTATTATTATTATTATTATTATTATTATTATTATTATTATTATTATTATTATTATTATTTCTTAAGGCTATGATGTGTCAAAATGACAGCACCCATCTGGAAAACCTATGAAAGATCTGCTGAGCCACACTGTTCTCCCCAGGATGGCCACTTCTAGTAAGAAGATGCTGGCCTCATTGGCTCCTTGGGCTGTTGAAGCAGCATTCTGATTGGTAGAACAGAATTTAAGTCCCGTAGCACCCTAAGGACATTCATACACAATGTTCCAGGCTTTAAAGTGCTGCTGGACTTGGAAATGCCTTCTGCTACTACAGACTAGTACAGACTGATCCTCTGATCAGTAGGATCTACGTACCCTTGTGGGATCCTTCCACGTGCAAATCATGTACGCTACCCCACTGTCACTGCTCAGGAAAAGAAGTCGACTCCTGTGCGTGGTAGTGATAACACAGGACTCGCTTGCCGCAGGCTGGAAGCCAGCATTTTTAGTTTCCATAGAACATAGAGCAGATTCCCGAAGAACGCTCAAAGCCTCCTGCTTCCGTTCTGGGTCTCTCTTTCTCTTTCCCCCCTCCTGAAACCATAAAAGCCACGGCATGCTTCCCTGACTAAGCCTGCGGCCTTTTAAGTGGGGCAGTGTTTTGCCGTAAGAAAGGGTGGAAAGGCCAGCGTTTTGGTCCCACCCACTGCCACATCACTTGGGGAGCAGAGGCAAAGGGCTGGTCAACCCTTTCTCCCTCTGCTTGAGCAACCAGCGGCAGAGGCTGTGGCAGAGCCCGTGTGCTTCTCAGCCCCCTTCCTCTTGGCTCTTGCCCCAGAGAGACCAGCTGAGGTGGGCTTGTCTCCAGCCTTGCCTTCATCTTGATCTCCCGAGGGGGTTTGCATTTGCTCGGCATGTGGTTGGCGCTGGGCAGCCACCCCGGCAGGATGCATAGCTGTATTGTTGCAAAACAGAGAGGCCAGAGTTATGGGAAAAGGCCACCCGCTGCAGAAAAAGAGAAAAAAAGTTGTTTTTTCTGTTCTTGTGGTTACTCTAGAGTTAGGCAATATTTCATTTCCCAGCAGAGGTGCTCAACATCTCTTTTCTCTAGTAAGCGTCAACACCCCAAGTGTCAGGAATCTCACAGAAACAACACACAGGTTTTTTTTTCCCCCATAGGGTTGAATGATTGTAGACTTCAACAAGGGTGTGGGGAGGAAGAGAGACCAGGAGAGGAAGTGTGCGGCTAGGAGTCTTCTTCTGCACAAAAGGCTTCTGCTCTCTGTTCTCTGTGAAGTGTAAAAATGTGTGAAGGAGTCTTTGATCTGAGAGCTGGTGCAGCAGAGAAGAGAAGGAGTTGTGAATCTTGGGCCACCCCTTCCCTCTCAGCCTAACCTACCACACAGGGTTGTTGTGAAAATAAAAGAGAGGAAGGGAAGACTGTGTGTATTGCTCTGAACACTGTGGAGAAAGGGAGGTGGGTAAAATATAGATAGCCATATATATATATTCTGATAAAAGAGAGACACGCACAGAATTTTTAATAGAGGTTAACAACCCAGGGGTGTCTGTTATATGCCGTCAAGTTGCCACCAACCTATGGCGACCCTATGAATGAAAGACTTCCAAAACATCCTATCATTAACAGACTTGCTCAGATCCTGCAAACTGGAGGACGTGGCTTCCTTTCTTGAGTCCAGCCATCTCATTTTAGGACTTCCTCTTTTCCTACTGCCTTCCCCTTTTCCTAGCATTATTGACTTTTCCAGAGAGTCTTGTCTTCTCATGATGTGCCCAAAATACGATAGCCTCAGTTTTGTCATTTTAGCTTCTTGGGAGAATTCAGGCTTGATTTGATCTAGTACCCGCTTATTTGTCTTTTGGGCTGTCCAGGGTATCCGCAAAACTCTCCTCCAGCACCACATTTCAGATGAATCTATTTGAGGAGCTCTTTAGGCAGACATAGATGCTGCTGGCAGCAGGAGAATGAAAAGATCAGCCATTTTGCATTAATGAGTTGAGGAGCAAGTGTTTCAGTTAGGTAGCCATGTTGGTCCGCAATAGAACCACAGGATTTGAGTCCAGTGGTACCTTAGAGACTAACAGGGTTTTTCAAGGGTATAAACTTTCAAGGGCCAAAGCTCCCTTCTTCAGATATCTTCTGCTCCTGTCTTGAGGTATCTGAAGAAGGGAGCTGTGACTCTCAAAAGCTTACACCCTGAAAATCTTGTTAGTCTCTAAGGTGCCACTGGACTCCGATCCTGCTGAGGAGCTATGGGAGATTGCAAAGGGCTAGCAGTCTTTGAGAGGTAACCTTCCTTTCCTAGTTTTGCCGTTGCTCTGAGAAAAACCTTCAAGGACTGGTTCTGAAGTCTGAGGGATCTTGTGCAAGATGCTTGCCCTTGCTGCCAGTCCTAGTAGCTATTCAGGCAGGTGCCTGAGGTGTGGCATTGTGTGGCAGAGGGGGAGGCCCCCCCCCACCTTCCGCTGCAACTGCAGCATGCGTGCCAAGGGAGGAGGGCAGGGCCCAGCAATCGCTGTTGCAGGCCTGGGACCGCAGAGAACAACTCGGTTTCTGTTTGCTGTCTTCTTGACCCTCCCTCTGGATCTTGCAAGTACTGAAGCTTAGCCCCATTTCAGCGCCCACCCCGAGGCCATGCTCTGAGAGCAATCCTGATACCTTTTCCTACTTGCTTTTTGTGGGCATGGCGGCTTGCCAGGTGCTGGCAGGAGGAGGAGAGGTGCAGAAGAGCAGTGCAGAATCTTGCCGCAATGTGCACGTTTCCACAACCCGTTTTGTGTCGCAGTCCTTGGGCATCGTTTGCTGGACTTTTCCCACTGCGCCCCCCCCCACACACATCCCCTTGGCTAAAGCAATTAATTAAGAGGTTAAGTGCACATGCCCCATCGCTGGCCTGAAGTGACCTGTGACATTCCCCTTCAGTCTCCATTATGTAAGTCAATTATTCCTGCCTTTTTTCCCCATTCAGCCACTTGCTGATCCATGAAAGGCGCTCCTTGTTATCCCCCTAATGGCTCCACTTCCCAAAGAGCCACTGGCAAAGGACTTTCTGAGCATGATCCGGCATAATGAGCCGCCTCTACCCTCAGAGAGGTTCAGCGAGCCCAGTCTCAGCGTAGTTCCCCTGGACCAAAAAGTCCACAGCAAATCCCTGGGAGAAAAGGTCGGAAGGAGCGTTGTTCCCTCGGGAGCTGTGCCTGCCTCTCTTTGCAATGAACGAGTGCCTGGAGTTGTTCCCGTCAATCGAGCTCCCTTCTCTCTCTAAACTGTCCCAAAGCAGCCTGGGCAGAAGCTGTGCAGAAGTGCCATTCGGCCTCATCCTGCCTACCCCCTGGAATTAAAGGGACTGGAATGGGAGGAAGCAACGGGGGGGATCTGCAGGGGCATAAGGCAGAGCCCCAAGTGGCCATCCTTAAACATAAAGGCCTTCTCCCTGCCTGCCCGCCTGGATCCCATACCTGCCCACGAAGACATGGGGGATGTGGGAGCGGTGGAGGCATGCCTCAGGAAGGTGTGCGAGGGAACTCACGCCATGCTGCACTTGCCTCCCCTGGCACCCGGCCACACCCCAGTCTGTGCCCTAAAGCAGGAATTGGGAACACGGGAAACGCCTTCTGCTGCTGCCCTTTGAGAGAGCTTGCGAGACACTGAACCGCTCCCCTCGTGCTCCTGTTCGGGCTCCCCGATGCAGCTTAGAAAATGAGACTCCTCTTGCCTTTAGTGTTCTGTGTCCGGGAGGGAATCTGGGGGAGAACTACAGGGGTGAGAAGTGCTGCACCAGCTCCCAGTCCTCCGTTTCCTTGCTGCTCGGAAGCGGCAGGTCACAGCAGGATTACTGCACAGTGCCCAGGGCCCCCTTGTTGCAAAGGAGGGTTTTAGCAGAAGCGGGTGGGAGAGGCTTCCATTCTTGTGGGCCCCACAAGAGTCTTGGAAAGAACAGGGGCCGAGCTGTTAGATTCTAAGGGTGAAGGGTGGCAGTTGCCCGTGGCTTGGCCTTGGCTGGGAAGTGAGAATTGGGGGTGGGGCAGAGAAGGCCATCGCCCTTTTAAGCGTGGAGCGGTTCGCTGCTGCTGCTGGTGTCCTCAGGTGACCCTGCGGCTAAGCAGCTCCTCCAGACTCGGCTGAGTTATTAATACTCACAAAAGAGGGAGGGCTCACTCGCTGTCAGGCACTCGATGAGGAACCCTCCCCTGCCCTGCCCTGCCCTGCCAGCTCCGGGAAGCAGAGAGAGCTATCGCTGGCTGGCAGGAAACCCCAGCCCAAACCAGCCCTCTCGGGGGGGCGCCTTCAGCTGCACAAACATTGTTTTCAAAAGGGGACCAAGAACCCAGAGCGAGAAAACAGGAAAAGGATGGTTTCGGCCTCCGTCGTGCCATTCACAGTCGCCATTGGCAAGTCAGGTTAGAGAAAGAAGCGAGGCACTTGTGGGTTTCGAGTCCCAGATCGAAACACGTGTAGCACGCATGTCTTGCCTTGTAGTGTTCAAAGAGCTGTGCTGACACCGCCTCCCTGAAACTTCGGTCTTTATTCCTGCATTGCTTCTTCCATCCAGGCTTTGGAAAGGCAGCAGATGCATTCTCTAAATAACAAGAAGAAATACATATTACAGACGGGTGGGCTGAGGCTATTGCGTTCCTCCCCCATCCTTCGGTGAGCTCAGGGCACCATACATGATTCTCCTGTTCTTCATGCTCTCCTCACAACAGCCCTGTGAGGTAGGTTAAGCTGAGAGGGAGAATGATTGGTCCAAGAGTCTCAAGGGCATTTGTGGCGGTATGGGAATTCAATCCCTCTGTCCTAGTCCAATACTCTAACCACTGCACCACCGCTGCTTGAGACAGACAGTGGCTAACTTAAGGCCTGCAGGAAGTGAATTCATAGGAGAGACAAAATCCATTACAAGAGTTTCCTTATGTATATGTTAGGCTCTGGCTCCAGTCAGTGACACCAGCTTTCCTGGATCACTGTAAATGACACATTGATTTCAGTGTAGCTCTATTTCTAGTATGTTTCTGATTGGGAACAAATTTCAAAGCTCTTTTTAAAGCTCTTCAAATGACGTATGGTGCCTCTGTCTTATGTGTAGAAACTTAAAACGTACTCCTTTTTATTCAGAATGTGATTTTAAAAAATGCTTTTGAAAACCTGGAAACCACTTAGCAGCACGGTCTTGGCCAGAGGGCAGCTGCCCTCCTTCCCAATTCGCAGCTTGGACCCATAAGCAGCCACTGGAGGTAGTGAAGCCTATCGACAGGCACGCTCCAGAATCTAAACGGTGAAGTGCCAAGAGGCTCGAAAGCCGTTGGTCATAATTGGCTAAGCTGATGTGATGCTATGGAATGTTCACCAACATCTGCCCATGGAATCAAACCACCAGCTATTGAGTGTTTGTCCTCAAACCGGTTTCTGTGCTAGGAAGCAAAAAATCTGGCTTGTCGGGGAAAACCCCTCTCAAGAGGAACTGTGTGGGAAGGAACTTAAAAGGAAAAAAATCCCAGGAGGCAGGTGTGTGAAGGTGCTTAGGAAATGGAGCCGGATTTCTCAGTGGGCTAAGAAGTAGCAACAGTAAGAAAGGGTGAGATGGAAAATGTGGAGAAGGTGGGGCTGGTGAGAGAGGGAGCTTTGGGGGACATTCCCAGTCTTCTGGTGGGAGGAGCGGGGAGACAAGAGGTTGGTCCACAGCCAGGATGAAGTAGCATTGACTCGGGTTCGAAACCAGGCACGTGAAGAAATGCTGTGTGGATGAGGCGTGAGGCTAGGAGCGGCTCAGGCGTTTTCAGAGGGAAACTGCACAGTGGCTGTAATTTGTGCAAACCACTACAACACACCTGTGCCTTTTCCTCGGGTGTGCGCACATGCTTTGTTGCATAGAGTTACATTCCACACCCGATTGACAAGCCTACGCAGAGTGGGAGGAAATCCTCAGAACAGGGGACCTGAAAGCAGTCCTGAAGGAGGCTTGAACAGCAGACTTCCGTTCCTCTGAGCTGCCCATTTTGTGTCTGGTTGCACATTTTTCAAAACCCCTGGAAAAGCCACAAAGAGAGTGAGGGGCGGTGCATGGTCAGAGGGGCTAAGAAAGGCAACGATCAGGAAAAAATATCTTCAGTTCAGCAATGAGGGGTAGTGGGAGGGGGGTGCATTGGCCGTAATCCTCAGAATGAGAATTGGGGGATTGTAACTGCCCCTCTTCACCTGTGAAACATTGGCAGCTGTGCACAGATCCGGGAACACCAGTGCGATACCTTCCTGAGGATTTCAGCACTTCCTCTTGGGATTGGGCATCAGCTGGTACCTGCGGGCGGAGGGCTGCCTCTTCTGCAAGTGTGGAACTGCCCTCCTGGTGCCCCCAGAGTCACAAACCGCCACCTGAGCCAATTATCTAACTGGGGGAGGCCAGCTGGAAGGTGATCTAAGCCTATCATGTGCTTCCTCTTCCTTAAGCTGATGATGTGAACTCACCTGGTGGGAGGGGAGGGGGGGGGAGCTGAGCCTTGACCTTGCCATGCCCTGTAGCTGCCTGTCAGGCCAGACCGAGACGCGGGGCTTTTTTGCAGCTGGAATGTGGTGGAACGGAGTTCCGGCACCTCTTGAAAATGGTCACATGGCTGGTGGCCCCGCCCTCTGATTTCCAGACAGAGGGGAGTTTAGCGATCTCAATTTAAACTTTAAAAAACTTCTGCCTTGTTCCAGCTGACCCAAAATGATGTCATTGTGCGGTCCCGAGTTCCACCACCTCTTTTCCCAGAAAAAAGGCCCTGCCGAGACTTAACTACCGCCCGAGTTGGCTTTGTTCTTTGACCTGTCAAGGTGAAAGAAAGCAAAAGTTGCTCCTGAAGGGCGCAGGACCGTTTGTTGTTACTCCCTGCTTCCCTGCCAGGTGTGGCCTAGGCAAAAGCCCAGGACCCCAGAATCACTGCCCCTCTGCCAGGGCCGAGCAGGGGGTGGCCCTCTCTTCTTGCAAAGTGGCCAAGAGACGCTGCTGCCGGCCAGCTGCCCGAGTCCCACGTGGGACAAGTGCAAGAGGGGACCAGAGCTTCCGAGCAAGCCCTGCATCTTTTCTTGAATGTTCAGTTTTCCGTCTTCTTGTGTTTAGAGAATCATAAAGGAGACTGTTCCAGAATGCTGCTTGAGTCTGGCAAGCAGGTGGACAGAAATGGTTTGTGCAAATGGAGTGTCTGGCAAACTTATTGCCTGGTGAACTGGGAACTGCTACCCAAGCTGCAGAGCTTTCACTGGGCAGCATGCTCTAGGCCAGGGGTGGCCAAACGTGCTTAATGTAAGAGCCACATCGAATAAATGTCAGATGTTTGAGAGCCGCAAGACAGGATGCACTGAAGTGACTTCAGATTTGGGGCTGTGTCCTGAAAGTGACATCACAAGAAGGGGTGGGGTTTTGCTGCAGTATGCTGGAAGTGACACCATCGGAAGGGGTGGAGCTTGGGAAAAGCCATCATCTGACCTTTGACGTGGAAGTGACAACACAAAAGTGATGTCACATCCTTGCTAGGCTTCACCCCCAAAAGTCCTGAGGCATTTTCTGAGTCAGACCTAGCAACCTCAACATTTTTATTGAAAATATGAAAGACATGATAAGAAAGATTGAAGGAAAAAAGGGAAAGGGAGGGAAAGACGTGGAAAGAAAGAAGGAAAGGGAGAGAAATAAACTAAAATAAAATGTATGGCCATGGTGATGCTCGGAGACCTCCAGGAGCCACACTGTATGTCTAGAAGAGCCACTTGTGGCTCCCGAGCCGCAGTTTGGCCACCCCTGCTCTAGGCCTTACCCACTCCCACAAACTAGAAGGTGCTCGTTAGCGTTATCCCACGTCTGATTTCACCATGCAAACCAGCCCTTGCAAGCATGTGTCTTAGATCCAGAGGAGTTAGCCGTGCTAGTCTGCAGTAGCAAAATAGAAAAGAGTCCAGTAGCACCTTTAAGACTAACCAACATCACAGATGCATCTGAAGAAGACAACAGTGATTCTCGAAAGCTTGTGCTACAGTAAAGTTGGTTCGTCTTAAGCACGTGTCCGTAAGCGCTGTCTGTTGGAGAGTGCACGGGATGTTTTCAGCGGAACCATTTGCATATGTCGCCTTTTCAATTTCATTCTCTTCTCTGCAGCGGGAGGGTCCTTGATGAGAATGATTTACCACCACTGATGCTTTGTGTGACTGCTGCCCCCAACGTCCCCCGTTGCCTGTTTTTTGCCATGTACCATCCATCATCTTGAGCTCTCCATTTGCAGAAGCCATTCCTTGATGGTTCACATTAGCTGTCTGAGCCTTGGTCCCTGCTCTCCTTCCCCCCCCCCTCACTGGTTGCAACAGGATCCCGTGGTCAGTGGATTCCATGATCAATCAAGAAGCATTCTGAACAGGCAGCAGTATTTTTAGGGGTGCCAACAAAACGGGTGCATAGTCCAAGAGGTGCACCCTGGGTGGGGTTCTTTTGAAAATTGCAGGGGGGGCCAGGACACAGTTCAGATGATGTGGGGCCGCTTACTCTCCCAGAGTTACCCCAGCATCCATTAAACAATGGGATCCAGGTTGTTTTCCGGGAAATTCCGGGATTTCTCGGAAATTTATCAGGGTTTGTGAATGAAAAAATAACTGAGAACGGCCAGGCTTTCCAGGGAAGCACGTGCATTTCATTTAGTGCAATGGTGCGTTCCCACAGTGCGGCGTCTGGGGCCTAGAACCTGTGCCCCATGGGGCAGACCTGCAGGAGTTCCTCAGCAGCGGAGTCAGGGTGGAAAGGGCTCCCTGCAGGTAGAAAGTCCGCAAGCCATAATATTGCAAGGAATTGTGGGTCATGGGCTAGAGCTCTGTTAGCAGCAGCCCTCATCCATCCTTTGTTTTCAAAGGGGCTGTGCTCCTTTCTGCCTGCCTCCTTTTCCTTTGCGGCCCTCGCAAACAGCAAAAAAAGCTTTTTCAATGGTAGGATGGCCACTTGCTCTGTGCAACTCTTGGCGCCCGTTCCCTCCTCGGCCCCAGCCGTATCTCAGATCAGTAACAGCCAGAGTGTGTGACGTACGTTCAAAATAACACCCATTCCGGTCTTGCCTAGGCCAAGGGAGTCGAGTTCTTGCGAAAGGCACGCATGAGTCACAGAGGGCTTAGAGAAGACGGGGAGTGTCTTTCTGGCGCATTCTTTGTGCCTAGCTTTTCAAACAAAATACCCCAAAGGAGGGTTTGATCTGTGCTGGCGCTGGATACACAGCCTGCTTTTTAGACGGGCTTGCCCATCCTCCGTAACATCAATACACTTTTCCTGTCTCTCTCCTGACATTCTTGGGGGAGAGTAAATCTGTGTGCGGCAGCAACAGTTAACACTGAAGCAGCAGAAGTAATCTCTTAAGCGGCAGAGACGCCCTTGGCCCACTGAACTCCGACATGGAAGCAGGAGACTGAAGTGCACACTGGTGATGCGCTGCCCTTTTGCCCCCTGCCGAGGCCCAGGCCTGCAAATGCTTTATGAACCCCCAGGGACCTCAGGGACCTGTTATTCTTCCAGCCGTGCCACCAGGCATTTCCTCGTGCTGTTACAAACAAGGGCTTTCTGTCAGGCCCTGTTAAAGGGTCATGGAAACAAGCCCCCCCCCACCAGTGTTACCAACAAGGCCTTTTCAGCCCCTGGGGAGAGGGGGGAAGATGAGCCACCCAGCTCCATCCTTGAACCAGAGCAGGAATCTGTTTGAGGAAAGAAATCTATACCATGTCCTTAAATGCTCTGTTTTCACACAGAGGCAAATGAGGAAGTTTTTGAAAGAGAAGAGGGGCTGCGGTGTACATTTCCCCAAGAATGCAGGGCAGATTATTTCTGGCTCGCCGAATGAACAAAGTGGGTTGCTGCACTTAAGAGATTACTTCTGCCTCTTCAGTTCTGCCTAGTAGTAGATGGTTCAATTTTATTTACTCATTTAACTTAATGTTATGTAAAGTCCGCCTTTGAGACTCAGGGCAGATTACACCGTAAAGTCAGAGTCTCTCTACACGAGACGCTTCGGCGTGTGTTCGTCAAGTGTAGGGAGATGCAGTGTTAGCCAGGAAGCTTAGTTTAAAAAGACAGAACCGGCGGAGATCGCTCCTCAGAGGGTTTGTTCATTTCATCTTGGCCTCCCGGAAGGCTCTGTCAATTTCACTTCTCCAGTCTAAAACTGTGTGGGATGGCAACCAGAGGGCAGCGAGGAATGGAAATGGGCTGGAGCTGCCTTCCGGAGCCGGGCTTGGACCTGGAGAGGTTATCATGGGCTGAAGTTTCCCTTCTGGCATTTCACAGCCCCGTCACACAGCTCCAGTATATAGCAAAGCCTTTGCCCTGCCGCCAGCTCTGTCTTTTTAAACTACCCTTCCCAGCTACTATTGCAGCTCCCAACACGTGTTCTCCACGTGTCAGATGTCTCGTGTAGAGAGACTCTCAGTCTGTGATCTTATCCTTGCAAACACTGCAATCCCAAGAATGTTTTAGGGTGTTCAGGATGCTGTACCATAAGCCCCATGAGATAGATTACAAAGATGTCGGCCACAAAGGAGAGGCAGGAATAGATTCAACCAGAGTGGAGTTGTGCCTTGAGCAGTTCAAGGCACAACTATTGACCTTGGAAGCATTTCCAGGCCTGGAGCCTGCAAAGAACACCTCTCCTTGCCTCTGAGGATCTTTCGGGCAGGCGCTGCGGGGAGCCCCTCCATCAAGGGGGGTGAGAACATCCGTGGGAAGATGTAGGGCCATCTTGGTGGCTGCCTCAGTCTTCTGGGGTGATTTGCTGGAGGAAGTTCTGTTGTTGCGCCACACTCTTGGGTTTTAGAAAGGAAGGTTCTCTCCGTGTTTGTTTTTTTAAGTATAGAAAATTGATGTGATTGTGTGGATTGTCATCTGCCTCGAGGGTTTGGAGGTCTTTCATACGTTCCACCAGTGAGCTTCGTGAGGCCGGGGCTGTTTCTTCCGCTAGGCCCACGTTCCGCAAAGACACAAACGTTTTCTTTTCTCCCAGCTTTTCCCCCTTGCAAAGATTTCTGTTTTTGGCTGATTATATATTCTTCCTTGGCAAGCGGACAATGCTTAGGCTGCCAAATTCCCAGTAAAACTGAGTTCAGACTTTTTCCTGTGTAGTCAAGAATTCATTCTCTCTGGGATTCATTACCCATATTTACTCGAAGTATTACTGATGGTTCCAACTCCTTAAATGCCGTCCCTCGAAACGAAGACCTGGAACAGAAATCACCTGTTACGGTTTTCCTTTCAGTGGGAGGGGGCCTTCAAACACACACACACACACACACACCCCATTGCAAGCTGTGTGCCAGAGTTTCCCTTGCGGTCCCTCCCTCGGCCATTTCCCTCCCGCCTGTACAAATATAATGTGCATCTCTCGGAAAAGCAGAAAAGAAGAGAGGTTATATGAGTCACAGCGTTGCTGCGGCAGGCCAGCTTTGCAAAACAAAGCCCCACCCACCCCAACAGGAACAAAGATTTCTATCTGAACAGCACCTGTTGTACAGTAGGGCAGTGTTGAGCCGAGGGTTCCAGCGATGAACACAAATAGGGAAAGTAGGTCAACCCTCAGGATTTGAATGGAAGAAAGGTCGTTTTGGGTAGTGTGCCCTTCAAACTGAAATCCGGAGAGAGATTTTGCATGCAACTGTGTGTTCGTTTTTTAAGATTACAACCGAAGAGACAAAAGAGAGGGACAGAGAAAGCATGCGGAATTGCCCTTGGCTGAATTGGGGGTGGGTGGAGATTGGCTCTCTTGAAGCATCTTTTGAAGACTAACGGGCCTAACAAATAACAATACAGTTTGGAAAAGTTTGCACCAAATTTGGTCAAAAGGTAAATTCAAGGCACGTTTGGAGCATCCTGCACAGGCAAACATTCTTTAGGGATTTTGAGGCTTTCAGTAAAGGTTGTGGGATTTTCCAGGCAAGTTTTCTACGTAGCCCTCGGCTCTGAGTTCCGCACAATTGACTCAGAGCATGGCAGGCTCATAACACAACAACCTTGCTAGAGTTAAGAAATCCTGGTGTTGGTCTGGGCCCCGGAGGAATCCCTCTGCCCAAACTGTAAGGGATATTGGAGTTCTGTAACTTTTGACTTCAGATGTCTTCATTATCCTCCCAGGTTCTCGAATATTTATGCAAATCCGCTTGAAGGATTTGGAGTTCAGGCTCCTCTGCACTGTAAGTGGTACAGTTTGCAGGAGTCAAATAATGGGACTTTGGTCCCAGGAACGCAAAGGAACCCTCTTCCCATCTAGGCTACTTCTTCAAGCTGTTGGACCCTGACAGGCCTTGGAGCCGGGAAAAGTACAGAAAGAAGAATGTGCCTTTGAGTCTCAGCAGACATATGGTGGTGGCCCCGTCGGTGGGGCATTCCAGGCAAAAGATGAGCAGAGGTGGTTTGCCCTTGCCTTCTGCTGCATAGCAGCCCCAGTCTTCCTCGGTGGTCTCTGATCCCAGTACAGACCGTGGCCAACCCTGCTTAGCTCCCAAGCTGTGACCACCTCAGGAGAAAATGGATAAAGAGAAACTTCACCTTCTCCCATGGTATTAGGCCTCTATGAAATTGATTGGCATGGGATTCAAGACAGAAAAAACATAGTGGCTGATTGATAGCTGACTTGCGGAACTCACTGCCACAAGATATCGAGACGGCCATTACTTTAGATGGGTTTTATAGGAGGATGGACAAATTTATGAACCTCCCTTTACTCACCATTGATGGACCTGTTGTCTGTGAGTCTCTCTAACCCCCTTCGAAAGCTGTTCTGCAGCCATCCATGGAAGACTGGTCTATTGCTAGTTATTAGCCCTAACAGCAGGCTAATAACTAATTGTCAGATACTGGCCAGCAGCACTCTGCCAGTGTTTTTTGCCTGTTTGTGGGCTTCCCTCTGGCGCCTGCCTGGCCCCTACTGGAAGCAAGATGCCGGGCTATATGGACCACTGGCCTGATCCTGCAGGCTTGCTGTGAGCCTCAGACCTCTTTCTCGTAGCGCTTGTCCTGTTCTGTTGCTTATAATGTCTGCCAGTGCCCAGCAGGCTTAGTGCATTTCCTTATTTTCAGCTTGCGTGATAATACAAGGAAATATGGCTGGCGGGACTGGGACCAGTGGCAGCCGTCCATTCTGTTCTGAGGAGCCGTAATGTGGCATGTGGGAAATTCCTTTAAAAATAAAGTCCGTCTTTAAAAATAGAAAACGGTTGGGAACTCTGATAATGGGCCCGAGGCCAGGCTCCGGCAGTCAGTGGCTTGCTAGCCCCATCGGCTGGTGAGAAATGGTATGGCAGGCAGAAGCGGAAATGCATTTTTGCCTACAGTGAAGTTTCAAGGTGTATTTTGAGGCTCCTGTTTGAGTGAAACTCCTGTTGAATTTTAATAGAAGCCACACTTTCAATAAAAAATTTCTCAGGGTTGGGCTGCAGACATCCCTAATGCAATTCCACCTGACACAAACAACACCTCTGGTCCTTTTCTTCGTTCTGCATAAACAGCAAAAGAAGCGGATAGAGCCTGAAGAGAGATTGCTCTCTTCCCTGCCATGTCAGATTGTTCAGGCAGGACAGAGAAAGCCTGTAGGTTTTACATTTTAATGACAGAGACAGGAGAAGCAAAAAGTGCTCTTAGTATTCCGTGGGGGCTGAATCAGAATTTGCACCGATTTGCTCTGGAACCTGTTGATTGTGCTTTGCTCAGGTCTGGGCATGGGAATGAGTGAGGCAACGTAAGCCTGAAGACCACAAACTCCAAAAGCTTGCTTTTTGCCACGGAAGAACCAAGCTGTCGCTCCCTTCCATGCTTCTGCACAAACGGTGCTTTCTAGCAACTGCCTGCATCTAAATGGAATTTTTAAGCAGGCCATGTCCAACCGAGAACCATGAAACTGGATTACTGGTTATCTCCACGATGGCCAATGGGGAAAGTTTGCAGGGCTGGTCTCCTGCTACTGAGCTGCTTTGGGATTGCAGCCGCCACTCCCCCCACGTCGTAATGTTGACCCCTGAGCAAGCTGGCGATGTACAGTTTAGCCCAACATGCCTGAAGAATCTGTCAGGTGCCCACCACCACCACCACTCCTGCATACAGCAAAAGGTCCCCCATCGCACCGGAAGAGGTTATTTTCAGGTGTGTAGCCATGTTGGTCTGCAGTAGAACAAGGTGCGGGTCCAGTAGCACCTTAAAGGCCAACTAGGGTTTGAGCTTTTGAGAGTCAAGGCTTCCTTCGTCAGATGCTCCAGAAGAGGATACGTATCTCATTCTAACCACTACGCCATACTGGCTCTCTGTATTAAGTTGTTTTAGGTTTAAAATGGAAGAATGAACGTGCTTCTTTTAATCTGAAGGTGAAGATTTAGACACATGCTCGTGCCCACCGTTGCCCCCCTTGCTCTCCCGCTCGTGTCTGACCCAGCATGGTTGGGTCAGGCAACGGGAAGTTTCTTGAGCAGAGCCTAGGATGGCTGTTGGCAGCAGAAAAGCTGAATTGAGGGAATTAAGCAGCAGCATTACCCTAATGCCCTGAGCTGAGCAGAGCACCTCCTCCCTTCCCTTCCCCAGCACAGCAAATGCCAAGAACCTCTTGGAGTAATAAGCCCTGGGTACCGTTCACTTCTGACCCTGAACTCTGCACTCTGTGAGGTCCTCTCACACCAAGGAGATGCTGCTATCGCTATGACTGAGAAGGAAGGATGTGTATTTCCATCCCCCCCCCCATGAATCTAAACTGTGGTGGAGTTTAAAATGCAGTGATGGGGAAGCTATTGGGATAGACACGGTGCAGCATTACCCGTTGGTTTGTGCGTCGGCTCTTGAGTGGGTCTCCTTGGCGCATCTGCCCAAGGCATCTGCCCAACTCTGCACATCTCTTTCTCAGTCCATGGGGCTGCTGCCTCTTTCACTTCGGCCTGGCTCTCGCTTCTGATTGCTCCACTGCTGATTCCGACATGACATGATTCAAACATAGCATGCATGTTTGTGTTGAAAATAGATGTTGGGCCCTTTAGAGAGAACTGCTCCTGAGCTGCCTTTCATAGCTCAAGCATGCTCAGGTAGGCAAAGGTAAAGGTAGTCCCCCCGTGCAAGCACCGAGTCATTACTGACCCATGGGAGACGTCGCATCACGACGTTTTCTGGGCAGACTTTTTACGGGGTGGTTTGCCACTGCCTTCCCCAGTCATCTACACTTTACCCCCAGGAAACTGGGTATTCATTTTACCGACCTCGGAAGGATGGAAGGCTGAGTCAACCTTGATCCAGCTACCTGAACCCGGCTTCTGCTGGGATCGAACTCAGGTTATGAGCAGAGCTTGGGCTGCAGTACTGCAGCTTAGGAAGTAACTGAGAATAAGTTCTGACACCTCTTTGCTATATAAGTGCCATAAATTCCTAGGATAGGTAGTTTGCCATGTTGGTCTGCAGTAGAATAGCAGGTTTTGGGTCCAGTGGCAGCTTAGAGACCAACAAGATTTTCCCGGTATAGGCTTTCGAGAGTCCGAGGTCCCTTCATCAGAGAGCTCTGGCTCTCAAAAGCCTATACCGTGAAAATCTTGTTGATCTCTAAGCTGCCACTAGACCCACATCTGCTATAAATATCTAGGAATTCTACATGTGTAATATTTCTGGCCTTCCCTCCAGGTGGGGAACAATGCTTGATAAAGTTTCTCGCTGTTGATTGTTCTGGCCAGAACCCCGAAACAGGCAAAACTTCTGAGCTCTAGTATGTGTGGAAGAACCCAACGAACAATAAGGCGGACTTCACAGATACGCAAAATGCCATTTCAGAATCGCTTCTCACAACAGTGGTGGTTCAAGATATCTCTTGCTTGGTGAGAGCCCGAGGCCCAACTTGGGAGCTTACGAAAAGATAGTACATTTCCAAGGGGTGGCCCTGCCTGTTTGTTGTGGTAACATCCAAAAGGAATCTTCTGGCAACTTAATGACTAACAGGTGCCTCGCGGCAGATGCCTTTGTGGGCTTTAAAGCCCATTTCATACTAACACGCATTTGCATTGTTTGTGAATTTGCTCAGTCTATAAATAGAGTTAACTTCAAGCCCTCTCCCTTGATGGAGAGAACGCCCCTGAGCTCTCTGCCTTCCCTGTTGGCTTTCAAGGAGGAGGCCAGGCGTGCAGAATTGTGGCGAGTCCTTAGTCCCTCGTCCACCGCCAGAGGCCGGCCTTTTTCTGCAGCCAAGATCAAGTGGGACCTGAGGTCAGGAGTGACGCCAGGTGAAAGCCAAGCATGTGGTCAGGGTCAGAAGGCAGTGGAGCAATCAGAAGCGAGAGCCGGGCCAAAGTGAAAGAGGCAGCAGCCCCGTGGACTGAGAAAGAGATGTGTGCCAGGGCAGATGCCCGGAGACAGGTGGCAGATGAGGAGCAGAAGGCATGGCTCGTGGCCGACGCAATGAAGTAGGTGGCAAGGGCAGAGGGGCTGGTCCAAAGGAGCAGAAGAAACTGTCCTTCCAGCAGGGCGGCTGAGGGTGGGGACTGAGGGGGGCGTCTGGCCTCCTTGGACATCCGTGGAGCTGGATAGGTCATGCAATTTGGTTTCCTGTGAGGATGTGTGAGTCGGGTCTGGGGAGCGGAGAAAGGGATCTTTGTCTAGTGTGGCTCTTGGCAGTCCTGCCCGAAAGGCAGGGCTCATTCCCGTGACCCTCATCTCTGGACGGCACGTGTGTTGAGCCAGACCAAGCTGGAAGCCATTTGAAGGAGCCCTCTCGGTGGGGCTCCTTTAGTAAAGCAGCTGCCTCTTTCTGAATAGCCACCCCCCAATATACCCCATGTCTTGTCCCAGCCTCCGCACTCAGCACCCTGTGCTTCTGGCTTTGCTTTGCTGCAGCCGGGCACCCGATCTGTTTCCCGACTCTGTTTTTATCCCTGTTTATTGGCCGTAGCTTCCCTTGGAGAAGATTTGGAAATGTAGGGTGGTGAGGATGCTGGAAATGCCCCATGAGAGATCCCAAGCACTTCCCACCCTTCTGAGAGCTACAACTCCCCGGGGACAGGAAATGTCTCTTTTGCCCATTCGGCTTTGTCTTGCCCTCCCTTCGGCTTCTGCCATTCCTGTACGTCTGGCTGCTCCGTGCACTAAAGTGAGCTGGGAAAATAGGTTAAGAAGTTGGGGAGGGGGGACTAAGTGGTGTTACCTCGAGTTGAACGATGCAGCTGGGTGTCTGGAGAAGGATTCGTTTGCTATGGAGAGCTTACAACCAAGCCAGGTCCAATCTGTGTCAGGGGCTAATCTTGGCGTGATCCTATTAGGGCAAGGTCCTTTTGCGGATTGCTGCACTTCGTTCGCTGGATTCCCCTGCCTCCCGGGAATAGGCCCACACGTGTTGGAAGCATGTTTGCTTAATCTTGGCAGCAGCGAAGGTTTTCTGTGCCCCAGTGTTTATCACATCAAAGGCACCTTCATGTTTTGCTGTTTGGTATTCTCTTGGGAGTGTCAGAGGCAGGCAGAAGTAGGGGGCTATAAACCATGAGGTGTGATGCTATTTTCACCCCAGTGCTTTGGCACAAGGGATCACACAAGCCAGAGTCCGATCTCTCAGTGCCGTGGCCAGTGGGCCACTGTCGATATAGTAAAAATAGCCACAGTAGCTGGCAGTCCTTTGCTGACTTATTGGAAACCGTGCAAGGGGCATTGATGGATTAAAAGACGCTGTGGAACATGCAAGGCAAAGCCACAAGGTCAGGGCATTATGAGGCATGGCAGTATGATCTGACCTGTGACTGTTTCTCTCCCCAGTTCCTTTTGTGTCCTTGGTCGTCTGCACATATGCAGGTTCAAGTTTGCAAGTGCAATACAGATGTGTTTTTCTGTACAAAATTATATTAAATCATTGCTGTTTCTTCTGAGCTTTGGACCTTAGGGAACTAAGTTATGAATAGGTAAATAAATGCAATTAAATATTATCCACAGAAAGGAATACCTTTTCCAAATATCCAGCAGAGGGCAATGGTGGTGTGAAAGAAACCAGAAAACAAAGGATAGGACCCGAAACAAAGGGCTTCAATTACATGCAGAAAGCTACCGGCTGGTTATTAGGGAAAACTTTTTCACGGTCAGAGTAGTTCAAAGGTGGAATCAGCTGCCTGGGGAGGTGGTGAGCTCCCCCTCACTGGCAGTTTTCAAGAAGAGGCTGGATGAATATTTGTCAGGGATGCTTTAGGCTCATCCTGCACTGGGCAGGGGGTTGGACTAGATGGTCTCTGAATGGCCCCTTCCAGCTCTGTGATTCTGTTAAACTGGTGCCCTCCTTCAAATCAGTGGTGTGAACTGAAACATTGATCATATCTTCCCAACCTAATACTTAACGGCGATGCAGTCTCTGAATTATTATTTTATCGTCTAAAAGGAAATCTTGCCTGATTTGACCTCTGATTGAGATTCCCAGGACACTTTTGATGTTCCTTGTAGTCTTTTAACTTATAGGAAAATGGGCAGAGCAGTTTGTGGTCAACGAGTAGAGCACTTCCTCAAATGTATGGAAGGCGGTTGCTCAAAAGCAGCCCCTTTGTTTGTGCAGAGAATCCACGTGACGCTTCTGACCATTTGCGTTTGCTTTCTTGCACTCTGGAGCAACTGCTGGCTCACTTCCTAAATAGCTGAACTTGATGAGGTCCGAGCCTTAAGCCTCCGGTTTCCTCATTCCTGCTTATCAGCTGCCGTTATATGAATGCTCTCCGCCCACTGCTCCTCTTTCTGTGAACTTCCTCCTCTTTTAATGGCATTCTTTTAATATTGCAAACTCCCCAACAGCTGTGTCCAAATTCCCAGCAGGATTTTTTTTTAATAAGAAGCGTTTATAGCCTTTCTAAAAATACCGTGTGCCCATTCCTTATTTTTTAATCATCATTCATCTCTACAACATTTTTCTAGTGTACATAGTCCATACTGCCAATTCTGTGAGGTTAGTTGGACTAGGAGAGGGGGAAAGATCCCATCTCTACCCCCAAAGAACAAAACGCATCCAGTATGGTCCTCATGATCCCATGCATGGAAGGCGGGGGTTGCCCAACTGAATGCTGCTTCCACACCAGAAATGATAGAAAACTAGTTTGCCAATAAGACAGCTAAGTTTAAACTTCCCTCCTCTGACATGCTAGATTTGCTTCGACCGGCAGATTCTAGAGGGATAGCTGTGTTAGAGCCAAGCTACAAGTGAGGAATGACACTTGCCTGGCAAGTGAGCAGACTCACGTGTATTCCTCCCTGTTCACTTGCCATTCACTTGCACTCCACTTGATCAAGTCGAGAGCAAGTGAATGGCAAGTGAACAGGGAGGAATACACGTGAGTCTGTTCACTTGCCAGGCAAGTGTCATTCCTCACTTGTAGCTTGGCTCTTGTCCACTGCAGAAGCAAAACCAGATGGGAGTCTTGTGACATCTTGAAGGCAAATAGATTTTTATCCCGGTTGTGGTTCTGGTTGTGCTGTATATCCCACTTCTTCAGATGCGCCAACAGTTTTTGATGTGAGGAACATTGAGCGGTGTGATTCCCCCACCTGTGTTTGGCCACATGAACTGTGAGATACTGTGGTGATCTCAGATCAGAGGACAGATTTGAACACCCCTGAAAAGATGGAGTTATATTTTGCACGCCGAATCCTCCTGCTATTGGCAACTGATTATTTATCCGCTTGTAACCATTATGAGAGTAGAGCGGGCACGTTCAATTAGCATCTGGCCAGAGATAAGGAAGAGAGTTGGGATAATCTCTGCGGCAATTAAAATCATAAGGAGAAGAATTGTTGGAGACAAAGTTGGACATATGGTAGAAGAACTGGTGTTTCCCACTTTTTAGCTTACCCCATGCTGAACAAAGGAAAGCATATTGACGAAATACAACCTATTAAGAGACTAAACTATTCCATAAAATCAAAATTAAGGCCGCAATATGTGCTAAAATCTCTTCGCCCCCTTTCCCCAGAAGGGGTTATTGGAACTTGATTCCAAATAAAGATTAAAAAGAAGATAAAAGAAACAAACTTCAAAGCCAGTTCTGTCAAACTCTACAATGTTCAGAAATAATAAGCTACAAAATGGGAGAAAAAGATTATCAGAGTTCTGTGAAAATAACATTGGAATGAGGGAATGAAGTGGAGAAATGAAAGTAGATTGGAGAAATTAATCCTTGGCCTTTCCTACAAATGAGCTCACCCCCAATATTTGCTAGACTCACTTCTTGATTGATTACCAAGGCTGGGCTAATTGTTCCCCTTCCCTGCCTGGTGACCCATTCCTCTGTTTCCAGCTACCCCTAGCTGGGTCACCAGACGGCTTTTCAAGCACACCCTAACCATGGATCCTGCCCTTGGGCTCCTCTACCTTCTTCTTGACAGCTTTAGCCTAGGGCACACCCTCACCAGCGAATGCTGGCCAGTTATTTGTAATCTAAATAAATGGCAACACTTGCGTGATGGGCCATTCTCGGTTTGTTGCCCTCAAAATGAGCCCATGTGGGTCAACTCGGCGTCTGGGTACAAATCCACGTGGCCACAGAGCCACTCCCATCCTGGGCCAGGCCCCTCTGGGACCAACCACAGGCACACAGGGCAGGATATCAATAGCATGTGATTTTGTCCTTTTTCTAACTGTCCTATGCTGAAATTGTCACTTGCAAAAAACAAATTGGGTTAGAGGACTCCTGGGAATTCAGAAACAAACTTGATTTGCACCTTTTAGTCTTTTTGCATTCAGTGTCTGTAAGCATTTCTCTGTTGCCATGAGGGCCAGGAACTTGCGGCGCCATTAACGTAATATCCGCTTTCTCAGCATTAGACACTGCAGTCGACATACGGCCCACTCACATCCTTGGCTGTCTTCAGGTTCCGGTCCACGGAGTGCCCACCCCCACCGCTGTCCCACTCTCCCAGTGTTAGCATCCCACCAAGTTTCTAGTCCTCTGCGTGCCATCTGCTCCTTTCCAGTACCTTTCTACTTGGCAAGCCAAGAACGCTTTCCATCTGACCGCTCCATGCTTTATGTGAATAAAAACCTTTTGGGTCTGCTGCTTTCCAAAGTAGATTTACCTTCAATCACCATTTATTAAATCTCTGTCCATTAGAAACCGTCGCTTGCAGGAGCCCTGTGCATTAAGCCTGATTACAGAGATGTCGGGGAGGCGGGAGGGAGAGCCGGTTGCCAGCTCATTTGCTTGCTTTTCCCACTTGCCCAGCCTGGTGAGTCGCTCTGCTTTCCAGCACGGGTGCTCTTCTGCCCGAGGCGGGCATGTCCTTAGGCTTTGACTCTGTCGATACCCATTTGCACGTTCTCTCTGGTGGCCGTTGATTAGTTCCTGGACTGGTTTCCGTGGACCAAGCTTGGAAGATGTAGGTCTTGCCTGGGTAGCTGGTCACCCATGGAGGGCAAGGGGCCGGGAGCTAAAAAAGGGCGAGGAAGGAAGCTCAGCGGCTCCCTCAGGAGGATGAGCGGCTCCTTCAAACACACTTCGCTGAAGGGCTCGGCATCTGGATCGCAGAAGGTAAGCCTCGCAGCTTGTCTTTTGCACGAAGCCCACCATGCAGGCCGAAACTCTAGCCTGGACCCTTCCGTCGTGAGTCCCACAGTTCACTCTCCACCCTGCTGCAGCCTGTGATTGGAGATGCCCTGTGGCTGTTCCTTTTGCCTCCTGTGCCGTGTCATCACAGAGACAACCCTTTCTCTAGTGGCTGTCCACTTTAGCTCTGGAGCTGTGGCCATAGCAAGGGGCATCCAGTCCCAGCCGTAGGTGATGGATACATCTGCACTGGATGATCTCCCAGTAAACCAGTTGCTGAACAGGGCATGAAAATGCCTCCGTTCACCCTAAGCGTGATGGAGGAAGGTGCCTAAGGCTGTAGCTTTCCCCCTAACCCCACACACTGGTAATAGGCGATGCAGCTTTCAGTCTACATAAGGGAGATGATTAGGCCATGAAAACTTTGGAGATACGAGATTGATAAGCGGAAGCTGCTTCATCCCAAGATAGTTCATAATCGTTCTGAATTGATAATCAGGGCAGGGTGACAGCTTGGAGTTTGCACCCGCACATCATATTGCACATCATATTTCACATCATATTGCACTCTCGCGCCTGGAGTTTGCTTTGTGAGCGAGACAGACCTTTGTGGGCAAGATAACCTGGAGTTTCCTTTTTGGGCAAGACAACTCAATTGCTGTTGGTTCCCATCGCACAATGAGTATGCAATATCGATCAATGTGTGAAGCCCACCTTACAAGAAAGGGGCTGAGCTGAAATTGGGTCTGGTCCACTGAAACGTAGAGCAGCTCATTCACTTTTGCTGACAGTGAGCGTAGGAGGTGCTGTAGAATTATCCCTCCTTCATGTGCATTTTTAAATACTGCAGTATTTTTTCCTACTTTGGATCATTCGGGCTTGAATTTGGACCTCCTGTCATTTTAGCACCAATCTTTGATTTTATGCTCATCTTAGATGTTCATTGAAATCTAAATAAAAACTGAAGGCTGAACATCATAGCCTCGTCTACAATCCATGCAGTGTTTTATGTTTCCACATGGCTGTGGGATCAAGTTTATTAATAGATATTTATTAATTGGTATTTATGTTTCTGTAATGTTGCAACTGCATTTTGCTGCAGCTTAGTTATGACTTCAGAAGTGGCGGGCGACTTCTTTCCATGATTCCCATCTCCCCATCCCAAACTACTCTTTTCCCCAGGAGTTAGTTAAACTGTAAGCCAGGAGGAAATCAATATTTTTGGGCTGCGATGAGGGAGTTTGGTGGCCTCCAAGTTTCAGATTCCTAAAATCCTGAGAGGGGGGGGAAGGGGACAAGATTTTTCTGTGTCTTCAGTTCCTTTTCATGGGGCTTTATTCCAGGAAAAGTCCCAGGAATGGTTCTGTCCAAAGTCAAGCCAGTATGGTGTAGTGGTTAGGTGTGATGGACTAGAATCTGGGAGATCCAGGTTCAATCCCCAACTGCCATGGAAGCTCACCAGGTGACCTTGGGCCAGTCACATAGTCTCAGCCTAACCTACCTCACAAGGTTGTTGTCAGGATAAACTGGTGGAGAACAGAACAAATGGCGACCCACTGGGGAGAAGGTAGGTTATAAAATAAGTAAATAAATAAATAGATCTTTCTAGAGAAACGAAGAACATCTTTGGACCAGTAAAGCAGAAATGCTCTAGTTCAAACACTTGTGTCTCTGATAAAAACATTCAGGCTTCCAAATCTGACCAGCAGAAAACTGTTTTAGTCTGCTGTGGCCTGCAGTGACCCCACAAGCTCCCTGGCAGAGAAGGGTCTTCTTTTCCTGCCCCGCTACCAGAGATGTTCACGAACGAGATACTTCTGCATGCAAAGAAATTGTGCAGCCGCTCTGCAGTGGATCCTTCCTCTTGCCCCCTCACATTTCCCCACCATTTCCATCACCTTCTCTGAAAAGAAAGACATTAAAAGAGCTATTTTGTAAATTCACTTAGAAATGGCAGGCAGAGGTGGCCTTTTCTGGACAAAAGATTAATCTGATAATAGCATCATCAAAGATGTAACAGCTGGTCTGGATTAATATTTTGCAATATCTGCTTTCATGTGATTAATAGCAGTATGGATAAAAGAAAACCCTTCGTAGCATAGGAAGCAAGCAGAAGTTATGAAGCTATGCTCCATTTGCCAGTTGCCCTGTCAGTGCCCCCCACCCCCACCCCGGCAAGCAGTTAAATCTTAAATTGCAACTATGATGCGTTTGGCATGTGTGTGTGTAATTTTTAAGATGATTAACCTTCCAGGTCAAGCAAATGTAAACTCAAAAGAAGCATTTTCTAAGTTTCATCTGAGAGTCAAGCTACCAGTGACGAATGACACTTGCCTGGCAAGTGAACAGACTCACGTGTATTCGTGATCAAGTAGCGCACAAGTGACTGGCAAGTGAACAGGGAGGAATACGCGTGAGTCTGTTCACTTGCCAGGCAAGTGTCATTCGTCACTTGTAGCTTGGCCTGTAGTCTTAATTGTCTGCATTACTTTGGGGCCTCAGTGAGATGCAGGTTTTTCACAGGGAAGTTTCCCTCCGTTTTGGGTGCCAACCTGCAGTGGGCATTATGTCTGAGCTATCTCATTGCAGCTCAATTGGCGAGTCTTGACCTCAGTTTAGTAGCTGTCGGAAAACCCATGATTGTGGCAGTGCTGAGTTTAAAAAGAGATCGGTAACTTGGGTATTGTTGCGTAAAGGGCGAGAGAGCGGAGCAGGCGACTGTTTTGAGAGTTGCGAGGGGCATGACAGGAGTTTCCCCCTCCTATTCTTATGCACACATACACCCACAAATCCTTTTTCTTTGCTTAAGGAGGAGGGAATAGCCTGACTTGGTTCGTCTAAGCGCCCCCCTGCTGAACCGGTCCAGTGGTCCATCTACTCAAGCATTCTGTTTTACACCGTGGCCTTCCAGTTGCCCCTGGAAGGCTTCCAAGGAGGTCATAGAAGCCAGTGTTGACGCAAGGTACATGTCGGACCGTGTCAAGATTCTTCCGTGCAGTGTTTTTACTCACGTGCTCATAAGCACCTGTGCATCCTCCAAAGCGGTGGCTCCTCCCTTTTATCTTCACAACAACCTTGTCAGGTAGATTAGACTCAGAGAGAGTGACTAGGCCAAGATCATACAGCGAGCTTCATGGATGAGAAGTAGACCCAGAGAAGTAGCCATGTTGGTCTGTAGTTGCAAAATAGTAAAGAGTCCAGTAGCATTTTTAAGACTAACCAACTTTATTGTAGCATAAGCTTTCGAGATCGGACAAAGAGAGCTGTGGCTCTCGAAAGCTTATACTACAATAAAGTTGGTTAGTCTTAAAGGTGCTACTGGACTCTTTACTATGGAGGAGAAGGGATTTTGCCCAGCTGTTCCCAGTCACAGCCTGGCACTACCACTGCCCCTCACTGGTTCTCCACCTAGCATTTGCATAACATTTTAAGAGTTCAAAACGTTTCATATGTCATAAAATTTGGAAACAGAAATAGTGAACATATTGGAACAACTCTGCTTAAGATTGCACTATCCAAGCTCCAAAATCCGTGAACAAATTCGAGAAGAAAAATCCAGAAGGAGAGTTCTAGAGGCATCTCTAAATCCCGCCATGAGACTTTCTTGTAAGGCATATTCCTGGAGAAGAAGAAAATAATGTTAGGGACCATTTTTCTTTTTCCAAAAAAAAGTGTAAGCAGCATCGAATTTAACAACTTACTCATGGGTTTTTGAATTTGAAAGCAGGGGGGATATGTCTGAGTCTGTGTTTGGGCTTAATTTGATTTGGGGGGGAACAAATCAGAAAACGAGAATTTCAGAAGTGTTTTCGAGAGAAATTGGATGCCAGTGATGTGAACAACCTCGTTAATTCTGGAAGCTGGAAAGCCAGAATCCCCATTGTTCTTGGAGCAGCAGGCTACAGAGAAACAGATGAAGCTTAATAATGAAATAGGCTGTTCGGGGTCATCTCTCTTCCATAGCAGAGCCATCCAGCCCGTGTGCCAAAAATCTTAGTGCTATTAGAGGCGAGGCAGCTGCGTTCTTCCTTTAGGCATCGTTACAGGTGGTCTTGCGAAGCTGTTTGATGAGCGCACCCAATGATTCTTCCAAAAGAAAACATTTCCAAAGAGAGACGAAATTTGCAAATAGTGGTATTAACAGTTCGATCCTGTACAGAGTTACTCTTTGCTAAATCTGTTGGTTACTGGAATAACTCTGCCTAGGATTGCGCTGTGAGAGTCATTCCATACAAGTATCTCCATTGGCTGACTTCAAAGATGCTGTGATGGGCTACAGAAGCTCTGGCCCTTCTCAGTTTCTGTAGTCATAGAATGGCCCATGTCCATGTGCCTAGCACCAAATCTTTTGAGTTTTTGGCACCTGGTTGAGGATCACCTTTCCCCGCAGACGCTGAGTTGAGTTGTGTTTGCCTTTGTGTTCTGCCCCTGCTGCTTGCCTCTTAATGATGCTGTTAGAAAACAATGTTAATTTTACACTCCTTGTTTTAATCGCATCACTGGAGCGCTTTGAGCATTGATTGAACACCTTATGAGGCTGGGCCTGCTGGCGGCTTTTAAGGCCTTCTCTGACTGGTTTAGCATTTGTATCTGTTCTGTTTTGGTATTTTAAAACTCGCTTTGACAGATGACTCGCATGCCAGAGATTGACTAAGAATATAGGATCTTAATGGTTAGGATAAGGGCATGCCTTGAGAGCAGATCTTTGTCATATATGCCTGCCTGCACATCTGCCACGAATGTATGATGTACTGGTCCTCTGAGGGCATGAGAAGTTTCTTATTGATGTTAAGGCAGTAGGTTATCTCACAAGTATTTACTTTTCTCTTTCCCCGCTGCCTCCAGCAAGTGTCCTTGAAGGCCGGCTGCGGCCAGCTCGAAATGTATCTTACTTGGGAACTGAGATTATTTCATTCTTTGTTCTGTCTAGCCTAAACGTAGCTTCTCCCTGACAACACCCCTGGCTCTTTCATGTCCAAAAACTTTAACGGCCCTTATCCTGATGGCAGGAATGTTCCCTATAACTAACACCACCAACTCTAGTTATGTCACTTCTGCCAATGCACTTGTCTGAGCACCTTGAACTTGCTGGGTCTCTAATAAAGTTACTTCAACCAATACACCTGCATGTTTGCTGTGGAGAACTTGGGGATTCTACCTGCTGAGGACTGACAGTCTTCCTCAAAGAGTTCCTTCCGCAGAGCAGCCCACCAGGACCAAGAACCTTATGGACTGCATCAGGGAAGCTACCAAGGAGTGCATATGAGGACATGCACTTCAGTGACTGCAGTTCAGGTGTGCAAGGGGTGTGTAACTGGCAGGCAGGGTGAATCGTCTGGATTGGCTGGGCCAGGCATAAATCCCAGACTCCTGCTGGTTTCGCCTTGTCAAAGGAGCGGCCCCCTTCCCAGTGCTTGCAGCTGATGATCTCAGGGCTTCTTTCTGGGTGGAAGAGCGCACTCTTGAAGTCTGGATGGAGATGTAACTGTCTCCGCCTTCAAGAGAAATGGGCTGCTTCAAATCATGGCAAGGATTCACCCCTCTCCCCCAAGGACGGGAGTGGCTCCCCCCGGCCTCTCCAAAGGCAGGCTACCGCGGCTGCTTGCCCCTGTTCTGTATGGGCCTCGGGCAGCTGACCTCTGGTGGCAGCAGCAGCTCTTACCCACCTTGCATGGGGCAAGGGCCTTGGTGGAGGGGCGGAAGTGGCGGTGGCAGCGATTCTGAGGCACCGACCTGGACTTTTGCTCACAGCCCTAGAAACTTTAAGACCAGTGCTTTTTTTCTAAAAAAAATGTTTAGGGGTACTCTCAGTTTGACTCAAGAAAATCACCATTTTATAGTTCAAATCGTGAAAGGAAATGATGTCAGAAGACTGTCGGTGATGAGAATTATGGGTATCAATATTACCAACCAATCCCCTCTATAGTGACACATGTGCACAACCAAAGAGTTCGGTATAGACAAACTCTTTGCACAAAACGTACACAAATACACAAATCGCTGCCATTGGGGGTAGCAACAAGACTGACCAATCACTGTACTAGATTCCAACTACCAGAGCTCCAAGTGGCTTAGAGAAGACTTGTTTGTATTTGTCTGCACCCTAACCATCACTGATTATGCCAGCAATCTCGGTGGCGTGTTCGATGCTCAAAGACGTTCCATTTTTTGTTAGACGAACAGCGCTCCTAGTGAGTTTAAATATAACTAAACATCTTTGTTGCCAACATACGCTACATAAAACTTAACAAATCACATAAATATCCATAATAATACATTTGGAGTTGGTTTAGCGGGAATTCCAACATTTAAAAATTTTTACTTTCTCCTGTTCACAAAATGTTTAGGGGTACACGTACCCCCAGAAAAAAGCACTGTTTAAGACCATCCTGTTTGCGCCATTCAAGCTTGGTCCAGTTCCTCTGGCACAATTAAGCCGTTAAGATAGAGACAACCTAAGGAAATGTAACGTGCCTAAACATTTATCAGAGGGCAATGGCTGTGGCTGCCGATTGTTGTGGCTGCCTCCCAAAGTTTCCTTACGTTGTTCAGCCAGTGTGTGGCGACATGCAACTGGGTAGACGGCAGCCATTCAGTTGCACACCGTCAATGCACGCTTTCTCACAAATCTGACCTCTGCTCGTTGTTATGAAAGCACCAGTTTTGCAAAAGAATGACTGTGGAAGTGAGGTTAGGGATGGCTCCCACTTTATAGACACCGTGTAAGATTAAAATATGGAGAATCATGGCTGTGCTGCTGAATGTTATATAATAGGAGCATTCACCTTGGAATTACTGCCGTTCCTGCCCATTAACTTTCTGGGATCCTTAAATCTCACATGGCAAGAGCGTGTTTTTTTTGGCTTTATAAATATTTTTGCTTAATTCCTTAACCTAGGACATGCAAGTCCTCCAGTCTTCCTTGAAAGGGCTTTAATCCTAGATATGACCCTGGTTAGGCTGGATGGGGTTATTAAATGATGGGGAGGGGAAGAATTCGGCATATGCTCAACGTAGTCTTCATTACTGTGTTGTGGGTTCAGGTGCTGACCGCTGCCATTTGAGAGCGTTGTTGGAGCTCAACACTAGTGGCTCATTGATCAAAGAGATGAACAAAGTCCCGTGTGATACATCTGTGTCAGGGCTATATCTGTTCAGACATGACAGGGATCAAATGTTTGAATGCTTCTTGATATCATTACTCCCAACATATACAAAACTAACATGTCTAAGCAAAAGTAAACCTCAGACCTTCTTCCTGGTCTGCTCTTTTTGTATGTGCACAGTCTACACATGGAGGCTTATGAACCCACTCTGTGATTTTTCATGTGAGTCCCAGGAATATAACACAAAGAAGGAAGAACCACGCTCAGCCCTTCTAGAGAGCTGATGCCCTCATGGGTGCATCCCGTGACCCTAAAATGGCATGCGCACCTGAGAAAATTAAAGGATAATTTACCAGGCATAGTTTCATTTTGGCCACGTGATCCAACGAAATCCTGAGTGAGCCTAGCTGAAGGGAACGAGGGAGCTATGCATTAACTTCCTATGAGGCTTTGTAGAACTTTCCAACGAACGAACTAACGAACGAACGAATGAACGAACGAACGAACGAACGAACGAACGAACGAACGAACGAACCTATCTATCTATCTATCTATCTATCTATCTATCTATCTATCTATCTATCTATCTATCTATCTATCTATCTATCTATCTATCTATCTATCTATCTATCTATCTATCTATCTATCTATCTATCTATCTATCTAATACTATGCCTTTCTCCCCAATGGGGATCCAAAGTGGTTTGCATGCTCCTCCCCTCCTTCATTTTATACTCACGACAACCCTGTAAGGTAGGTTAGGCTGAGTGTGTGTGACTGGCCCAAGCTCACCCAGCAAGCATCCGTGTCCGAGTTGGGATTCAACCCTGGCCCTCCCAGACCCTAGATTATGTTTTGGATTGAGCCTTAGGTGTATATTTTCCCTTAATTTTTGACATTCAGTCCCGTCGCTTCATTCCTGCCAATAACGTGGCAGCCTGCCTTCTGGCTGGGTTGCTCAGTAAATCTCTCCAAGGATCAGCTGAGGATTAGGGAGGTGCAACTGTTTCTGGCACATTTTCAGTCCGTTTTTAATGCCCTTCTCTGAATAAATCCTGCCTTTCCTCCCCTCCCCTCTTCTCTTCCTCCCCCCCCCCCGCCCCCCATAGTGGTTTGGCTCTCCTCTGAAGTGTCCTGCCTCTTCTGCTACTGACATGTGGTGGCTGAAGAACAGCAGAGGAAAGCAAGCATGGGGCTGCCCCTCCAGAACAGGAATTCAACAAAACACAAAGTTGATTCGATGAGCCCAGAATATGTTTGTGCTAAAAATAACAAAGCTGTTGAGGAAAAGGCAAGATTTGTTTTTGAATTGGGCATGAACTGGCAAAGAGAAAACAGTGGCAATCCCACTGCAATCCAACAGCACAATGTGAACTATACAATCAGAAAAGACCCACAGCAGCGTGCTTTCAGGACTGCGCCACTCCAGGCTGAAGGTGGTGAATGGCCTGTCAGAAGGTCATGGAAAGTTAGAGAGTATCAGAGAGAAAGGTTCTTATAGCCTAGCTTTGGTCCTGTTATGCTAGCTTTCTAGTTGCAGGTTTTCCATGTGGGGAGCGTTCAGAACCACAAGTCTCACATCTGCAGCTCAAAGTGGTGCAATTCCATAAGAATCGCACATAACGATAGTGGTTCACCTTCAAGCTGTCGCAGAACCCATGTGGGAGTTGCTTCCCCAGGGTCCACTCCTTAACACATTCGTCTGCTCTTGGGCCATTGTTGCACGGCCGGCCAGCGGGGTCCGGCAATGCACAAAACCCTGTGCCACACAAGGTGGGCTTTTAGTCCTGCTGCCTCTCCACCACTGGCGTCATTCCCAAACTTGGTAGCTTCAAGGAATGCATTCTGCACTGATTAATCTGTTGAGGAGAGTCACCGTCATAGGATTTGGGGACATATCGTAGGGCGCATGGTGTGCTGGCCAGGCCTTGATGAGGTCTGTGTGAACCGGAGAGCATTCCCAACCCTCCTCTGGCCATAGATTGCCAGGAACAGATCAGAGGCGATGGGTGAAAGCTGGGTCTTACAGGGACTCCTATCTGCTGTTCCTAACTGGTTTTCACTGATAAGCTTCCAAGAATCCAGCATGAGAAAAACAGCTGCCTCCCAGCATGAACCTGGAACCGCTTCACAAGGAGAGGGGGCAATTCTGCGTCTTTGTAACTGTACAGTCATTCCCTGTGGAGTATCTCCATCATGTACTAACAGATGGTTTGGCAAGTTTCTCGCTTGCACAACTTGCCAATGCGGTAAAAGTAAGCAAAACTTTTCAGAGTTAGCGCTAGTAGAATCCTGATCTTGGCACTTTGTCCAACGAGACAGGCCCTTGTGAAATCCCCCCCCCCTTTTAATTTCCCTGGTTGCTTTTCTATTGCCTGGGTAAAAGTTAAGAGTTCTACCACAGGCTTTTTAAATGCTGAACCAGAATGCTAAAGCCAGAAGAAACCAGCTTGGCAGTGCCCTACGCAGATCTGCTACCACTACTGTGGCATTCTGCGACCCGCAATCTTCTCTGCCTCCGGGCAGACCTGTTCCGTGCTGCTGGTTGGACGTGAGAGCTCCTGCTTTGGGTCCACATTTGTCTCATGCTTTTTGTATTTCTCGAAGCTGCTGGGTAACCTTCCATTTCTACGCTACTGCTTGGCGTTTCCAGTAAAGTTGCTGGCTGATCGAAGAGCCAGTGAAGATTCTGGGAATGATAAAACAGGGCAGGAAGAAACTGGGAGAAAGAATGCAGAAAAGATTGCCTAGCTGGGTTAGATCCAGTGATCTGCGCTTCTTGCGTCTCCCACCCCCCTACCAGACGCCCTGGGAGGCTCAGTGCTAAGCAAGAGGCTGGATTATATATTCTAAAGCAAAGTTATCTCCAAGCCACCCAGGGAAAGTTGAACTGTGACCTCTTCGGGGCATAGCTATGAGTCTCTCTACACAAGACATCTGACATGTGTTTTTCATGTATCAGGAGACGCAGTGTTAGCCAGGAAGCATAGTTTTGAAAGATAGAGCCGACATAGATTGCTCCGGAGGGTACGGATTCTCTCATGGCCCTCTGCCACCTCTGGCATTTCGCCTTCTGGAGCCTTTGCCTTGCCAAGGCTCAGTTAATTCAAAGTTTTAAGCAGCAAAGGCGGCAGCATGAAAGAGTCCAGCATGGCAGAGGCGGCAGAGGGCTGTGAAAGAATCCGTTCCCTCCAGAATGATCTTCACCGGCTCTGTCTGTCAAAACTACGCTTCCTGGCTAACATTACGTCTCCTGACACTTGACAGACACGTGCCCAGATCTCTCATGCAGAGATTCATATGTCTGACATGGGTGCAAGTGGGGTGGGAGGGAACTGGAAACTCCTCTTTCTCCTTCACAGGGCTCCCTCACAGCACTGAGCAAGCATTTTTAAGGTGAGCTCTCCCAGTTGTACATCTGACTGTGAGTCTGGTTGCATATCCCACAACCCAGCCCATATTGGGCGTATCCCAGACAGACCAAGTCAGTTTTATTCTGCCCTCCTCTTAACTGATTGCTGCAAAGAAATCAGTTTCCTCCCTGGCTAGTGTAATCAGACAGAACACTATTATTTCTTCTAGAAATTTTAATTAAGATTTTAATGATTTTATCCATTTTAGCACACTGCTGTCCTTAATTCTTAGATGTGTAAATTTTAAAATTAATGCACTTATTACTTGTGGTATCTTACAGTTTATCTAGATACAAATATTTATCTTGGATTGTTCTAATAAGAGCAGTAGCATATTGAACAGTATCAACAGTAGCAGTAAGCCATTACTGAAGGAAGACACAAGCAAGACAGCACAATTTTATGGGATAAGGCTGCTATAACTATTACAGCTTTTATTAGGAAACATTTATATATTTATATATATATATTATATATATAATATATATAAAACTTTTAACCACTAATATATATTGGTATCATATTTTAATCATATGTCGTTTTTGTACTTTTGGATCATGAAATGGGGGTGGTGCGCTTTCGTGTTTCTTTGACTGTAACAGTAAAAACTGAACTGATATTGGGCATATCATGTAGTTACTCCTTTAGGGACCACTGGATGTATAAATGCTCTTTGGGTGTCCGGCGTAGTCTTTTGGCCACTAAGAATGGAATCTTGAGGGCTGGGCAAGCAAGGAAGGCTAGCTTGGAAGGCAGGGCACCCGTCCCTGCCTGGGCAGGGGCTGAGAGTCGCCCTTCAGAAGAGGGCAAAAGAACCAAGCCAATGTGACCTGAGGTAGACAGTTGCAGATGGCAAGAAGTGGTCCGGCAGGATTGTGTCTGCTTTGGGGAAACGGATGCCGCTTTTAAAATCAGGACCCAATCAGCATTGTTAAGAGGAATTCTCTCAATTCCTCCTTCCCCAGTTTCTCCTTGAAATTCAACATTCTTGTTTCTTTTACTCTTTTTTTAAAGGAATTTTGAGTCTGTTTCTCATCGATTTCGATTTGATTAGCCCAAAATACAGGGGGAGCAGGAAGGGAAGAGCTGCACAATTTCTCTCCGTAGATGTTCAGAGGCAGGCGATGTCTTCCCAAACCTCCCCATTCTCCTGCCAGAGCACCACCTTGTGGTGTGTAATATAAAACAACGGCAAGAGCTGAAGTATAAAAAGGGTTCAAAGAGAAATCTCTCTTTTGAAAGAGGAAAAAAGAGAACGAGAGGAATTAATGGCTATATCTTCAAAAAGTACATTTCGGAAAAAAGCAACTCTCCTCTCCACATCTGAAGAAGGGAGCTCTGGTTCTTGACAGCTTACACCCTGAAAATCTTGTCGGTTTCTAATGTGCCACTGGACTCAAATCCTGCTGCTTTACTACAGACCAGCATGGCTACCCACCTAAATCTCCTCTGAAACACTAAACCCACCTGCCTGGCTGGCTACTGCTTCTGCCCCCTGCTCTACCTGTATCCTTGTGAATGAAATCTGAACAGGGTCTCCTGCAGGTGCCACCCTGCACATGGGCGAAATCAACAGCAGCCTGTACATGGGCTTTCTCTGTGGTGGCCCCCACCCTGTGGAATGGCCTGCCAGAGGAGGTCAGGAGCACCCCACTCTCCTAGCTTCCCACAAACGATGCAAAACTGAATTATTCAAAAAAGCTTTTGTATTGTAGGGAGGGGCTCTCAGATGCTTCGCTAACGAGTTAAGGACCGTAGACCTCACCACTGTGTTGCCTTACATACTATCTGTTGTCTTAAATATGTGCTCCTATGAGCTACTTGTGCTTCATGTTGTCTAATGTCAGCTTATGTTGTGTTTCAGCATTTCTTCAACTCTTTATTGGATTCTTAGTAATGCTGTGTCTTTTAAACGTGTGTTTATTTACCCTGTGGTGTTCTTTTTGGAAATGTCCTTGATCTTGAGTGTACTAATCTCACACTGTGTAATCCTCCTTGAGTGTCAGTGAGAAAGGCGGACTATAAATGACATAAATAAAAATTAATAAAAATTAAAATATAGTGGCTCTCATCTGGCTGCAGCTATGCTTGGTTGCGTGCAGCCTGTGTCCGGGAATGCCATGCCTGACTGTGTCCGACGCACCCGTCAATGAGGACTGAACAGGCATCTCTGCCCGGAGGCACATCCGCACCGGCTGAGTCCATGGATGAGTCTCCACTAGCCCCCCCCCCCCCCATCTTTCCACAAGGAAACCAACCCCGTCGAAAGTTGCCTCTGAAACTTCCTAGCCGTGGTAGAATTGGGGAGCGGGTGGCCAAGTGGGGAGTATGTAGCACTACGGGGGGAGCACCAAAACAAGGCAACCTGGGCAGGAAAGCTGCCAATTTGGAGGTCTCTTGTCAAAGTAAGTGAGAGTGGCACAGCCTGTATAATTTAGCTGTGCAGTGAAGCACGTTGAATTAGAGCTCCCTTTCATCTGTCCCTTTTACAGCCACTCTGCATTTCAGATCTGTTGTTTCAGTCCAGCATTCCAGCCCTCTGAAAGCTTTGCTTGGGCTCCCTTTCTTTTAAAGATTCGCAGCCTGTGAATCAGAGGGACGCGGAAGGTTTGCAGAGCCGGGGATACTTTCTCACCATTTCTTTTGAGCAAAAAAATAACACACATAGCATTCGCGCCCACTGCTTTCTGTGCACGCAGTGGCAGATACATTGATATTTTCTGTATTATCATTTAGCAAAAGGGTATCTGGAATCCCACAGGAGCTGGAAATGCAGAGTTGCCGGTGTGTCGAAGGGACTCCTGCCTCCGTTGGCTGACAGCCAGAAATCCCTCATTAGTGCTCGTTGCCAGTAACGCTGTACATAATCAGGAGACTCAAACAAAGTCAAACTCGACTGTGTTTAGCCAGCACTTCCCATCTCAAAAGTAGATCAAGCTTTGCCAGTGTTCTGTGGGAAATTCTGTTCCAAAGTTGGGTTGCCAAAAAAGAAAGGAAGGAAGAAAGAAAGAATAATAACAACAACAACAACATTTGATTTATATACCGCCCTTCAGGACAACTTAATGCCCACTCAGAGCAGTTTACAAAGTATGTTATTATTATCCTCACAACAAAACACCCTGTGAGGTGGGTGGGGCTGAGAGAGCTCTGAGAGAGCTGTGACTGACCCAAGGCCACCCAGCTGGCTTCAAGTGGAGGGGTGGGGAATCAAACCTGGCTCTCCAGATTAGAGTCCTGCGCTCTTAACCACTACACCAAACTGGAAAGAAAAAGGAAGGAAGGAAGGAAGGATGGAAGGAAGGAAGGATGGAAGAAGAAAGAAAGAAAGAAAGAAAGAAAGAAAGAAAGAAAGAAAGAAAGAAAGAAAGAAAGAAAGAAAGAAAGAAAGAAAGAAAGAAAGAAAGAAAGAAGAGTTCCCTGATTTGCAAAGATCAGCGGCTGGAACTGCTTGTAGCATTGGGGCCGATGTGTTATCTCTTACTAATGTCTGCTGACCAAGTTGGTGCTGGTGACCGAGTTGTGGGAGACTGGTTGAAAAGTTGGCAACACTGCCCCCTCCCCCCACAAAAAACGACCCCCTTTTCTGATTGCATTCCTATGTTTGTAGCTTTTTCTTTAACAGGTAGAAGTTCAGAAATGGAAACATTCTCCCATGTGGCATCTCTGTGCTGGGAAAATCTGGGCCTTTTGAATTTCTCCCTCTACTAAAAGCACAGCCGGGGAGGGGGGGGGTGCTTGACAACCTGAACCTGTATGGATAAAAACAAGGCAGTGTACCGCCTGCGTCAGCTGTGTCGTGTGCCCAGCTGGGTAAGGGCTGAGAGAGTGCCACAGCCAGAAGCGGTACTCTGAAGCGCACGGGTGAATTGCACAGAATTGCTTTGGAAAATGGTTTTCAGAAGGCACACTGTACCCTACGTCCACCAGATTGAGCTGTGGGATGCTCTTGGTCATCTCCTTTCTTAGTGATTTGGAAAATGGTTGAGGAGGCGTCTTGTTCCCAAGAAAAAGGACGCGAGCCGTGAGGACGGTGAGGTTGGGAAATGACTGTACGCAAACACTTTGCAAGCAGGCTGAGTGAGGCAGGTAAGTGGTCACCAAGGAGATGCATTTTCAAGGGGTGGGGAAGGAAACGGGCACTTGAGGGCCAAACCCAAGTTATCTTAATTTGGGCTCACTTAGAAGCCATTTTGGTGTTAGGATACTAGTAGCGAACTAGTAGCAGATACTAGTAGCGAACTAGTAACAGATGATGTTCATTAAAGCTACATCCCAGAGGGCTCAGGCCACTGTATTCCCATCTGACTGGGAAAGCTCAGAGTAAACTGGGAGTCTGAAAAATCCAAAGATAGCATAAGAGCAAAAAGTACTTTGGCTTGGATTCCCCACTGCCCCCGTTTTTATGATGGAAGAATGAAAGGTTGGCTAGACTTATTATTACCAGTCAGTAAACATACTTTTCTGGTAAAGCAAACCCATTGGAAATAGGAGTTCAAAAACTCCAAACCTGTAACATATTACAAGTGTCAATTTGTTTAATCAAGGCTGTAGTGCCAGATGTGCCTGTCAAGATAAAACGTGAGCGAGTGCCAAGGTGTTCTGCTTCTAAGGAAGCTCACACAGCAGCGCCGATGAAGATTGTGTTCTGCAAATATACATTGTGGCGTACCAGATCAGATTTAAGGCTTTGGTATTAACCCATAAAGCCCTATGCGGACTGGGACCGGCATATCTGCGGGACCGCCTCTCCCTACATGAGCCCCAGAGGACGCTTCAATCCAGCGACAAACAGCTGTTAATGTTCCCTGGCCCCAGGGAGGCCCGCCTAGCGTCAACCAGAGCCAGGGCCTTCTTGGTCCTGGCTCCAACCTGGTGGAACGCTCTGTCTAAAGAGACCAGGGCTCGGCCGGATTTGTTAACCTTCCGCCGGGCCTGCAAGACGGAGCTGTTCCGCTACCTGTATGGTTGACGCTGGTTGGGCCTCTCCGCCGGCCGACTAGAGGAAAACATTCCCCCCTACTAGAAGTATCTACCACCCAGCCTGTTAAATACTTTTGGAGATGGTTGGGAGGTAGTTTTTGGAGAAGTCTGCTGTTGTATGTTTTAAATATTTATGTGGTTTTATTGGTTTTAAAGCTATATGTATTTTAAATGACTATATCGATTGTAATCTGCCCTGAGCCTGCTGATGCGGGGAGGGCAGAATATAAATTGAAATAAATAAATAAATATTTAATTAATTTCTGGATTACAGATTACGGATTGGTTCTCAACCATAGACAGCTAATGGATGGGGTATGTGTGTAAAAAGAGGTCTAATTGGCCTAATTTACATAGATCCAGGCTAGGCAGAATTTCAGCCTCTAAAAATAGATGCCTGGCCCAAGATAAATAAATTGTCCAGTCTTGGCAAAGAAAAAGAAAGTACAAAATTATACTGGGTGGTTGACCTCCCAGGACAGCAAACCGTACAATTCTGTCCTGTGAGCACAGCGCCTAAAGGAATCAGCTCCAATCCAAATGGCTGCTCGTTCAGAATTTATCTCTGGGGCAGAAAATCAATAGGCAGGTGGCCTCAGACAAGCCACTCCCAGCCCCCAAGATGGGGACAATGATTCCCAGCTCTTCCTTACATTCCAGAAGAACTGCATAATGCTAAAGTGCCATTTAATGCTAAATATAATTATTTGTTAGTGGAATGAAATTGCCTAATTGTGAGATATTATCAAGCAGCTCAGCTGGCTGGTGGACACTGGAGAATGGTTTAGAGATTAGAACATGCCGGTTTGTGTCCAGCGATCTGTTCGGAGGAAGGCCGAGTGGAGTGATAAGGCCTCGGATTTTTCTGTTTTACTTTGTTATATACGACGGCCTAAATACGATGGTGCAATTTGTGAAACGTCTCCTCACTTGTACATTAGTTGCATTTTACCAAAATGGGGGGAAATGGAAGATTCTAGAAAGCTCTGGCTGGCTTTTTCTTCTGGCCTCTTGCCTCCGTCTCACCCCCTTGTGTGGGATAGCATAATATGGTGGAAATATGAACACTGGTGAATGTTGGAGGAATTATTTTGCAGTTCTGTTGAACAGAATGCTTGACTGCAGAACCCGTTGCTGTATGATGATTCTTCAAGGCAGTTTTCAGTCTGGGTGTCGGGATTATTTATTTATATTTCTAGGCCACCTTTCCCCAACTGCTGGGCCCCAAGAGGTTTAGAAAAGCTCGCTCCGGCGTGCCAGCACTAGGAACAATAAAACATCAACCTAGGGTTGAGGGCAGACGAGGACTGAAGATCTCCTGGAATTACAGCTGGTCTCCAGACTGGAGAAATCAGTTCCCCTGGAGAAAATGGCTATTTTAGAGGGTGGGCTCTATGGATGTATACCCCACTAAGGTCCCTCCCCTCCCAAACCCTGCCACCCACAAATATCCAGGAATTTCCCAACCAAGACTTGGCTATCCTACATTAACCCGTAATCAGGTTGCAAGAATTTAACACACCATTTTTTTAACACGAATATCAATTCTTTTCCTAACCCTAACCCTTTCCCGAGAAGACAGGGAAAGTATCTGAATATTCACACTTCGGGTGGTTTGCGATAATTTGAAAATTATTATCTGCAAACTTAAAATCTAGTGCCAATGGTAGCTTTTCCTTATCTTATTATATTTATAATCTGAGTAGCAATAATCGCTAGAGATGCGGAGCCTCACCATGTGATACTTGCATATTTTTTTGGAACTGTGAGAAGGTTAAATCACTTGCTAATGGGGTTGCCGTTCCCCAGCAGGGGTGGGAGATCCCCCATTCCCACCCTCTACCCTCTGTCACCACTCACCTGGCCAACAAGGGGGGGGGGAGACAGGAACAGGCCTCCCGGCACTCTCCTGGGGCAATGTGACATCATCATTTCCAGGAGCGACAGCATCACACCACCACAGGTGTGCTCCTGTGCTGCGCACGGGCCCGATACAGGCTCCAAATGGCCAAATCAGGTTCATTTGGGGCCCAAATTGGCCCACTGCAAAGCACGCGCTTGCTCCTGAGACTGCACGATGATTTCACTTCCTGGAAGTGACTTCATCACACAGGCCTGGGAGGGCACACATGCAGGTAAGTGCCAGGTCCCTCTCCTCCCGCCAGCAGGGTAGGGGGACCTGGTAGGCTTTCCAGCCTCCAGGTGATCGCTGGAGAGCTCCCGGAATTACAACTGATCTCCAGGCAACAGAGATCAGTTCCCCTGGAGAAAATGGCTGCTTTGAAGGGTGAGCTCTATGGAATTATACTCCACTGAAGCCCCTCCCCTCCCCAAACCCCACCCTTTTCAGGCTCCACCCCCCAAATCTCCAGGAATTTCCCAACCTGGACCTGGCAACCCTACTTGCTAAGGAATGCAGACAACATGCATTTATAGGAATATGAGCAGATCTCTTGTATGTCTTGGTTCAGACATAATGTGAAAGTTTGGTTTATTTTAACTGCAATGAGTAAGTTTAGGAAACCAGGATTTGGCTAGCCAATGGTCATTCAGATCCTGGCTGGCTTCAAAATGCTGGTTTCATCTCCTTTGCCCGGCCTCTCTTGCAGAGACACTGGGATATCCCAGCCTGCAATGCAATGAGGGCGGGGCTGGGAAATGCCGCAGACTCAGTTCAGACGTAACATGAAACCATCATTCATCACACCATCTGTGGTTATATGATTGTCTGATTGCAGGCCACTCGACTAACAGTGATTAGTTCGGGTCCATCAAACCAGGGCCCAAAACTATGGCTTGGCAACTGGTTTATTAGCTACATTTAGCCTTAACTATAGTTTGATATTCTGCCTTTGCCTTGGCTTTTCCCCAGTTATCCTCATGTCTGCAGAGAGACCTAGCCAGAGTGAAAGTAACTAACCAGCATTTGTCAAACCAAACCTGGATTTAGATGATAGTTAAAATTGACCAAGGTTTCTCTTATGTTGGAACCAAGCCAGGAAATTCACATTCATACATCACAGGAAACGATCATTAAGGTGATGGTTAACCAGATTTAAACCATAATATCAGATCCCGTTTTGTTGCACCCTACCTATCCACAATTAGTGGAATGGCCCACATTTGGGCCATCACAGTAACCATAGTTAGCTTTTTCTCCATGGTTTTGTGTGACTTCTGAACCAGATCATAAGGATATTTAAAGTTATTTTTATTGAAAAAGGGGATTTGGAATTAATTATTAATCTTCTAAATGAAGCCCAAATTTTGGTTTCCTTACTTCTGGAATTCTGCAATTTCCCTACTTCTGGAGGCACGGTTTTGTTGAATATAAGATTCGACTAATTCCATTAAATGAATGTATTCTGCAAAATTCTAGGTGGGCTAATTAACAGAAAATCACTTTATATGTTTTTAATATGTTCGAATGAAAAAATCAAAATAGCATTATCAGATTTAATGTCGTATTTTCCTTTTTCATAAAGCAATAAAAAGTTGGCACCATATAGCAAGAGCTTCATAATTATAGAGCATATGCACAGAAATCAAAAAGTATATGCCCTAGCATATTAAATCAAAAAAGAAATGCAATATCAGAATCTTTATGTCATCTTTATTTAACCTCAACACAAATGAAATTGCCTGAAGGACTGCAGATACCCTTCGATGTCACAAGTTACCTTGCATGCTTTGTGTTAGGGACACATGCAATCTGTTGTGCCAGCCAAGTAGGGTTATAAATTATTATCTGTCAGTTTGTTTCCTTTCAAATGTTTGTTCATGTGAATCAACACCCACATTTCACTGTTGTTTATATTTAGCAAATGCTTTTAAATACCGCTGATCATGGAGGTAGGGTGGAGCTGGGAAGAGAGGAAAATAATTTGCATTATTATGTGATACATCGTCGCCATTGCTGTGGGAGATTTGTATAAGATTTGCTTTGGCCTGGAAAGAAAAAATATTCCCAAGGGGAAAAAAAACAGTCGCTCTTTTTAGGCAGGTGTCTGAACTGCAAATTCTTCTGGGCTGCGTTCCTGCCCAGATTAAGATGTTTTCTTGCTGGAAAGGGGCCAAGAAGGGTGTAAGAATGTTGCGTCGTGGTATTTTCCCATCCCCACACCACCCAATGAGATGGGAAAATATCACCCCGACCCAGTTTCAGTATCCGTGCCGCCCAAGTGAGAAAAACGGTAATAATTGTGTGTGCTTTAGTATAACGTGAGGGAGTTAGCTGACTGGCTCTTGACAAGTGTTCGAACCCCGCCATTCCTGCCTTTGGCAGGTGACCAAACAGGTTGTTAAGATGATTGGCCAGTTTCTGGTGGACCACGAGCTAGTGAGATGAAGCACGTTGGTCCTCCTTGTGCCTGTGGGGCAATTGACACACCCTATAAGCTGGAAACGCTAAATGTGTGATGGGTGAACCCTTGCCCCAAAGCATGATGTAACGTGATGGATTTTTGTGAGTATGCGCACATCCCCCCCCCCCACACAATGTATTGCATCGCGTCGTGTCTGCATTTTGAAGTGGGTGAACGGATGCACTCTGGTGTCTCCAAATACATCCCAGTCTAGCGCCCAGCACCCACTGCAAGGGCAGGAAAGGAGCGCTCATCGATGAGAGCAGCAGACCCAGGCAGAGCTTCATCTTCTTTACGTCGCGCTATTTCCTGGCACCAACTGCGAGTCTCTGGAGCCCTTCCCACCGGCTGTGTGCAGGCACCCTCGAATGCAGGCCTCTTCCCCCTCCCCTTCGTCACTCTCGTTCTCTCGGTACGGTGGCTTTTCCACTCACACTATCTGCATTCCTCTGAACTATTGAGTGCGCCCTTCGCCCAGTGCTGCCGATGCAACTAGTTAATTCAAGTTTGAGAGGTAAAGGAGGTTCTCCTGAACAAGTCCTGGGACCTTGCAAGAATATGGGCTGTTGCTTTAGACTCTTTGTCCATCTAGCCCTGCCCCGAGTACTCCAGCAGGCGGCCTCTCTTCAGATATCCTAAGCAGAGAGGAACCAGGGGCCAAATGCAAAGCCAGTGCTGGCCACTGAGCACCGGTCCAAGGGCAGACTGTTTTCCCTGTCAGCGTTCAGGACAGGGCTTTTTTTCAGCTGGAACGCCGTGGAGCAGAGTTCCGGAACTTCTTGAAAATGGTCACATGGCTGGTGGCCCCGCCCCCTGATCTCCAGACAGAGGGGAGTTGAGATTGCCCTCTGTGCTGCTCGGCGGCGCAGAGGGAAATCCAAACTCCCCTCTGTCTGGAGATCAGGGGGCGGGGCTACCAGCCATATGACCACTTTCTCCAAGGGCAACCCCACTGAGTTCCACTACCTCTTTTCCCAGAAAAAAAGCCCTGGTTCAGGATATTATTGTGTGGGAAGGGGAGCATCAAGGGACATTTGAGCTATTCTTAGCAGAGATTCTTTAAGGGGCCAGTCCTGCCCTGCCATGTAACCCATTGGCTGACCAAGCACCTTCCATGTATTCATTATTACATTTGTACAAGACGGAGTCTGGAGGAGGAAATCTCTTATCCAGTCCTGTCCTATCCAGCAAGGTGGCTGGATCATGCTACCTCCAACTGCGCTTTGGGGACAGGCTTCAGTGTTTGAAGCCTCCATTGACACCGTCTTTTTAACGCACCTCCTGGTGTTAGTAGCTTTGTGGAGCGGCAACAGTCACCCGCAAACAAATCACGCTATTTGCTATTAATAGTTTTAAAAGCAGAGCTGCAAAACTCCCAGTGGAACCAATCTAAGCCAAAAGGCCATGGCAGGTCTGAAAATGTGTGCTATGGTTCCCCGATGCATGACCGACGGACTGCTTTTAACGTAGACGGCCAGCATCAGTTCAATTTGCTCTAAAAGGATTAGATATAATTAATGCTGTTTGACCTGCTTTCCCCCAAGAATGTTGAGCTGTACACCTAATGAGGAGCTCTGAAAGGGCTATTCTGTCCAATTGTCTCAATTATGCAAATGGCGCTGAAATTTCAGCCATCAGAGACAGAGGGTGTCCTTCAGATTAGAAGGTTCAGCCTCTTGGTCCGGCTGGCCGTTTCTGCCGAGCAGGCATTCCTGCGAGTTGTTCTAAGCCCCTTGTTTGGAGAGAGGGGAAAGGAGGTTTAACAAATTGGAGATTTGGGCAGATTTGTTGTGCCTCGTTCTACCATGAGTTGGAAACACCCTCTGGGCAGGGAGATGGGTCATGAGGCTTCCGAAGGATTACCTTCAAAGGAAGTCATGGGATTGGCTTGGACAAAGAAGCAGCTCACATGCTTCTCATATGAGGGTCTCTTCTTAAAGTGGTGGGACTGGCAAGGGAGTCTTGTGGGCTTCAGAGAGGCTGAAGATAAGAAAGAAAAATCTAACCAGTGAAAAGAATGGCAGGCTGCAAGCCCAAAATGTAACTCTTCTTCTAGATCTATTAGAGAGTCCACCATCTTTCCATACTTTTGAAATAGAGTTGTCCAGAGAATAACAGGTAGGACTGTTTGGTTTATTTCCGATCTACATTTTACATTGTTTTCGTGGCTTAATACTTATTTTGCTTACAAACATGATGTTTTAAAGATATGCAATATGTGAGCTTAAATGTGGCAGCAACAAGATATGGCAATTTTACTTGGGGCTCTCTAGGAAATCTTCAGATGGAAGATCTAGCATTAAAAGAAGAGAGTGGATGGAGGTGACGTGTGGATACTGGTGTGCCTCTCGAGTGGCAGCGTGAGAATTCTAGGTTGGGACTTGATTTTACTACTGGAGCCAATGACGTTGTATTAATTCTATAGATCCAGAGGAGTTAGCCGTGTTAGTCTGTAGTAGCAAAATAAAAGAGAGTCCAGTAGCACCTTTAAGACTAACCAATTTTATTGTAGCATAAGCTTTCGAGAATCACAGTTCTTTTCGTCAGATGCATGGAGGGCAAGAAGAAACTGGTCAGATATATACTGCGCAAAAGAATAAATGGACACAAATCTGACATTAGAAATGGCAACGTCCAGAAACCAGAGGGAGAACACTTCAATCTACCAGGACATTCCATCAAAGACTTAAAGGTCACTGTAGTTCAACAGAAACCTTTCAAAAACAAAATCCAACGGGAAGCTGTGGAATTGGAATTCATATGTAAATTTGATTCAGTCAGGCTGGGATTGAATAGAGACTATGAATGGTTATCTCATTATCAGAAGTAACTGACTTCCTTAACAGAAGCAAACTGATCTCCGTATCAGAAGCTACTGTTGGCATCTACTCCTCCCGCCCCTCTCCTCCTTTATATCTGACCAGTTTCTTCTTGCCCTCCATGCATCTGACGAAGAGAACTGTGATTCTCGAAAGCTTATGCTACAATAAAATTGGTTCGTCTTAAAGGTGCTACTGGACTCTTGTTGTATTAATTCTATAGCACTGTACCTTTCGGTGGGGGCTTCCATTTCTCATCTCCGTTTGTTCAAGCAGGGTAGCCATGTGTGTCTGTTTTCAGCCAAATAAACAAGGACTCTGGTAGCACCTTAAAGACATTCTTTTTTTTATTCCACCACAGCCCACTTCTTCAGATGCTACGCAGTAGCTCTCTCCACTAGGCAAACTTTTTATGTATTTTTTCATACATCCTACAGAAAAGCAGAAGCTGTATAACTTCAGCAGCTGCTACTAACCTCAGCGATGGCCTTAAGTTCCTTTTATTGCAATTTAATCTCTGGGCCAAATATCTTGTAGAACGTTCTCCTGACCTTCCGCAACAGCGAAGAATGGAAACCACTGAAGAGGAAGAGATGCTGCGTTTCTAATATGCCCGCTTGAGTCTTTTGGGGGGTTTACAGTCATCAAGAAGACTAAGCATACCAGGGCAGTGAGATTTCAAAGGCCAACTGGATGTGCTTTTGTGAGGTTTTCCTCCAATGACAATATGGTTCTCTGCTTTTGATTGTTTCCTTCTTGCTGAGAAATAAGCCGGTAATGTGGCATAGCGTATGCAAGAGATGCATTAAAATCCCTGGTGCTTTTTGACTTGTGCCCTACATTCTCGCAAGTTGCAGTCTACACACTCAATCCTGTTACTCTCAGAGCCACGGCAGATATTAAGGAAAAATCCCAGTGTGACCAGATCTCACGATTGACAGGGTAACTCATACTTTTAAAGGACCTTCGGTCTCAATTGTTTTGCTTGTTGCTGGTGGTTGGAAGCAAAGGAAGACAAAACCCCGGTGCTTATTTTAAAAGTGTCGAGGAGGGCATTTTGGCATGCGAGAAGCAGTGCCTGTGAAAATTTCTTCTTCTGTACAACTATCTTCCTTTGCAATCTAGTCCCAGTCCTGCTAACCCAGGACAGAGAAAGTGGCAAGCAAGAAAACGGAGGATTGAGGTTTTGGCGAAAATCTCAGGCCAATTTTGCAGGAGGTTGAAACCGACCAGCCTGTCTGCTGAGGAAAGGAGGCTTGGAGGACCAGGGGGTGCTTCATTTCCAAGCACGCCCCTGGAAAGATGAACCCAGAGTCTTTGGGAAATGGATCATCTGAAGCCTTAAAAAAGGCTGAGCAAAGCAGGAGAGAATTAATCAGTCTGCCTCCTAAACAGAACATGCTTTGTTCAAGGCTGTGATTAGCAAGCGCTAGTGACATCATGTGTGTGTATGTGTGTGTTTTGGGGGGGGGGTCTTCATTGAAAGACCCGCCTTCTCCAGGGAGGGTTGCAATCCAATGCAAAGCTCCTCTATGTTCTTTGTGCTCAGAAATGCCAGCACGCTCCTCGGAGGCATTTCTGTGAATAAGGGCCAGAGCAACCAATGCGCTACCACCATTCTCTTCTGTGGGAGAAAGTCAAGGGATGTTCCCGTGGACCTTAGAGGGGTGGGCCAGGTGAGTTTAAGGGAGAATGCATGTCCCAGTGAACTAGATGGCCAAGGACTCAAACCTGGATCTTTCCTTTCGACCTCCTTTGATCCAATGATCTTGAGCAGTGGATACAGAGTCTTTATTTCTTTAAGGAAAATATGGAGGAGAGATACTTGGCCAAAGCCAACGTGATCCTTGGGTCTCTATCCTCCAGCAGATAAGGGACTATATTGTCTTTTTGTACAGTAGGGGGTAGTTTGTTTAAGACAGGAATAATCCACAGTTCACGATGCGAATTATAACAAGGGCATTCCGGTACCGTATGAGGCAAAGAAGCGACTTTTCCCAAGTCGCATTTGCAAAGTCTATCCGAATAGGGTATATTTCGGTATCTCCCATGTAAAACTGCTGAAGGGGAGCATTCAGGTGTGCAAGCATAAATGCTCTGCCATAGCAAGGAGCTGTTAAGAGTTTAATATAGGCTGGGATTGTTGGGAGATGGAAGAATGCCAAAGAACTGGGCTGAGCATAATCTCCAAGCGCGTGTAACTGAGCTAGAGTAATCTAGATCTTTTATTTGTTTCTTGATGATTGATAATGATTCACTCTTCCCAAGTGCTAACCCGAGGCTAAATAGTTTCTTATCTGTTTCTTGCGTCCAATGGGTGTGGTATTGGTCTTGATTTAGACACCCTGAGTCTTCTCTCTGCCTCTCCACAAAGCCTACCGAGTTGTTTCTCTTTTCTTCCTTCAGGGTCAAAAAGCTTGGATAGAGAAAACCTTCACCAAAAGAGAGTGTGTCCATGTAATTCCCAACAGCAAAGATTCTAACAGGTAATCTCCCTCCTGCTTCTGCAGTTGTGCACCAAATAAACATTATCTTCTAGCAGCACCTGGCTGCAGTCTGTACCCTTGCTGCCCCCCCCCCTCCCTGAAATTAGACTTTTCCTTCCCAGCACCTCTTTGGTACATATTCTTTTGTTTCAGTGGGGTGGAAGCTAGAGAAGGAAGAATAAGTGAGCTTGGAGGGTGCAGGCAGACCGGAAAGCTGGCTGTACATCTGTGTGTTTGATAGGCAAAGACAGAGTCCAACCCTGAAAGGTGCCTTTTCCCACCATCCGAATCTTTATGTCTGCCACGCAAAAGAGGAGGGTTGCCTCTGGCAGCTGCTGGACCCAGACTGACGGTTGCTCTCCTGACTTTGCCCCCCCCCAACAGGTGTTGCTGCGGCCAGCTCATTACTCAACACATCGCAATTCCTCCAGGCTCAACCGCAAACAAAAATGAGGAGGAAACAAAGCAGGTGGACACGCAACCCGAGAAATGGTCCGTCACGAAACACACCCAAGGGTTCCCAACGGATTCCTATGGAAACCTCGAGTTCCAAGGGGGAGGGCACGCGAACAAGTCCATGGTAAGTGATGGAGGTTGATAGTCCTAGTGATACGTTTCTGTTTATTTATTTATTGCAAGTATACCCCATCGTTTTCCCCCAGGGAGACCCCAACGGGCTTACAGCCTTCTCCTCTCCTCCATTTTATCTGCACAACAACCTTGTGAGATAGTTAGGCTGAGAGTGTGTGACTGGCCCAAAGTCACCTAGCGAGCTTCCATGGCAGAGTGGGGGACTCGCACCTGGGCCTCCCAGACCCTAGTCCAATACTCTACTCGCTACACCACTCTAGTTTTCTAGAACCGATATCTTTATGAAATTTCTCAAAATGGAGACTCTCATCCCTGTAGGATATTACTGGTTTCACCTAAGTCAAAATCAGACGTGGTTGTCAGAAATTATCAGGTTCCCCTTTAATAATAATAATAACGTTCGATTTATATACTGCCCTTCAGGACAACTTAATGTCCACTCAGAGCGGTTTACAAAGTATGCCATTATTATCCCCACAACAAAACACCCTGTGAGGTGGGTGGGGCTGAGAGAGCTCTGAGAGAGCTGTGACTAGCCCAAGGTCACCCAGCTAGCTTCAAGTGGAGGAGTGGGGAATCAAACCCGGTTCTCCAGATGAGAGTCCCGTGCTCTTAACCACTACACCAAACTGGCTAAACTGCTGAGGAATTTTGAGGAAAACCTGAAGAGTTAAGAAGAGTGAACCTTCTCTGCTTTATCGCAAGGAAGCGAGGCTCAATCACTTCTCCCTGACATCTAGTTTTCTAAGTGCAGGGACATTCAGAGGGGTAGCTACGTGAGTCTGCTGCGGTCAAACAACCGAGAACCTCATGGCCCCTCAAAGGCAAGAGAAAGATTGTGGAAGAAGGTTTTGTGGGTCAGAGCCCATTTTGTCAGAGCAGAGCTCTGGTCTGTGCAAAGTTGATGTCAGAAGGGAGGCGGCCTCACCAAAAACGTGAGGCAGAAGCCGAAGCTGAGAAATCTACCGAGAAACTCCAGTGCATTTCAGCTGGGGGGTTATGAGGAGAAAAGAGAGGAGGGGAAAACCATGCTCTGAAGAACACCTCGGAGGAAGGGTGGGAAAACATGTTGCAGAGAGAGAGAGACGGAGGTTGGTCATGCTACCTTGTATAAGCGCCACCGAAAGGCCTTCAGAACTGCTGAGAAAAGTTGTTGGCTCATTGAGAGCTTGGCCCGCCTTTTCTTGCAGTATATCCGAGTGTCCTACGACACCAAGCCAGACGTGCTGCTCCATCTCATGGTGAAAGATTGGCAGCTGGAGCTCCCCAAGCTTTTGATATCTGTCCACGGAGGGCTGCAGAACTTCGACCTGCAACCCAAGCTGAAGCAGGTCTTTGGGAAGGGCCTCATTAAAGCGGCCATGACCACCGGTGCCTGGATCTTCACAGGAGGAGTAAGCACAGGTAAGCGATGGGCTCTCGCGCTGGTAGAGGCTGGAGTAGAACTGGGTGTGTCGCAGCCAAAGGGTGGGAAGATTTGCAGTAGCTTTTCAGCCTTGAGCAACGCAGCAGGCAGCCTGGAAAGGGTGGGGCCATGGCTGAGGGGTAGGAGCAGCTGCTTGGAACGCCGGAAGTCCCAGGTTCAATCCCCGGCGTTGCCAAAGGATCAGGCAGCAAGTGATGGAAAAGACCCCAGCCTGAGGACCTGGAGAGCCACAATAGACAACGCTGGCCTTGGTAGAACAAGGGTCTGTCTTTGCATCAGGCGCCTTCATGCGCTTAGTTAGGAAGGCCATTAGAGAACTTTGCACAGCAGTGGGGAAGTCTGTCCTCAACTGGAAAACGGTTTTGTTGATTAATAAATATCGGCCGTCGTTCCAGCTCAGTTTGGGTTCTAGCATACTCCTGAGCGCTGCAGAGCAAAACTCTGGGATGGGAAGTTGGCCGATGATTCACTGTTTTGCAAACTGCTGCAAAACTGTGAAGCAGCAGTGGAGAATGGCATAAGAGTCAATAAGAGGCAGAACCTGAAAGGGTCTGGGGGCAGGTCGTGGGCACTAAAGGACAGCGTCATTGGATGATCTTAATTAATGAGAAGAATATGTGAGTTTCTATGGAAGAAACACTTTCTAAGGTGTGCGTCGCTGCCCCCAAAAACCATGATGGGCTTTTTCTCTTAATGGGTTTGTTCCCTCTGGCAGGGGTCATTCGCCATGTAGGAGACGCTTTGAAAGATCATTCTTCCAAGTCCAGAGGACGCATCTGTGCCATAGGAATTGCCCCCTGGGGCATTGTGGAAAACAAGGAGGACCTCATTGGGAAAGACGTAAGTTCTCTGTGCTTCTGCTTTTTTTGGTGCTACTAGATGCTGAGGCCAATTCACGCTGCGTACGGGAGAGAAAGCTTCTTCACCAGACGAACATCTCCTGATGTGCGCACCAGCATACATTGTTTCCTACCTGTTTTGCACCATTTATTCTGTGGAGTCCCCAACTCAGCACCACCGCATAGATATATTGAAAGGCCTGAGATTTATTTCATAGACTGAGGGTGCTTTTTTAAGGGTCAAAGCAGGTGAGACATGATCAGCACCTTTTATAGCTGATTTACAGTTGCGTAGGGTCCCGTTCCATATCTTCATATCCATGGTTTTGCTGATCAAGTCCCTATACTGTTAAAAAGTGTAGAATGAAGATAGATACCCATCCTTTTTAATTTTTTTCTGATACTCATCATTTCTATCATTAAAAAGCTAATCAAGTTTTTATTAGGAAATTAGACATTTTCCCCTCTATGCATTTTTTAAACAATCAAAAGGGGAAGATGATTTTGAGCTGAAAAACAGTCAGTGGGAAAAGGCCTACACAGAGTTTTAGTATTTTTAACAAAGCATGTGGAGGAAAGAAATCACAAAACTCCCTAGCACGTGGTCTCACTTGAACAGTGTGCTTGTGTAGCTGGTGCATGCAGTTCGTGGTTGAATAAGAAGTTGTGCAAATGTCCCATGTAGGAGAGCTTTTGCTTTTTTGGCATCTTGTCTAACTCAAGCTGAAGTCTGTAGAGAGCTGTTCCCAGAGAGAGCTGTACATTTAAACAGACAAGCAGATAAATCCACGTTTTTTTTTTGTTCTCAAATAAAAATTGCACTTTTCTTTTTGACAGGTGACAAGAGTTTATCAAACCATGTCAAACCCACTAAGCAAACTCTCTGTGCTCAACAGTTCCCATACACACTTCATCCTCGCCGACAACGGCACCCTTGGCAAGTACGGGGCAGAAGTGAAATTGAGGCGCCAACTGGAGAAGCACATCTCGCTCCAGAAAATCAACACCCGTAAGTGGCCAATTTTGTAAACAAAGTGCCCCTTTTATTGCTGAATTTGTATGAAGTAAAACTTTATTTTCCTGGCGCTTCCAACAATATGTCACAAGTGACAGTTTGATCGGCCTCATATCAAACCTGCATACTGCTTGATTGCTAACCGAGTGCTTGGCTTTATTTATTAATTATACTTCTCCCAATCTTCCTCCGAGAACTCAGAGCATCGTTCTGGGGGGATCTTGTGAGTTAGGCTAGACTGAAAGATAGCTGCATGGTTTCAACGTTAAGCGAGAGAACTTGGCACGTGTGCGCTCCCTGCACTTTCCCAGCAAAACATAGGTTGTTGTTCTGTTCCAATTGCAAACTATGGTTTGTTCTCTTGCTTCCAAACCTGGATTCCAAACCATGGTCTTATCCCAGCTTGGAGGCAGTAGAACCAAACCGTAGTTTGGGGCCTTAGACAGAAGAACTAACTCTGGTTTGCTGTGACAGTGCGTTTCCAGCCACATGTGACGGGAGGGAAGAGGGTGCCCAAGTCCATTCATCTAATGACAGATTGCGGCTTGTCCTTACATCTGGACTGTGTCAATGACTATGTCGTTTGCACGCATGCACTCCCATGGGAAATGGCCCAACTTGTGTGCACTTTCCATCACTGCCTTCTTGGAATGTGTTGTGAGGCACATGATGCTTGTACAACAAGCGCACTGATTTGGGCCATAGGTGCTAAGAGGCAAGATGTGCAGTATCTATAATCAAACATGCCCTTGTTTTGAGCTATGGCCATGTCCTTGTTCTTTGTGTCCCAAATGGTTCCTTTGTGCAATTCATGTCCGGAATCTAAAAACGTACTGAAACTGGTGGGCCTTTTACTGCCAGCCACCTAAAAATGCATATGGACACTAACTGATGCCCTCGTTGATTATCCTGGCAAAGGAAGAATGGCCTGATCAGCAGAAAGGTTGAACTTTGAGCTTAGACTCTGAGATCCTTCCTCTCTTGAATCTCTGTCCTGGATTATGTATGCCTCCAAATAAGGATTGAGCACGGTTGGGGACTCCGTAAACAGAGTTCTTCACGTATGTGACCCGGCACAGCTGCCATTTTCTGTTGAAGGAAGGGACACTTTAAGTTGGAGGAGGGCTTTGAACTTCACTGACTGGAGTGGTAGGGTACAGGCTGTTTCCCCCCAGTTTCCAGCTCTTAAAACACCTATCCCTGAATTCTGAGCATCAGCTGCAATTTTAGGATAATGATTTTTTTCCCTTTTAGTCCTGCGAGTTCCTGAGTTGAAAGTTGTCATGCGCACAAGTCTGCAGTGATGACCTGACCTGTGGGCTTCCCTTTGTCATCCTATGCCTGGAGATCGCAGTGAGGCAGGGACAGCAAAGGGGTGCTTAGCTGTCGTCTCTAACGTCGGCCAGCCATTATTTGCAGCCTTACACCAAAAGGCTCCTGCGATGGTTTTATTCCCTTGGGCAGATTTTGTTTTGCAAAGGAGCACGCGGATTTTGCAAACACCGATGCACTCGGTTCGGATCCATCAATGGCTCTGTCTAGTCCAGCATCCTGCTTCCCACGGTGGCCAGCCAGGCACGCCACAAGGCCCACAGCCAGGGTCACAAAGGCCGGATATTCTTCCGAGTTCTGCCTCCGAGCCACTGGCCATTGAATATGGAGGTGTTCCCGTTAGTCTTCATGGCTAATGTCCAGTGACGAGCCTTCCTTCGTGAACACTTGCACCGGCTTAATCTTCATGGCCCCCAAAGGAGGCATTTCGTTGCAGTTCTTTCAAAGAGGCATTGGATGATTTCACAGACTGCTTCAGGGAGGAAACTTCCCTTCGCTTTTCTCATCCCTTGGCATTCACACCAGTGTCTTAGAGCCAAGCTACAAGTGAGGAATGACACTTGAACGGCAAGTGAACAGACTCACGTGTATTCCTCCCTGTTCACTTGCACTCCACTTGTGCTCCACTTGATCACTACATTGATCACATAGTGATCAAGTGGCGCGCAAGTGAACAGGGAGGAATACACGTGAGTCTGTTCACTTGCCGTTCAAGTGTCATTCGTCACTTGTAGCTTGGCCCTGAGTTTGCAAAGAACCGGAAACTCCCTTCCTTTGAAAATGTTCACGTAACCTGGTTTCTTCCACAGGGCTTGGTCAGGGTGTGCCTGTGGTTGGGCTGATCGTCGAAGGGGGCCCCAACGTCATATCCATTGTCTTGGAATGCCTCCGCGAAGAGCCCCCTCTTCCCATTGTGGTCTGTGATGGCAGCGGACGAGCATCAGACATTTTGTCCTTTGCGCACAAGTACTCGGAAGAAGGAGGGTAAGCTCCACGGCCTCATTGCAGGGAATTATAATTAATATTGTTGTTGTTGTTTTTGTTACTGGTCCGCCTTACTCACTTAGATCCAAAGCAGATTACACAGGGCGAGTGAAAATACAATATAGGACATTCCCTGATACGATAATGAGCAGCAGTTAGGACATTCAGTGAAAAAGATACAAAAGGGTGTGGAAGCAGAAAACAACTGAAAAACAAGCATAAAGCTGAGAACAGATATGAAGTCTTTCGGAAACCAAGCATAACTAAATTACATGGCATGTTTAGCAATGAGGAAACTCCCTAGTAGGTGCGTGTCTGCCAGTACTCAGTAGAGTAGCTTATAGTCCCTGCTCCTGTCGATGCATCTCTCTGGGCTGCTTCTTATGACACAGCCCTATAAACTGGGCTGAAAGTCCTCCTGGATTATTCAGTTTTGCATAATTTGCCAAATGTGTAACAGACACTGAGATGCAAATCAGGAAGGGTCCAGTTCAAATCTTGCCCTTGTGGTGAACTAAAAACGAGTCTCAGCCCCACCCCTACAAACACCTGCCACTTGAGAATGATAATGCTAGACTATCTTATAGAACTTTTGTAAGACTTATAGGGAAGGGTTTTGAACACTCTTAATGCATTATGTAAATACTCAAAAATGCTGTGTGTCGCTATCCTGTGAGCAGCCCAAATGGTCTATATCAGCCAATGATCTTTATAGTGACAAGCTCACATAGGAGGAAAAGAATCACAGATATTAAGAACTGCTATAAGAGTATATAAAAACAAAATATGTTGGAACTGCTAGGTGCATCTGTCTATGTCGTTGTGTCATTGCATTAATACAAGTCTTAATCATACCACGTTGGATACAAATTAATACATGGCCGTTTTGAAAAGCTGATGCAAAGCGCTAAATATGTTTGAAACCAAAAGTATGTACTTCAGAAGCTAGAAATGAAACTTTTACAGGTGTTAAGAAACAAGAAGTTCTTCACTCCAAACATCTCAAATTTTCTAATGCTATAAATTCCTCAGATCTTCAGGTGATCAAACAATTGAAATTTCTCTCTCAATTTTCATATCCCTCTTTGGCTGCTTCCACACACGTTGGATAATCCACTTTCAATACTCTTTAGTGAACATTTGAAACTGATTTTCCATGTGTGGAACAAAAAATCCACTTCTAAAGGATTACAAAAGTGCATTGAAAGTGCATTATTCAACGTGTGCGGAAATGGCCTTTGTCTGATAGATTACATTTTTTTTTACTGAGCAGAATTTCTAAAGAGATACTAATCCCAAACCCCTTCTACTGCGACAGAACACAAACCTCCATATGTTGTTCTTTATCATCATGTTTAATAAAAAGCAATCAGATTGATCAGTCAAACAAGGAAATGAAAATGAAGCAAGAGAGATATCCTAATCAGAAATTCTGTTACCCTCCCCTAAAAAAAAGTTTCATGAAGAACAAGTTCCCAAATGTAACCTTCTTGCACATGGGATAACTTCAGAGCAAGGGGAGTCTTCAAAGCCCTGTGTGGTCTATAATTCTTTTTACCAGAATCTCTAGGGTCTACCAACATTTTTTACATTTGCAAAACAAATGTGAATCCTCTGGGACCTCTTAGGCCTGACTCAGTCCTGAGTGTGCTGAAGCAAGTTCACGGTGGATCCAATCACCCATTCCAGAGGTCTTTGCAAGAGTCCCTGGAACCATCCGGCCGCAGGCAGCTCACTGGAAATTTGCCAGGAATCCGCAGATGGGCTGTGCTCTGCTTTCTGTTCCACCTCCGTCTTCCAGGCTAGAAAGAAAAACCTTTTCACTTGTTGTAGCTCATTGGAAAGTGTTAGCCTATTTTTTTCCTGATTGTAACAGCCTTTGTCCGTACATATAATAAACTTCTCTCTCAGTACTTGCTTACAGGACTGGGTAGTGTCTCTTGAATTCACGATCACACCAGAAGTAAAAGTTAGCAAAAACATTTTTTTTAAAGTGACACACAGAATTAATCATTGAAGTTCTCCCTTTGCTTTCCACCGTTTATCCAGGCAGCCCATTAAAACCTGCCCAGCAAATGCTGCGCAGACAAGTTCTTTTGGACCTCAGCTACATCTTGCTACTTTACTTGCACTGTTTATGCCAGTGTTTATTGGGGAGGTCGCCTAATACCTGAAGGTGGTGGAAAAGCTTATAACTGGAGCTCCTGAAAGCTCCTAATTATTAATAGCAAGCATTTTGAACAATGATGTGGTGATTAAAGATGGTAATTTATACATACGTCAGGGTTGGGAAATTCCTGGAGATTTGGGGGGTGGAGCCTAGAGAAGGCGGGGTTTGGGGTAGGGAGGGACCTCAGCAGGGTATAATGCTGTAGAGTCCACCCTCCAAAGCTTCAATTTTCTCCAGGGGAACTGACCTCGGTCGCCTGGAGATCAGCTGTAATTCTGGGAGATCTCCAGGGCCTGCCTGGTGGTTCCTAACTAGAACAGCACTACCACTGTGATTATCTGGAGTTAGATTTGTATAAACAGGAAACTGCAGAGCTACTTACAGAAGGTGTTGTCTCGTCGCCATTGTGTTATGTTCTGCATTCTTGCACCATATTGAAAATTAGTAAACTTTTCCATGGGAACCTGTGATTATCTAATTACACTGGCTAAATCATTAATTAGTCATAAAACTTACAAATCATATAATTCAATATTTCAAACGTATACCATCAAGGAATCATTAAAGATAAAGCAAGTAGGTGCCAAATGTACCCTCAAAGAATCTTCGCATAGACCTATAAACAAGTGGTACATCAAAAATTCATCCTGTCAACATACAGTTCTTAAAGTGCACAGTGTTCCAGTACAGTGTACATTTCTTAAAGTGTACAATGCTCCACAAAACATTTCCTAATTGCTGTTTTCAAATAGTTATACTGTATAACTGTGTGATGATTCTTTGAGGGTACATTTGGCACCTACTTGCTTTATCTTTAATGATTCCTTGATGGAATATGTTTGAAATACTGAATTATATGACTAATTTAAGATTTAACCAATGTAGTTAGATAATCACAGTGGCTGTGTTGTTCTAGTTAGGATCCTATTCTATGATTCTCCCTAGTACTTCCTACCTGGAGGTTGGCAACTGTTACTCACGTATAATGATTCAACCGTTTCATTTTCAGAACATTGCCCTGGAAACCTGAAGATCAAATATCGCCCCCTCCCCTGCAAGACCCTCCCAAGTCCTATTTAAAAGAAGCGCTTTCCCGAAACGCCATCTATTTGATACCACCGCCAACCTCCTCTAGGCTGTTTTCCTGGCAGACGGCGCTGATGCGATCAGGGTTCTCAGGCCAAAGAGCTGCCTTGATAATGGGGGCTCTTTGAGAGCTCTCCTGCGTGGCTCTGATTAGAGAGCGTAATTTTCTGATGAGTTCGGCATTCGGTGCCCTTTTGCGGCCTCAGCAGACTTTTTGGCTTGGAATGAATTGCCTGCCAGTCAAACCGAAATAAGAGGAAATTGGGCCAGGCTGGAGGACACGCATCCTATTGCACTCTGATGGAAATGAAATGGCTTTTGAAAAAAAAAAATCCCCCATCCTCATCTGAGCTTCTAGGATTTGTTATTGTTAGTAGCCTGCCATTATGAATGTACGTGGAGGGAATATCTATATATTTCTTGGACAGGGAGTTAGCAATCTGCCCTTGTGTTACTGTAAGAAGAGCACAAAAGGATACTTTGGAAGAATTTAATTGCATGCAGTCCTTGCCCAACCCATGAGCTAGAGGATCAGAGGTAAAACTTAAAATGTGCAAAGAAACAAGTCATTTACACAATTCCAGCTTTGTCTTTGCTGTAGTTCACTGAGTCCTTGAGATGGAAAATAGCAACTGGCGGATAACTGGAAAAACTGTGTGTTTTGCTGCAAAACTGCTGTAAAGTTACAGTAAAGCAGACCACTTGTACCCTATATCTCAAGCGCAGGCCACCACAATGTGGCTAAGTTTGGGAGGGCAGTGTCAGGCTGTCAATCTGCATAGCTGCCCCCTTCCATTAATCCTTAGAGCCTGTTCCTTCCTCCTCTGCATGTCTGCCAACTGTCATAGGTTCCCAATTTGCTATTAATGTCGCAAGAGTCTGCATAGTTAAGAACTAGTTATTGAAGTACCTTAAGTTTCCACTAACTCTCCACATCCTCATCATCTTAATAGTTAATAAACTTCTGTATAGCACATTTCAAGAGTTAAACATACTTCATTTACAGTAAACCCCTACAACAACCTTGTAAGGTAGACCAATCTGCAGGTGTGAATGTTTCATTGTTGCAGGACTTCTTTAAACTCTTAAGTAATAATAAGCACACACAACAAAGCTTTTTTTGTAATTCCCAGAATCTGAATATGAAAACAGAAAACGAATCTTCTGTTTCTCACTTCTTTTAGCATCATAAGTGAATCTCTGCGGGATCAGCTTCTGGTCACCATTCAGAAAACCTTCAATTACAGCCGGAGTCAGGCCCACCAGCTGTTCGTCGTTCTCATGGAATGCATGAAGAAAAAGGAGCTTGTAAGGATTTTTTTGACTCTTTATTTGCAGAAACAAAAGTCTTGTTCGCAGCAGCTTTGCATAACTTTATATCCCTGCCCACCCAGCGATTCACAAACACAGGGCTTGTCTGCTGTGTAGACTGAAACTAGTTTAAGAGTTATCCTGTCTCCCCAGAGAACCTTAGAAAATATGCTTCAGCAAGAAGACAAGACATCTAACAAACTCAAGCTTCCATTGTTATGTCTTTGACCAGGGGTCATTTCGTAGAAAAAGAGCCGGAGGAACTAATTAGCATAACTCATTAGCATATGCCACGCCCCTTGCCATCACCAGAAGTGTGTCATTAGCATAACTGATTTGCATATGCCACATCCCCTGACATCACCTATCCTGGCTGTTTTGGACCCAATCCTGGCTATTCAGGGCCGGAATTGGGCCCAAAATGGCAAAAAGGGGCTGAAAATGGTCAGGATCGGGCCGCTGCTGAGTGGGAGAGTGATCCACCACCTGTCAGAGGCCCGATCCGGGCCGTTTCAGCCCCAGCCCAGGCTGAAACGGGCCCAAAATGGCCGAGAGTCAGGTGTGCGGGGCCACCTGACATGTGACCTCTTTGGGGAATTGCTGGAACTATGTTCCTGTGTGTTTCCCCTCGAAAGGAGGCCTGTCTTTGTGAATGCTGAGGAGGTCTTTCATGTTGCCTACTGCCTGGTGCTTTTAACTGGAGACGCCAAGGATCGAACCTAGGACCTTCTGGATGCCAAGCGGAGGTTCTTCCACTGAGCCTCGGCCTCTGCCGTTCATTTATTTATTTACATCATTTACCTGCCTTTCTCACTGAGATTCAAGGCGGATCATGCAGCTTAAATCAGCCTGGAGATTCAATAAATAACACAATAGGGTGTGGATGGCAGAAACTGGAAAACAAGTAGAAATCCAATTCAGATCTGCACATAGACAACCGAATGTCAAGAGGGACAGGTTTCTAGTCAAGGGAGAAGGTATCTCTGTGATATTCTCTGTGTATAAGATATTCCCACCATACTTGCATGGGGAAGCATTCAGCTACGCAATCTCCCATCTGCCCTCACAAGAACCGTTGCACCACTTCTGCTATGACTCACGGCTTCATTGCTAGGGGTGAATGGTTTCAAACAGTTCCCCTCGTGGCTTGCTTGTATCCAGGGCTTTTTTTCAGCTGGAATGTGGTGGAACCTTTTGAAAATGGTCACATGGCCGGTGGCCCCGCCCCCTGATCTCCAGACAGAGGGGAGTTGAGATTGCCCTCCGTGCCATGCGGCACGGAGGGCAATCTCAACTCCCCTCTGCCTGGAGATCAGGGGGCGGGGCCACCGGCCATGTGACCATTTTCTCCGAGGGCAACCCACTGAGTTCCACCACCTCTTTTCCCAGAAAAAAAGCCCTGCTTGTATCCAGGCTGGACTGATGCTCGCAGAGTACAGGGGGAAAAGAAACGCATCCCTCCTCACGTGACCTAGGTTGAATTCTGTGGCTCAGCATCAGAGGGCATTGCCTGGCCATCTGAATGGGGAACCCTCGCCTTCAGCATCGTCGGTCACATGGCACAGCCATCTGGCGCAGCTGGGAATGCCCTCTACTTATATAATCTGCCCCCTGCTTTTGCCATAGACAAATGGCTTTTTTCCCCCATCTTCCTTTTCACAATGTAAATAAGGAATGCAAAATTACAGCATGTCCTTTTTTCTTTTCTTTTTTTAAGTGATAGGAATTGCAGTATTGTCATTTTTTTTTAAAATGAAAGCCTAGGAGCAAAAAGACCAACTTGATCAGATTAAACCATTAATCCTGATGTTCCACTTCTGGGATTGACGGCTGCAAGCAGAACCCCTCCGTTCTCTCCCCTCTGCCAAATCAAGTAGGGCTCCTTGTGGTCTGCGAATCTCTCTGCACGCTACAAGATCTTCATAGAGGTTTTTTTTTTCCTTAAAAGAAATCACCAGGGTTAACTGCCTGATCCAGGGAACCGCAGCACTGACAAAGAAGCCCATTAGATCAGGGAATGAAGTCTAGGAGAAGGGATAATGGCCTGGCCCTTTGTGGCAAAATCCACTCCTTGTGCCTGCATGGGCTTTGTTCCATCTTCTGCTCTAGCGTACCTCATTTCAATGAGACACTATGCTATTGAAAAACCCAGCTGAGATGTAAGCTAGTCCTATTGTATTGGATAAAGGTGTAGGCAAGCTTTAGAATGGCACAGACAGAGTGGAAAAATCTTCAGCAGACTGAGGGCCAAGCTACACATGACGAATGACACTTGAACGGCAAGTGTATTTCTCCCTGTTCACTTGCCCTCCACTCAATCCACTTGCCGTTCAAGTGTCATTCGTCATGTGTAGCTTGGCCCAGAGTGGAAGTCTTCAGCAGACAGAGTGGAAAAATCATTGTTACTGTCAGGGCTTTTTTTCTGGGAAAAGAGGTGGTGGAACTCAGGGCCGCACAATGACGTCACTTTGGGTCAGCTAGAACAAGGGGGAGTTTTTTAAAGTTTAAATCGCTCTTGGCAAAAATGGTCACATGACTGCTGGCCCCGCCCCCTGATCTCCAGACAGAGGGGAGTTTAGATTGCCCTCTGAGGGCCATCTAAACTCCCCTCTGTCTGGAGATCAGGGGGCGGGGCCACCGGCCATGTGACCATTTTCGAGAGGTGCCGGAACTCCGTCCCACCTCATTCCAGCTGGAAAAAAAGCCCTGGTTACTGTACCCCTCCTTCCCCCTTTATTTTTTGCCATTCTTCAGATCACTGTGTTCCGCATGGGTTCCGAAGGCCAGCAAGATATTGAGATGTCTATCTTGACAGCTCTACTTAAAGGTGAGTTTCCCAAGCGAGGAGGCAGAAAACGGAAAAGTTGCAACGCTTGTCACCGCGTACGGATGTGACTGATGACCAAAGTAGCCAGCTGTTTAGTTTTATTTATTTAAGACAGTTTATTTAAGGAAGCTAAGGCAGCTTTCAGCTAAAATAATAAAATAATCATGACATTAAAAACAAACCAGTAAAAAAATTATTCAATAAAACAAGCCAAGCAAGTAGAATAAATAAATAAAAACTGGTCAGGAGCCAAGAAATTTGTATATCCCATATTAGTTGCATCATTTTTTGCCTTCCTACCAATAAAACTGGAGTTCTGCCCAGTTGTGCTGTTTGATTGGTGGGGAGCTGCCTGTAGTCCCTTTGAAGTAACTAGTGCTTGTTGGCTTAGGCACCAACGCCTCTGCGCCGGACCAGCTGAGCTTGGCGTTGGCATGGAACCGTGTGGATATTGCGCGCAGCCAAATCTTCGTCTTTGGTCACCACTGGCCGGTAAGGTTTTCCTGAGCAAGATCCTTTGGCGCATGTTGTGAAAACCTGGGGTGAACGAGGCATAGAAGTCAACCCCCTCCAACCTACCCCCTAGCCGCCAGCATTCTTCAGTCATCACAACTAGTTTCTAGTGATGGACCTCTACTCCATGACTCTCTAATCCTTTTTTAAAGCCAACTAAACTAGTGACCCTCACTATATCATGTGGCAGAGAATTCCACAAGTGAGTTACTCTTTGAATGAAGAAGTACTTCCTTTTGTCTGCCCTGAATCTATTGTCCATTGTGTTCATTAGGTGCCCCCAGGTTCTGCTCTTATGGGAGAAGGAGAAAAAACTCTCTGTGTATACATCTTCCACCCCATGCACAATTTTATAAATCTCAGTAATTATGAGGTGCTATGGAATGATTATAAACATTCCCACTGCTCAGATGTTTTTAAAAAACTGCTGACTCCCAAAATATGAGAACATTTGAGGCTATTTCCTCCTGGTGAGACATTCAGAGCAGAAAGGAGGAAGCAGCACTACTGGAGAGAGACGTATGTGACTAGTGTGCATTTTGTGTCTGTGCGGCATGTGTGTTTGGGTATATCAGATAGTGAGGGGCAAATAGACACAGAGAAAGTGTTGTATGCAAAAAAGCCCCCCCCCCCGTGCACTTCTATAGGTCTTCACTTGTATTTGTGTGTTGTTAAGCCTTTGGGAAGCCTCGCTGCTACAGATGGGTCAGGCCCAGAGAAGGAGAAGAAATCTCCAGCACCTCAAATCAAAGCAACCAGAGGGAAAGGGAAAGGGAAAAAGAGAGGTGGAAAGCAGAAAGACGAATTGGAAGAAGAGACGGATCCCAGGAAAATTGAACTGCTCAACTGGGTGAGATTCCAAAGGGCCCAGCTTGTCTGCCATAAGTGATGCAAGCGCCTCAACTGCCACGCACTCTGGGGGGCCACCAAGCACGAGCCACCAAGTGCATGGAAGTGGCCCACCGAGTGTTGGAGAATTCCCCTGAGGTCGCTGCACAGTGCTTGCCGTTTTCATGCGGAGAGCATTCTGCCCCTCTTTGCAGGTGAACTCCCTGGAGCAGGCGATGCTAGACGCTCTGGTACTCGATCGAGTGGACTTCGTGAAACTCCTGATCGAGAACGGAGTCAACATGCAGCGCTTCCTCACCATCCCTCGACTGGAAGAGCTCTACAACACGGTGAGTTGACCTGCCTCTGGAGACCAATGCTGCTCTGCCCAGTGGTGTCCCGTGTTCCCCTGAGGTTGACACCTTTTTTCCGGGCAAGACTTGCATTCCTTTGAGAGCTGAGCGGCAGGCTGGGGTGTCCATGACTAGAAAAGGTGCGCTTGTTGTCTTCCTGCCTGTCATGTAGATACGAAATAATATCACCTCTGCTGGAAAAGAAGGTGCCTGCTACAACGAGCAGGCGGTGTAGATAGGGAGGAGGATAAAGAGGCAGAAATGAGAAGTCAGGCACTGCTAAGATTCACATGTTGCTTTGAAGAATAACAGAAGGCCTTTTATTATGCTGGATTCTCTGTAACTCTCTTAACGCTGCCGGGGGGCTGTCTGTTTCAGAGGCTGGGTCCACCCAACACATTGCATCTACTTGTCAGGGATGTAAAGAAGGTAAGTCCAACCAGGAGCTGGGAAGAGCTAAACGTCTTTCACAATTTGTCTCAGTCGTCAGTGGGAAGAGCGAATGTCAAGCAAAGTGATGTCTGAGCAGAAACTCTTCTGTCGCTTCTAAGGGGATGTCTGTCTGTTCAGGGATAGTCCAAGAAAATGGTTCTTCCCATGCGACGTGGGATTCTCCACCATAAAAAGTGGTCACGGCCACTAGCTTGGGTGGCTTCTGGAGACCAGTGCATAGAGAGAGGACAGGCGCATCAATGGTGGTTGTGTGTCCCCAGGGTGGCAGGGGATTTCACAACAACCTGCATTCACAACAACCTGTTTGTTGGGTGAAACCTTTGCATGTCGCAAGCTCGTGTCTCATGTTTCATGGCTGGCCTTGTTCACGACCTGTCGTGTGTTTCTCTCATCTCTCCCTCTTTCTCTCCCTTTCCATCGCATTCCTCATTCTCGTTCAGCGGCTGTCTAGGGGATTTGGATGGGTTAACATGGAGGTGAATAGCTTGCTGAGAACACAGCGCTTCCGCCGTAGTTGGTGATTTGCTATGTGTTTTTTGTAGACTAGACCCCTCTCGCTTGTCTGCACACAGAAAGATCCAGATTAATCAGGGAAGCATTGTGATCACATCAAAGTTCCAGGACGAGTGCCAGATTTTAACATAACTGTCTGATCTTCCACAATATGCCAGTGGAAGTTATACAACCTGCTTGTTTACTGGCTCTGCGCTGCAGATTAATCAAAAGCTTGCTTGGTATCTCGACACTGCTAAACGGCTTTGGATAGTCAAGAGCTCTGGCCAGGATAGGGCTGTGCTATCCTCCAGACCTCTCTGGTTTCTGCTGCAACAAAGGTGGGTGCGAAGAGGACCACAAAGGCACCCCATTTTTAAAAGTGAGATGGGGCACACCTTCTGTTGCCAAACTGAGACACAGGGCATTTCCTGCCATTGACTCTGATGCCTAACTTTCACTCCCCCTTTATATAAAAATTATAATTGAAAGCATAGCTCCAGAGGAGTTAGTCATGTTAGTCTGTAGTTGCTAAATAGTAACGAGTCCAGTTGCACCAATGGTAGCATAAGCTTTCGAGAACCACAGCTCTCTTCGTCAGATGCATCTGATGATGTGGTTCTCGAAAGCTTATGCTACCATTGGTGCAACTGGACTCGTTACTAATTTAAAGCATTGTTCCCTAGTTCTGGAGGAACTGAGAGCCAAGCTACAAGTGACGCCTTACACAGGTTGGACACTTGTCAGCTTCCCTCAAGTTTTGATGGGAAATGTAGGCGTCCTGGTTTTACAGCTTGGCTCTCCATTACAGCTGCAAGACCAGACTGCCTACATTTCCCATCAAAACTTGAGGGAAGCTGACAAGTGTCCAACCTGTGTCAGGCATCACTTGTAGCTTAGCTCTGAGTCTCTAACTGGAAAATCCCAGCCTGGTGAGCTACCCACTAACAGAGGCAATGAGATGGCTGGAAGTGGGCTCTTTGTCAGTGCCTGTAGCAACTGTTGGAACTAGCAACTGCTGCAGGCGCTTAAAGACTTCTGAACACACAGAGCTCATTTACAAGACACTTGTGTGCATAGCCTTCTTCAGGATTCCAGGAGAGGTTGGGCCCCTTAGTAAGCATTTATAAGACATGTCAGGGGTTTTTTTTCTGGGAAAAGAGGTGGCAGAACTCTCAATAGGGAAATGAGGAAGAAACACAGGATTCTTTGAAATAATATTATTTTCAAGCACTATTGCCGAGTATTTTCAAGAGGTGCCGGAACTCCGTTCCACCACTTTCCCCCTGAAAAAAAGCCCTGATTGTGGTGGCCGTGAAGTTGAGCTTTGCCTAGATAACAGAACGTTCACTGCTGTTTTTCATCATCTCAAGCGGATGTTCCTGCTTGCAAGCTCCAGGTCCGTCCTACAAAGGCATCTTACCTGCCGTAATTCACAACTGATCAGTGTTCTATCACATCCTACTGAGAAGGATACAGTCCTTTAGACAGCACAGCAGGCCGCGTTCCTGGCAGATTGAACCCTTAGCTTGTTAAAGTGATTTTTTTCCAGTCCGGTCCAAGTGCAATAATCTCAGAAGTGGTTGGGGGGTGGGGCTCGATGCATTATACAAAGTGCTTTAAGTCAGCTTTAAAAAAGAAAAAGAAAAAAGATGAATTCTTGAATGAATAAAAGCTCCCAGTGAGTAGACAAAAGCTGATCAGATTAGGTTGACGATGTAGAACCCATTCAAAGCACACCATCATTTTCAGTGCTTCGAAAAAATGTCTCTTCCGTGTCAACAGAAGGATTTTTGTAAAATGAGCATTCAGGAGTCCATCTGTTGTGTGCCCCCCCCCCAAATTTTAAAGGCCAAGTAATTCTGCTGCATTTCCAACTCACGAGTGCTTGAATGCTCAGTCACACTCGGTGCGAAAATGTGGCAGAATGACCTGTCTTTCTGCATTATTGGGAGAGCGCAAGGGCGTGTGCCAGGCAGAGGTGAGGGAATGAAGTTCCTTGCAAGGCTGTGCTTTTGATCGGGGCTACCACACAGCTCTTCCAAAAGGCCCCCAAGAAAGTAATTCAAACTCTTGCAGAAGACCTCCAAGAAGTTAATTCAAGAAGTTAGTCTAGGTGTTAATGAGGATTTCCCATGCTGGTTTTGCGCAGGGCATTGAAGGAAAATTGCTTTATGCTCCTCTGGTTTGCATTTCTCTTCCAACTAACATTCTGGGGTTTCACAGGGAAACCTGCCCCCCGATTACCACGTCAGCCTCATCGACATTGGCCTTGTGCTGGAATATCTCATGGGCGGAGCCTATCGCAGCAACTACACGCGGAAGACCTTTCGGACCCTTTACAACAATTTGTTTGGAGCAAAGAGGGTAAGAGTTGGCCAGACCCTTTTCTGCATGATAGATGTCTCTTCTTTTCCCAGCTCTTCGTAGCAAATATGGAGTGTACTCAGCTCCTGTTTTCGGGAAACCAGATCCAATTTATTGGAGGGAAGTGTTGGTGCCGCTGTGCCTATATTGGAGAAAGTATATATTAACAATCCTATAAATAATAATAATATAATAATAACATTCGATTTATATACCGCCCTTCAGGACAACTTAATGCCCACTCAGAGTGGTTTACAAAGTGTGTTATTATTATTCCCACAACAAACACCCTGTGAGGTAGGTGGGGCTGAGAGAGCTCTGAGAGAGCTGTGACTAGCCCAAGATCACCCAGCTGGCTTCAAGCGGAGGAGTGGGGACTCAAACCCGGCTCTCCAGAATAGAGTTCCGCACTCTTAACCACGACACCAAACTGGCTCAAACACAGGAAGAAAGTGAACTGTAACCAAGATGGTTGGTTGGATATAGGCCAGTGTTGACGTATCTGCTTCAGAGCTCTTTAAAATTAGGGGAGGGGCCCCGTGTATACCATCCTGAGCTCCCTGGGGAATTGTGATATAAAATTAAAATTTGGCTGACTGCCCCTAGAAACCAGGTAGCTATTTAGGTGGATCCAGTCTGGCAAACCCAGTCTTAGAAAGATGTATGACATGTTTATTGTAGCATAAGCTTTCAAGAACCACAGCTCTCTTCATCAGATGCATCATTGTTTCTGTGATTGCAGCAGTAGAAATGGGGCTTCCATCTGGCAGATTTTGTCACAATTTCCCTGCTCCATTCTCCTGGCAGAGGCCACACACTTCTGTGCCACCAGGACACAGCATTTAAACCAGCACTTAAATATGGTTGTAATGATATTACAATCTGTGGATCACATTCTCTAAATTTCCAGCTTTATTTTCTTTTTAAAAAAAGTCTCTACCTCTTTCCATTGTGGAGATATACAGGGAAAGGTATATGTAGACAATGAAAGTGACTAGAGACTTTTTAAAAAACGAAAGCTGGGAATTTAGAGAAATTGATCCAGACATTGTAATAACATTATAATGGTATAATAATATTCAGTTGCAGATTAAAGAACACAACAGAAGAGGGATGGATGTCTGCCACACATGGCTACTGTGTGGGACCAGGAAAATCCAAATTTTCCCATCCACATGGCAACCATCCAGGTTTTGCTGCACTCTTTCCCCAAACTTCACAGATACAGGTTTGGGAAAAATCAGAGAAAAGCAGAAGAAACTCCTGGAGGGACACAAATGTGCCTGGGGGGGAGCAGAAAAAAATGCTTCCTGACAACTTTGAACCTGGGATGAATATCCGAATGGAAAAGTACATTGTTTTCCATCGCATGACAGCAACCAATGTAGTGCTGTTGTCCAACTTGTTGGTGCTTTTAGACAGTTCTGTCATGGAATAACAGCAACTCGGGTGGTTGGTTTTTTCCCTGCGTCTGAATTCAAAAGCTCTGACTCTATGGCTAGCAAAACAGCGTGCTCATTTTTTAAAACGATTGCTTCAGGAGAGGGAGAACAGGCAAGTGTAGAACGGTACCTAGCACATATTTTTTAAAAACATAAATTTTCTTGGAAAGATACTGAGGGGCTGGCATTTTATTAATATGACTAATGTTTTTAAAAACTGTTTTTAGTAACTATATATTTTTTCTTTTTTGTGTGTAATGTTTGCAGCCCAAAGCTCTTAAACTTCTAGGGATGGAGGTAAGTTGCTTGTGTCCCTTGAGAATACGTAGTTCCGCCTCCCCCCCCCCCACTTCTCTTTCTCAGTTTAAGGGGGAGGTGATGGATGATACTGATTGCAGGTCAGGAGGATAATTTCATCAAATGTCAAGGGAAGAGGCCTGTATAACTGAGCATGAAAACTGCCCTGTAGTTTTGTATGAGTGTGATCTGGCTGGCTTCTCTGGACTTTGTAACCTGTCCCTTATTTGCAATCATAGGAAATTCCCTGAACTGACATTGAACTGTATATGGTGCAGTTCTAAACAGAAGTAATCACAGGGGAACTTACTCCCCTGTAAAACAGGCATATAAAAATAACCCCTGTTTCTCTGCTGGCATACTTCTGTGAGGCTCAGTCATATCTTTTCCCATAATCATTTCCACACAGCACTAAATGAACAGATCATTATCAGTTCTTATTCCAGGATGGGGGGGTATTGCACGTTAAGTACTGCTTTCCCCTTTGCAGTCTAATTGACTGCTCACTTTTTAAAAAAGAGAAATGGAATTTATAGCCAGAAAAACAAGGAAGTCTCCTAACCTGACCCCCCCTACGCACACACACACACACAAGAACTGATAGTTAACCATTGATTCTTGAATGCTATCCTTGTCCAGCGAGTCAACAGGAGAAGGAGTAAAATGTTAAAGGGACAGCCAGCAGCCCTGCGAAACCTTTTTAGTCCTTTGTCTGTCTAGACTTAGCTGGTACTGTAATTGTGTTTTTAAAATTGCCCGAAATCAGGACTGGGGGAAAAAACATGGCAGAGAATTCACTGGCCTGCAATGATGCTATTAATAATGATGTCTGAATTCTCTATTAAAGCTGACTGAACAGCTGCTCCAGATGTTCAGCACACCAAGCGCATGTGACAGGAAACTGCTGGGCCAACTATGCGTACCGGTGCAGGCTCATTCCACTGTCAGCCTGTTAAACAATACTTCGGCATTTTGGGACTTCAGATGCTCTTGAGCTTTTAGGTCAACATTTAAACTATTAGAATAAAGAAAAACGTGGCTGTACAGGGAACGCATCGGCTCCTGTTGAAAACAGGCACAAGTCTGCATTGTTATATCACAGTTTAAGTCAGCTATAAAATATAAAAATACAAAGCAAAGCTTGTCAGTCCGAAAGCTGGTAAGCGGCTTTTCACTGTACAAAGGCAGCACAAACGAGGCTTAATCTTCTTTGAAATCTCTTTGTCTTTTCTGGCAGCTCTGCCAAGACAGGAGGAGGCAGGATTTAAAGAGCGTGAAAGTGAGAACAGCCCAGTTCCAGAGATGCACTTATGCAGCAGTTTGTGTCCTGCTGCAGCACATATCTGAAGATGCCTTCCCTCTTGAGAGCTGGTTGGAAGGTCCTCTTCAAGAGTGCTGGCCACCTGTTTGGGAGAGAGAAGGGCCTAAATCCCAGCACAGGAGAAGCAGGAAAAGACTGGGGGCCAAATTTTGTCTCTGTCCTCTCTTGACAATTCTTCTTCTTGGTGACACAAGGTGTGCCATGTGCCCCTGCAAATTTATTTATCTATTTGATTTGATTTGACTTATAACCTGCCTTCCCCATGAATGGGCTCAGGGCAGCTCACAACAGTCATTAAATACAATGAGTTAATCATGAAATGATAAAATCAATAATAATCTTAAGACAACCATTAAAATAGTCCAGACTTGGGATTTTTTTTGAGAAAGAATGACCCACAATTTTTTGGAAAATCAGACAATGTCTTGGAGATGCACGTTTGGTGGCACTGAAACCTGACGTTGGCGAAAGTTCATATAGAGAGGAAAGTCCATTTCCTCTCATGTTGGAGGGATGACAGACTCAAGAGTTTGGAAACTCTGGAATCATCTTCCTGGTCTATATTCACCGAAGTTGGAATTCCACCCCCCACCCCCCATGATAAAGTGTGATGAAAACCTTTGGGTAGAACAAGCTACTGATATTTGTGGGTGGGGAACGGGGCATCTGCCCCTGGCAGAGTTGAAAGGCTCTGGGGGTCTCCTGTTCAGCAGTTCAGCAGAAGAATGCATGACTATGGGAAGCCCCCGTCCCTCCATTCCCAACTTGTATGGACAGCTGTTAGAAACTGGATTTCTTCCTGCAAAGCCTGACATTTTTTCCACCTGTGACTCTCCCCCCACCCACCCACCCACCCCCATTAAGGTTCATGCTGCACTCTCAGTAGTTCCTTTCCATTCCTTCTGTGCCGGTTGCTGTAGTAGTGATCTACCCTCCTTGATGCTAAAAGAAATGGGGCAGCCCTGCCTCGCTTGGGGCCATATGAGTGAGAGGTGAACGAGCCCCTTCAGCATTCGTAAGGATTCTTTCTGTTGTTGTCTTCTTTCGCTCGTCATTTTGCTTGTTCTCTGCATGGCAGCCAAAGCATAAAGCCTCTGTTGGTCTTTTGTCACTATTTTAAATTATTTATCCGGTGCTTCCCAAACTTCCAATAGGCAAGACGCGGTTTTGTTCTGAATTAAAACTGGGGGCATGTTTTGTTTTTACACCAGAAATTATTTGCTTTTGAATGCATGCATGAGTGAAAATTGCACCCCACCAAGGAGCTCACCGTCTGTGCTTTTGCATGGTTCCCCTTCATGGAAGGGAGCGCTGTCCCGCTTCTGTGTGATTGCATGCTTCAGTCACACTTGAGGCGGCAAAATTCTTTGGCTTCAGCGGAGGCTGATTGGAAACGTGCATGATTCATACAGAGATGCAGCAGGCAGCCTCTTCAGGGTCACAGACACACTGTCATGCTCCGCCTCACAGTCTGGGGATTACTGGATGAGACAGATATTGTAAAAAGCTTGTATTACAAATCAGAGGGAAACAATTGGGTGTCCCCCATGGTATATTCAGCAGCATCCTATTGTTAAGTCAACTGATTAGAACATAGTATGATGCATGAACCGAGCATGTTTTTTCTTTTGACTATTTTCTTTGCAACTTCTTAATTCAGTGGAAAAGAGCAAGAGTCCAATAGCACCTATAAGACTAACAAAATTAGTGGTATCTATCTATCTATCTATCTATCTATCTATCTATCTATCTATCTATCTATCTATCTATCTATCTATCTATCTATCTATCTATCTATCTATCTATCTATCTATCTATCATCTATCTATCTATCTATCTATCCATCCGATTTCTAGCCCACCCTCCCCACGAACAGGCTCAGGGCGGGTTACAGTAAAATGCTCAATAAGCATTAAAACATATAAATACATTGAAAAAATACCATGAATACATACAAAACAGCATTTTGGATGGTGGGCCCCCTCCAGTTTCCTCAATCATGGTATAAAACAAAGCAGAACAGAAGAGGTGGGGTGGGGCCACAGTTTATAATAATCTCGTGACTGCGCTTATAGGGAGACGTATGAGCTTTCGTGAGCCACAGCTCACTTCTTCAGATATCTAATGTTGTTAGTCTCATAGGTGCTACCGAGCTCTTGCTCTTTTCCACTGCTACGGACAGGCTAACACGGCAACCCATCTTGATCTAACTTCTTAATTGTTAGCATAATTTGGAAATGCATGCTGAGGGCCAAAGGAAGACGGGGTCAGACTAGGAGGCCTGTGTTTCTAACACGGGCTCTTTTCCGCAGGACGATGAGCCTCCCAGCAAAGGGAAGAAGAAAAAGAAGAAGAAGAAAGAAGAGGAAGTGGACATTGATATCGATGACCCGGAGGTCAGCCGCTTCCACTACCCCTTCCATGAGCTGATGGTGTGGGCGGTGCTGATGAAGAGGCAGAAGATGGCCCTCTTCCTTTGGCAGCGAGGCGAGGAGACCATGGCCAAGGCGCTCGTCGCTTGCAAGCTTTACAAAGCCATGGCTCACGAGTCTTCCGAGAGTGAGCTGGTGGACGACATCTCGCAAGATCTGGACAACAACTCCAAGTGAGTCAGCTTGACGGGACAGCGTGCCCTGTAAAGAACGGAGCTGCCCGGGAGTTCCAGTCAAGCCGACTCCGCTCGGAAATGAGGGCAATGGGTCTACTTGTGTGCAGTTGACCGTGTCGTGTGGTTCCCAGAAATTTGTCCCCATAATCCTCATTCTTTCCCCTCCTGCCCAACACCCCTGCTTTGGTGCCACAACAGTTCAGCCTCTTGTCCCAGCAGCTGATATGCCATCTGGACTTGAAGCAACCTCACCTACATTCAGAATTATATACTCCAAATATATTTTCATTTATAGTTAAGTTTTGGGGATGCCTTTTCTGCAAAATGTACCCAGAGCAGTGTGCTAATACCGGCAGGCATTTATCTGAAAACCCTCCATGTTTTGACTTCCTAATTCCTCAAGAAGATGATTGGAGTGTTGTTAAAATTGCTGTATGTGTGTTGTATGATCCCTCTGCCACACAAACTCTGCAATTTTTTTCTAGGGACTTTGGGCAGCTCGCTGTGGAGCTGCTGGATCAGTCCTATAAACATGATGAGCAAGTGGCCATGAAACTCCTGACATACGAACTGAAAAACTGGAGCAACTCCACTTGTCTAAAGCTGGCGGTAGCAGCTAAGCACAGGGACTTCATTGCGCACACCTGCAGCCAGATGCTGCTTACAGACATGTGGATGGGCAGGCTGCGCATGCGCAAGAACCCGGGGCTTAAGGTTGGTGCAAATCTCTCTGGATGGGAACATGTGTTGACTCTGAAGCAGTGAAAGCTTGAGGGGATGGAGCAGCCACCCTAGAGGGAAACACTAAGGAGTATAGTAAAGAGTCCTGTAGCACCTTTAAGACTAACCAACTTTATTGTAGCATAAGCTTTCAAGAACCACAGCTCTCTTCGTCAGATCTGACAAAGAGAGCTGTGGTTCTCGAAAGCTTATGCTACAATAAAGTTGGTTAAAGGTGCTACTGGACTCTTTACTATTTTGAAACTACAGACTAACACAGCTAACTCCTCTGGAACTAAGGAGTATGGGGCTTTTACGGTTGAATAAAAGCAATCAAAGCAGGGAACCAGATAGAGATTTATAGAGGAGGAAGGGAAGGACAAAAATATGCTTTCTGTATAACTGGCAAAGTGTAATTCCCTCCATGCCCTGCCCCAAATACACAATGTAGATTTTGTTATTTCAAAATCATAAAGATCTCTTACGGCCGACATGCTTCTTCTTGTACAGGTGATCATGGGCATTCTCCTGCCACCCACCATCTTGTTCCTAGAGTTCCGAACCTCCGATGACTATTCCTACCAGACGTCCAAAGAAAACGAAGGTGGCAAAGACAAGGAAGAGGATAATGCGGTTAGTTTGTTACCCGTACTGTGCTTTTAAAATGTGAATTGCTTATATATCCTCCTCCCTGCGAGCCTCATTTCTTTGTTGTTTCCAGTCAAACAGGATTTGTAGGCTTTGGAAGGAGCATAGAAACCTGCAAAACTTGTTTGACCAGAGACAGGAAGGAGACGAGAGAAATTAATGCAGACAACACGAGTGTGAATGGCTTTTGCATGCTGCTTTTCACATGTGGTTTTAAAAAAATCCCAGCAACTATTATCTGTCTTCACTCATTTACTCTCTCTCTTTTTGTTAATAACTTAGAGTGGTAACTTGCTAGATAGCCTCCAGGAGTTAAAATAAAATAAAATTACAGACCTAAAAACCTAAAATAAGTTGCAGTTGTCTTTCAGGATGCAAATGTCGATACCAGTTCCCGAAAAGGTGATGAAGAGGATGGAAATAAAAAGCAGAGAAGCCTTCCTATCGGGAAAAAGATCTATGAATTTTATAACGCCCCGATCGTCAAGTTCTGGTTTTACACGGTATGCAAAATTATGTCTGACGTGAAAGCATCATTTCCTCTTCCCGTTGCTGACGTCTTCTTAAGGGAGAGGGATCCTCCTCTCGACATGGCACCTCTGCTCAGAGCCAGGCACGTTCCAGTTGTCCTGCAGCGCTCTCTGGTCTTAGAAAGAACTGCTGCCTAATCAGCAGACACCCAAGAGCCACAGCAAAGGCGTCAAGCGGGGACACCGGGTGAAGCACTCTGTTGGAAGACACCCGAGCCTGCCAAGACCTTACGTCTTTTCGTCAGGCCTGCAAGGCAGAGATGTTCCGCCAGGCGTATGGCCGAGGCCAGCTTGAGGTTTTCTGGGAATGCCTCCCGACTGGACTCCTGCTAGGGTGGGGCTACATAACCACCTCTCCCGATATGCGAAGTCACAGTGATAGGACCAGTTGTGCCCCTCTCCCCCCTTGTTTATGCTATGTTGGCAGGAGTGGAGGAGGCTGCCATCTGGGGTCTGACTGCACAGATTGGTGACTCTGGTTTAAATGTATTTTAATGTATTTAATGTTTTATTCTTGTATTATTTCACTGTTATAACCCACCCTGAGCATGCTTGTGGGGAGGGCGGCTGACTGACTGACTGAATGTCTGAATGAATGAATGAATGAAGACCAAGGGCAACGGTAGAAAACTCTTCCTAGAAACAATGTTCCTTCTATTCCTGATTCTAAGGGAAGAGGGGGAGAAAAGAGATGTGGTTTGGTGTCACAGGGGCCACCAGAATTTTACGACTTGCAGCTACTGAGGTCCACCACAGATCCCTGACTTGGGCTAACTGTAGGACTACAGCAGATCCTTTGGTATCTCAGCTCCTTCCTTACGTTCCTCAGATTGAAAAATAAACAATTTGAGAAGTACGGACAGTAGTTTTTCACAAATTTGAAGGGGTCTTCTTTACTGTGCTGCTGTTTTCTGTGGCGTACACTCTTGCTTCTTGCGTCCCACATTCATCTCTGTTTGTGTTGTGTTGGTGTTTGTGAAAACACCAAGAAACCGACAAAATATGTGAGATAAGGCAAGAAGCAGCTTTCAGTTTCCAGAAAGAAGCGTGGGACCGAAGTGTCACCACGGTCATCCGGGAGATGCATAAATGAATCAGTAGCAAGAATACCTTTTTTCTAAAAAAGCCAGTTTCTTTTCTTCTTTTCCAGATATCCTACCTGGGTTACTTACTGCTGTTCAACTATATAATCCTGGTACGGATGGAACGTTGGCCGTCAGTTCAAGAATGGGTGGTCATCTCTTACATCGTGACGCTGGCCTTGGAGAAAGTAAGAGAGGTAATTGAGACCTTTCCATTTATTTATTTATTTATATTCCGCCTTTCTCACTGAGACTCAAGGCGAATTCCATAGTGTGAGATTAGTACAATTAGTGGCAAGGACAAGGGCAGGCGTTTCCATACAGTGTCAAGAACCTTTCCATAAACAATGTCATGGGGTAAAAGAATATAAGTTTACAGAGACATAGCATTAGCAAGGATCCAATATGGGGTTGAAGAATTGCTGAAACAGAACATAATCAATTCTAGGACTTACATTAAACAACATGAAGCACAGGTAGTATATAGGAGTACATATTTAAAGCAACAGATAAGGCAACATAATGGTGAAGTCTGTGGTTCCTAACTCATGAGTGAAACATCTGGGACCCCTTTCCTACAATACCACCCTCTTAGCTGAGAAGAAAGGCCTTTTTGAATAATTCCATTTTGCATCATTTGCGGAAAGCCTGGAGTTTGGGGGCTCTCCTGACCTCCTCAGGCAGGCTGTTCCACAGGGTAGGGGCCACCACAGAGAAAGCCCTGCCACTTGCAAGAGACCCTGTTCAGATGAGTGAAGCTGCCGTGGAGGGACAGAGGGAGGGAGGCGGTCCCGGACCTGTGGGGGTGCAGGGAGGGAAGAGGAGTGGACTGATGCGTATTCCTCACACTGGGGTGGTGGAAAAGGTGTAGGAAAGAGAAAGGGAAATGAGAATGGAAAAGACAGGGGGTTACTGGCTGATTCCAGTGACTGACAAGCAAGGAACGTTGTGGGAGGAGATCAGGCAGTGGACCTAGTCCCGTGATGATGCAGGCGTTCGAGCGGAGCCAGAATTGCTCGGAAATGTCTGGACAAAGCAGCAGAGATGCAGCAGTAGGAAGGACCTTCCTACAGGGGTCAGTGGGAGGTACCCTGCCATGAAACAAGAGGTCTGAGTCAGGAGGATGCAAATTATTTTTGGGAGGAAAATATCTATATCCCGCTTTTCCTTGTAGCTCAAGGCAGCTTACAAGTCATCATGAAAAAGCATCACAATTTAGAAACCAACAAAACAAAAACCAACAAAACAAAACACCCCCGAAAGATAACCTGCAGTTTGTACTCCAGTGAAAGCCCCAGCAAATAAAATGGCCTGCAATGCCTCTGCCAAATTTCTGCAGATGGCACCCCTCCTCATTTTTCTTGATACGGGGATGTAGTTGCACCTTAGCCTATCCCCAATCAGGTTGCGGTGCCCTGTGTTACACCTGAACTTCATCCTCTGGCAACAGGCCAGGCTATAACAGTGGCAAACAAAGTCTGGTTTGATGGTTGTTGTGGGTTTTCCAGGCTGTATTGCTGTGATCTTGGCATTGTAGTTCCTGACGTTTCGCCAGCAGCTGTGGCTGGCATCTTCAGAGATCTCTCAGTGTCACAAAGTCTGGTTTGGTCCAAGATCCCCAAATTCAAGAACTCTAGTTCAAGACTGGTTGAATGTAGGTCCATTTTCTGTGACACAGTTGCCACTGAGAAGCCCTGAATTCCCCCAAGTCTCTCTCTCTCTACCCCCCCCCAACATTGTTTTAAAACTGACTTGGGCCATTTCCACACACGTTGAATAATGCACTTTCAATGCACTTTAGCAATCCTTTGGAAGTGGATTTTTTGTTCCACACATGGAAAAGCAGTTCCAAATGTTCATTAAAGAGTATTGAAAGTGGATTATCCAATGTGTGTGGAAGCAGCCTTGGCCTCTTTTCTCCTCTTTCCATCCCCCACCTTCCATCGTTGTTTTCTTCTAGATTTTGATGTCAGAACCGGGTAAGCTAAGTCAGAAAATAAAAGTATGGCTACAGGAATATTGGAACATCACCGACTTGGTTGCTATCTCCATGTTTTTGATCGGAGCAATGCTTCGTCTGCAAAACCAGCCTTATATGGGCTACGGAAGAGTCATCTACTGCGTGGATATAATTTTCTGGTACATCCGAGTATTGGACATCTTCGGTGTGAACAAGTACTTGGGGCCTTACGTTATGATGATTGGAAAGATGGTAGGTGTCTGTGTGTTTGGAACCCTTGAGAAGGCAGGTGCCGTGGTATGAATGCTGAATGGGTGGTGAGGAGGGGCCGAACAAGCGGAAGGCTAACTCCAAGTGTCAGAGCCGACCTGGAGAAAATTGCTGCCATCATGTTAGTGAATCCCAGATCAATCAGGGGGATAGGTCTATGCAACCTATTTATTCTTTAACAAAATTTATATGCTGCCTTTCTGTCCAAGCAAGACCACTGAGGTGGTTAACAGTGAAAATAAAATATTATAAAACCAATTCATTAAAAAAATTATTAAAACCAAAACTACAACACATAAATGGTGGTACTAGAGAGTGCCCTCAAGTCATAGCTGACTTATGGCGACCCCTGGTGGACTTTTCATGGCAAGAGACTAACAGAGGTGGTTTGCCATTGCCTGCCTCTGCAACCCTGGGCTTCCTTAGAGATCTCCCATCCAATTACTAACCAAGGCCAACCCTGCCTTGCTTCTGAGATCTGACAAGATCAGGCTCACCTGGGCTCCTGAGGTCAGGGCACAACACACATTTAAAAGCACATACAACAGTAATTAAAATGTATGACAGGCAGGAAGGATCATTAAGGGAATGCTGGAGGAAACCAAAAGGTTAGCTACTCCACTGTTCAAGAGTGTCATAATACTTCTGTGCAGATTTGGTTCTGTGCCCCCTTCCCAACAGTGGCCTCAGAAGATGGAGATGAAATCTATCCTGCTTATAACAACAACATTCAATTTATATACCACCCTTCAGGACAACTTAATGCCCGCTCAGAGCGGTTTACAAAGTATGTTATTATTATCCCCGCAACGATAATCACCCTGTGGGGTGGGTGGGGCTGAGAGAGCTCTGAAAGAGCTGTGACTGACCCAAGGTCACCCAGCTATCTTCAAGTGGAGGAGTGGGGAATCAAACCTGGTTCTCCAGATTAGAGTCCCACGCTCTTAACCACTACACCAAACTGGCTTTCAGCATACTCAGCGGCCACCAGCAGCTCTTTCTTTCCTTTGAGCCTTCTAAATATTAGCCACCATCACTCATACCAGTTCATGCTCAGGCCAGAGCATCACAGTTGTTGGATAAGATCCCTCCATGTGCTGCAGATGGAGGTCTAAGGAGCTGCCCGTGGTCTTCTCATCTGCTTCTTTTTAGGGTTAGGCATTTGCCTGTTTTCTGCACAGGTTTTTCAGCCCATGCACACTCTTGATAATCAGGAGGTGGGTCTGGACTCTTTCCCTGTACAGATGATCGACATGCTGTACTTTGTGGTGATCATGCTGGTGGTACTGATGAGTTTTGGGGTGGCCCGCCAAGCCATCCTGCACCCGGATGAGGAGCCGTCGTGGCGGCTGGCCCGCAACATCTTCTACATGCCCTACTGGATGATCTACGGAGAGGTGTTTGCAGACCAGATAGACCGTAAGAGCAGAGTTCATAGTAAGATTCTGTTTCCTGTTTCCGAGGCAGATGATCAGATCCAAATTAATCGACATCCCCGTTTTAATTTGGAGCCGGTGTTGCTCGTTTCCTGCCGTAGACTAGTCTGTGCTTGTGACCGTCTCCCTTTCACCCTAACATCAAACCTTTTGCATTTAATTTGACAAGGAAAATGTATTCATTTTTTAAAGCCGTTTTAATATGTCTGTAGCAGTAGAAAAGAGCAAGAGTCCAGTAGCACCTATAAGACTAGTAAAATTTGTGGTAGGATAGGAGCTTTCATGAGCCACAGCTCACTTACCGGTATCTGAAGAAGTGACCTGTGGCTCACGAAAGCTCATACCCTACCACGAATTTTGTTAGTCTTATAGGTGCTACTGAGCTCTTGCTCATTTTTTAAAAATAACTTGAAACTTGCCTCCTTCCTCCCCTGCATACAGAAAACCTTTGCACCTTATAAATATTATAAAAGTTGGTACACAGGCTAGAGTGTAACAAACAGTAGTTGGATTCTCTTGCCTTGCACTGTTTCCATATATTTCAACAGGGCTGACCCAAAACAGTGGATTGTGGCCTGCCCACAAATGGTAAACACACGAAACTGCCTTTCCTGAGGGCCAAGCTACAAGTGTGGAATGACACTTGAACGGCAAGTGAACAGCCTCACGTGTATTCCTCCCTGTTCACTTGATCTCCACTTGCTCTCCACTTCACTGTTCCCCGGGTCTTTAACTGGAGACACTAAGGGTTGAAACTGGGACTTCTGCATGCAAAGCCTGGCCCCTGCTCATAACATCTTCATGAACATCAGGAGTTGCAACCTGTGGGAACAAAACTCACATGTCGTAAATGGGCAGGTTTCAGGTCAATTGCAGTATCGAGCTCTGGGTACAACTGACACTGGGGTGTGCAAAACCGGCACCCTCCACGATCGTGGTGTTTCCATATTTCCTGGGCCGGCCACACTGCCCATCTTGTGATTTCTTCATGCTGTTTTGTGCCTGGAGTGAAACTACGTCATCCTTGCGTACCGGAGATGGCTCACGTGTTGACATGATCATCTGCCGCCTGCCTGTCGTAATTCTCTTTTGATTTCCAAATATTCGCTGCCCTCCATAATGTTACAGAAAAGGAAATTGCAGGGCCCGTCAGAACCATTGTCTCCAAGCCTCTGCCTTGCCTGTCATTGTATTTGAGGGTCTTATCTTTCTCTGGCAGCAGAAGAGCAACAATATTGTGTGTTCTTTCCTTTCCTATTATTCTTTTGTGCTTTCTTTTTTTTATATAACTCTCTTTTAAAAAATTTTATTCATTGCTTTCGGAATGCCGAGTAGTCTATGCCATGGAAATTAATCGTAAGTCTTTGTTGGACATTGACAAATTAATTAAACGCTTTGATTCGTGGATTCTTTTTTCCAACACTGCATGTATTGTTCCTTTTTAATTAGGACTCAGCTATATGCAGTTATACACACAGCCGTAGTCTGGCCTGTCTTGACCAGTATTCTAATTCCCCTACCTAAAAGAACGGGTCGCTTTCTGCCCTGACACCTTGAATCGGGAGATTAGAGCCTTATCTTTTCCCTGACATGCTAGATTTCTGTATGTAGGTATCTTTTGGGGGAGGGGGAATCCTACTACAATATGAAATGGTTGGTTTTGCCCTGGGATCAGTTGTTTCTCTAGATCGGGCCTCAGTCAGATAAGAAATCCAGGGCCTTGATCCAGACCCGACTACTGCTTCCTCAAGTGTAGTATCAGGCCTGTAGTTGGGGGAGCCTGGCACCCGAGAGCTCTCCTCCTTCTGTTCTACCCCCCTCCTATAATCTGGAGTAGTATCAGCAGGGTCCAGTATTTTAACTAGTCCGTGCTGGCACACAGAAGTTTCAGGTAAGGGCCCAAGCCTGCCAAAAACCCAAGTTTAGCCACAGATATCCATTTGGTGGGGAGGGAAAGATGTACAACACCCCTAACAAAAAAGCGCAGATTGTTTAGGGTTGCGGTATTCCAGTGAACGAGACTTTCCAGCGGAGGCTGACCTGCCAGAGATAGTCTTCTCTGGAATTAATTATATATAAGACTAAATAAATATAAATTAAAAACCAAGCCTTGGCTGCGTGGTGGTAAGAGAGAGACTTTGTGTGCTTTTAAGTGGGCATGGAAAATACTCTGTGTGTGTGAGTGTGAGTGAGTGAGTGCATAGCCATGCACACTCCACAGGTTGCCAACTGTTCAGTATTTTATTCATCTGACCAGTAAAACCGTTTTCTTTCTGGTAACCAGCGTAGGCTTTCAAAAAGTAGTGAACTCTGAATTCCACCGTGGCTCCACCCACAACTCACTAGATTCCACCCTGGCCCCTCTCATCACCTACCTGGAGGAGTTCGCCGTGTTCGTCTGTAGTCGCAAAACAGTACAGAGTCCAGAAGCACTTTTAAGACTAACCAACTTTATTGAAGCATCAGCTTTCGAGAACCACAGCTCTCTTTGTCAGATGCATCTGTAGCATAAGCTTTCGAGAACCACAGCTCTCTTTGTCAAATGTCTCTGATGATGCACCTGACAAAGAGAGCTGTGGCTCTTGACAGCTTATGCTACAATAAAGTTGGATAACCTACCTAGTTTCACTTCGGCTCCGCCTTGACTTGGCAGTTTCTGCCCTGCCAGGTTCATTCAAGTTCTGCCTCTAATCCTCCAGGTTTGAACGTCTGCGCGTCTTGGCTCCATCCCTCTGGCCTGCGTAGGGAGCTGCTATTTTTGAGACCCAAAGTTGGCAACCCTCTGTGTGTGTGTGTGTGAGTGTGTGCATGTGCGCGCACATCACTTTCCTGGGTCTGCTCAGAGGCCAGGCTTCCCAATATATGGCATGGCCCACAAGAACTGCTCCCGTGCTCACCTTCCCCTACAGTAATACTGCCCTGCACCTTGTAAAGCTCCATCCCTTTCCCCCTCAGCTCCTTGTGGGGAGAATTTGTACGACGAGGACGGCAAGCGCCTCCCCCCCTGCATTCCTGGCGCCTGGCTGACTCCGGCCATCATGGCTTGCTACCTCCTGGTAGCCAACATTCTCCTTGTCAACTTGCTGATTGCCGTCTTCAAGTAAGTGCTCACCTGGCATATCCTTCCTGTAAACAGAATGTTTTCCTTGCTTCAGATAAATTACCTTAGACTTGCAAATGTTACCCAGACCTCACATTAAGTGAGCACTTATATATTTATATATGCATCCCTGCAAATTTGGAATAGATTCGTTTATCTAGATTACCTTCTCCTACCATTGTGACTTATCTGCCTGCTTCCCTTCCCAAAAGAGAAGGGGATGCTAATATTTGCTGCTCGGTCACACTCTTATCTTTCGCTGCCTGTGCCCCAAACTGGAGAGCCAGTGGGTGTTGATAGAGACCGTCGTCTTGGGCATTACGCCCAGATTCAAGGCCATGTTTTTGAAACCCAGCTTCGCACACAAGCCATCTTTTATTTGCCGTCTGTGGCAGAATGTTCAATAGCAGAAAAGGTCATGCATTTTTAAAAGGAGTCACATGCCAGTCACAGAGCTAAATTTCTGTCTGAAGAGAGAGAAAGCAATGGGGGTTATCTGGAGGGACCACGAATAAAATCAGCACTGTAGGAAGTAGGTCATACTGTTAACTCATCCGTGCTTGGCATTAGTTGGAGAAATGGGCTGTGCTCCCTGGCAGTGGAAGAGCCCCTTTTACCATCCAGATTTGGGTGGCACCATCCACCAGAAATGGAAAGAAATTGCACCAGAGGTCTCACAATGAAATACTATGAAATCAACAAGTATACTTAAATTGTTGTCCTAAAACATACTTTCAGACAGGGCTTTTTTTCTGGTGAAAGAGGTGGTGGATCTCTCTCTTATCACATGTGCGTCACCGAAAACACACAATGATGTCACTTCCGGGAAGTGACATCTCTTCCGGAAGTGACCTCGCTTCCCAGAAGCAATGTTCCCTCTAAGCGGTGCAGTGTTGTGAGCCAGAAATCTACTTTGTGAGCAGCAAATTGCAAGTTTGGTCACACCTTTTCCAAAACCAGAATCCATTTGATTAAAAGGCTTTTGAATTAGATTGTCTGAGGCATTGGTATTGGGTGCCGTCAATATTTTGATGACACCCACTTATGCATGTGAAAGAGAAAGAAGAGAGAGAAAGAGAAAGGGAGGGAGAGAAAGGCTGGGGAAGAGGCCAGGGAAGCAGGTGGCCTGGGAGAAGCTCCACCCAGGGAGACAGCCCACGGGTCTTTGGGCACTGGGGGCGGGGCCACCAGACACATGATCTTTTTCTGAGGTGCCGGATCTCAGATCCGGGGAGATCCCGCTGAAAAAAAGCCCTGCTTTCAGAAGCTGACGGTCCTTGCAAGGTGATATCATATAGCAGCTAAAAAGGCTAAGCTATGAAGCCCCAGTTCTGATGTCATTTCAGCTACAGACCAAGCACCAAAATATGTGTCAAGCTTGGGGACACGCGATCAGATCTTTCGTCTTTGAAAGCCGTTGGAGAGGAGGGATCTGGATTGGATGGTGTCCAGATCGAGTAGATCCCTTTCCTGGCCCGTTTTCTTAGTAGAAAGCATCTTTTCCTTTCACTCCCAAGCTGTTAATCTGTGCCAGCAAGAAAAAAAAGGGCAAGTGTTTGAATCGTGTCTGTATTTTTTTCCTACCGCGGATAACAGCTTCAGTGGCCAATTTTCTTTCAGGGGAGCAGCATAGGAGAAAGGGGTCCCCCTGTGCCAAATCACAGAGTCTGTTTCAGCTCACCCGCCTCACCAAACGGTTTTTAAGGTTAACGTGTATTTTGGCAGGATTTGAATCCAGTGGCACCTAAATTTTGGGAGTTAGGCAGTGCAATCCTAAGAAGAGTTACTCCAGTCGATTGATTTCAATGGTCTTAGACTGGAGGAACTCATTTTAGGATTGCACTGCTAACCCTGGATTATTAGTGTAATGTGTAGGTTGGCTCTAATTGCATTATTGGTTGAAACTGGAATACTTGAATGCTTATACTGCAAGCATCCAAGCTCTGTCGGTCTCCCAAAAGGTTTCTATGAACACAGTTTTGAATTTAGGTTGGGAGGGTATTTTTTTCCCCCTGATAGAGAGAGAGAGATTTGAGAACCCTGCTATGTAGGTCAAACTGATCAGCATTTTAAAAGTGAAACAACGTGAAGCTTCAGGGAGGGTTTTGATTCTACAAAGGGCCTTTCATAGCCCGAGCACTTCATGTAGCATCAAACGCCGGGATGCGTTGTTAGCCATGCTCCGTTTCTGCCGTGCTTCAAACAAGCAGCCCCATTAGGGACGACGTTTTGCAGAGATCTTTCTTTGTGTGTGAGGCGGGCGGTGCTGCAAACTCACTTGTTGCTATCCAAGCCCTGGCGGGCTCCCTCTTCTCTACGTTGTGCTTCATGCAGCTATTTGGGGCTCAACAACCGGGGATCAGCTTTGGACCATCCTAGCTCACACCTGAGACGTGTACCCTCCCTTCCCCATACACATATCTGATTCTGCTGGCAAATTCTTTTCTTTGTTCTCCTTTCCCGTGCTCATGGGGCTTCAGGCCAGAGACCGCCAACCGCTGAAAAGTGTATGGCAGAACCCTCTTTGTCTGGTGATTGCTCACTTGTGTCATTTTCACCTCTGTCATCTTGGGTCAAATAGGGTTAGGCAGGTGTGTGAAACACTCTGCAAAGCCTGTGAATGGAGACGAGTGGGAGGCAGGAGCATGCACCACGAGCGACAATGCTTTGCTTGTGCCACGGCCAACCTCCCTGCAAATAAAGCATTGCCTCTCATCGCCTCATGTTCCTGGAAGCCAAGAAGAGAGCCAGTAGTAGAATGTTATTCATTTATTTGTGTTATTTATAGTCTTGCCTTTCTCACCGAGACTGAAGGAGGCTTACACTCTGTAAATCAATATGATCAATAAACAATACAATTGGGTATGGGTTGCAGAAACAAGCAGAAGTCCAGTACAGAGCTGGAATAAAACATAAGCAATTTAACACGATATATTAAATGATGCGGAAACTACCCTGTTAGGAGCATATTTGCAGCAACGGGCAGTATATAATGCAAATATACATTTTCTTAGCTTCCACGGCAACACCGCCATCTTGGGCGGGAGGCAGGTTATGGATGGAGACGTTTAACCGTGGTTGTCTCTTGCAGCAACACCTTCTTTGAAGTCAAGTCCATCTCCAATCAAGTCTGGAAGTTCCAACGGTATCAGCTGATCATGACCTTCCATGACCGCCCGGTGCTGCCTCCCCCTATGATCATCTTTAGTCACCTCTACATCATTTTTGTTCGCCTCTGCTGTCGCTGCAAGAAAAGACAGGAGGGAGACCAAGACGAGCGCGACCGAGGACTGAGTACGGGGAGGGTCGCCTGTGCTATAATCACGGTCTGGCAGATCTCCGTAGCTGGGGGGTGGGGAGGCATGCGAGAGGCCAGCTCACATGCCCGATGGCTGCCACAGGGTTGCCCCTAGATATTTGTATGAGCTGGCATCTTTGCATTAGGCAACTTAAATTTCTTACTGATATTGTGTCTCTTGGAGGGCTCAAAGCAGAAGAAGGGAGTACCACTCTGGCCACTTTACCACTACTCCGTACTGGTTTCTACCAGCTCACTTCCGCCTTTGACATTGGAACTAGTTGTGCCTCTGTCATGTTTTGCAGGATTGCAGAGGTTCTTCTGCTGAGCCACACTGATGTTCACACTGGGGTGTGCTGGCTTATGCGCACATCACCTCCCTCTATGCAGCTGCAACCCCACATGCTCGCAGGCAATTGACAGGGTATATAATCCTAAGAATTCTGCTGGCTGTCCCAGTAAAAACACTAGTGCTTGCTGACAGCATGTGCTCTTTTTTGAGCCTGATTGTACTCAATTCCAACACAATGGATCAGAATTCCCATGTCTGGGTCACAGGGGTGCTGTCAGTGGGTTTAGAGGATGGTGCATTTACGACTGGAAGTGGTATCAAGGACAAGGAGGGGCAGCTGGTTTGCTGCCTCATCTGCAGAATCGCAAAGTTTCCAACTAAGGAATGACCTAAGGGGAAAGATGAGTATCTTGCGGGAGGGGGTTCCAAAGTTTCAGATCCATGACTGAGAATGTTTCCACGTTGCACAACATTGTAGTTTTACGAGTCTGCAGCTGGAGCTCATTTCAAGCTGTCTGAAAGTGACCCAAAATCTATGCTAAGCTACGAGGCTGTCTGGCAGGCATTTGCAGAAGGAATGAAAATCCCCCTTTTCCTTTCTTGTACAGAACTCTTTCTAAAGGACGAAGAGCTCAAAAAGCTGTATGAATTCGAGGAGCAGTGCGTCGAGGAATATTTCCGGGAGAAAGAGGATGAACAGCAGTCGTCGAATGATGAGCGCATCAGAGTCACTTCTGAAAGGTATTTGGCGAAAACGTTCCTTTATTCATACCAAAAGCAACAAAGGTGCCGGGAGGGGTTGGGACAGAGTGGCAGAATACCTGCTTTGCATACAAAATGTCAAGTGACTTGGCAGCTCCAGCTGAAAGGACTGGATAGCAGCACTGAGAGAGACTTCTGCCAGAGATGTTGATGACGATAATGCTGACGAATAATCTGTCTTTCTCACTGAGATCCAAGGTGGATTATACAGTGCGAGTGAAAATACAATATAATCAAACAGCAAGGACATTCGCTGGGCAAAGTACAATAATGAATAATGAAGATAGGACATTCAATGAAAAGGATACAAGAGGGTACAGTAGCAGAAAATTTGAAAAAAACAAGCATAAAGTTAGCATAGAGATGAAATCTTTCTGAAACAAAGCGTAACTAATTTACATGGCAATCTACTTTATTTACTAATTTACTTAGCAACCTACCACCACTCAGAAAAGCCAGTCCAAGGTTAGATGGGCTATTATATAATGTTATCAGTTTGCCAGAAGTGTCGGTTGTTGATATCAGGAAAACGTCCTTTGTGGACTATGCAACACTCTTAAGACAGACCAGCAGGCGATTTGGCCAGTTTCTGAAAAACGGTGACTTAAAAGATCTAAAACAGTGTCAGACCTTTTTGTAATGTGTCAGAAAAATTAATAATACTTTGATTTGCCTAGTGATTAAAGATGGAGGCCCTAATAATAAACAAAGACCAGCTGACTTTCCTATATCGTTGTCCAAACTGATCTCAGGAGGTCAATAGGCCGGATCTATGTTGCTTAATTCTATGTTAATTCATTCTACAGAGTTGAAAACATGTCCATGAGGTTAGAAGAAGTGAATGAAAGAGAACATTTCATGAAAGCTTCTCTACAGACAGTTGACCTTCGACTTTCTCAGCTGGAAGAGGTCTCCAGCCGCATGGCGAATGCGCTGGAAAAGCTGGCGGGTATCGACAAAGCTGAGCTGACTCTCACGCGCTCGCGGGCCTCCTCTGAATGTGATGCTGCGTACCTTCTCAGGCAGAGCAGCGTGAACAGCTCTGAGGGTTCCAGTGTGTACAGGTACCACATCGGTGGAGATGAAGTAGCCTATGATGACATGACTGCCCCCACGTCACCTGCCTTAGCATTGCGTAAAGCCGATTCCAAAATGCAGCTGGTGCCGGAACGCCAAGGGAGTCCCCTGTCCGCCTCTAGCACAAATGCAGATCACAACAAAAATACCTTGGATGTTACCCATACCATCTCTAGAGCCCGTTCTGGTCTGGGCGTTGGGCAGGAACACTATAAGGGTGAAGAGGCTATACCCCAGAGCTTCAGTCAAGTGGATATCGTAATGAACGGACAAACTGCAGCCAGACCTGCTCCTCAGAATACCCATTTAGCAGTGGAAAGGGGCAAATTAGAAGCTGCCATCTCCTACCCCTTGGACAAAACTAGAGCAATGAGATACTACCCTTCAGAAACGTTCAATGCGTGTCAAGAAACCACGATGAAGTCAAGGAGTTACATATTTGCACAAGGGGGAAAGATGGTGGGAGGGCTGAATAGCTGGACAGGATACAGTAGCATCATGGACCGAGTGTGCCCATCTACGATTGAACAATGGACCGCTGAATGGAAGTACGAGATTCAGCAGAAACTGGCCAGCGAGCCCCCTCCTGAATATCCGGGCATTGTGTCCGAAGCAGAGATGCAGGCCGAACGGAAGCAGCTGCTGACCGACACAGAAGAGGACAGTGACGTTGGTGACGTCACAGCTCTCAGTGCCTCCCGTCCTTCTTCACCCACCACCCCCAAAAGGACTGACATGGATAATCTGCTGTCCGTGACGTCCGACAGGACTTGTGGGTTTCTGTCCATACGGTCAAAGAGTTTACACAGCCATTCTCGAAAAGCCAAGTCTGTTAAGGACAAGCTGAACAGGCCGGGACACGCCAGCAGCGTCAGCAGCCTTGCGGTGGCTTGTGGGGGCGCAACAGAAGAGCAGAAAATGAAGCCGGAAAATGCCTCCACGGAAACAGAATGTTAACACAGCCGTTTTGTAGACATGGGGCAACCGCCTTGCACGGCTAAGCTGGCACACCACCAGACGAGCATCTCCTTCTTAAAGGGTGCATTGGCATTTGGTAGCTTGTTGTGTTCCTTTTTATAGACAACGTATCAAGACTCTGTTTCCTTTTCAGAAGCACTTCGTGCTGTTCGGTGAAAGGCAGATGTAGTATTTTATCTGTGGCCAGCAATGCCATATGGATTCTTCAGTCCATTAATGCCCTGAGTAACTATGTTGACAAGCTTTCTTTTCTAAAGTCCATATTTTATGCATACAGAGTCCTGAAACAAAAAGCCAAATGTACAGCTTCTTCTCTCCCCCTCCTGGACTTCTCAGGGGGAAGAATGTCAAAAGAAATGTCACTCAAGGGGTAGGAGCTTGGCTGCATAGAGCCCATAAAAGCACCATATCACTGCAAGCTGAAGATGTTGCATAATCCAAAAATTCTGGGGATAGTTTTCGGTGGGTAGCCATTTTGGTCTGCAGTAGAACAGCAGGATTTGAGTCCAATGGCACCTTAGAGTCCAACAACATTTTCAATGTAAGCTTTTGAGAGTCAGAGCTCCCTTCTTCAGACACTAAGGGAGCTCTGACTCTCAAAAGCTTACACTCTGAAAAATCTTGTCAGTCTCTTAGGTACTACAGCAAATCCTGCTGTCCCCAAATTCTAGTGACCGAAAGCTCTTTCTTTTGCTATGCATATATTATGCATCTGGCAGCCATGTCCTCCAGCGCCCAAGACAACCACTGGGCACTGGAGTCGACAGATCTCTTTGGTACTCTGCCCCCCCCCCCACTCTCATGGGATCCTTTGAAATAGCTGCTTCTCCCAGCCATCACGGCAGGAAGTCAGGTGTATGGAGGGTGGGCACAGAAGTGGTGTCTGAGCGCCATTCTACTTTTCTGTTTTTGCAATGTTTCTGCCGTAGTTTTTGACCCAGCCAGCCCATTTAGAGAAGCTGCAATCCATGTGGGGATCTCGTGTGGACACAGGGTGGCTCACAAAGGGACCCCATCTTGAAAGCAACTTCATTCCCCCTGTGGTTACTTGAGGAACACAATCTTTTAAAAAAAAAACAATGACAAAGCCACTCCGAAGTGATTTTGTTGTGATATGTGGTAGAAGGGGTGGCTTGTGTGGTGAGGTAACGGTTTTAACATGTCCTGGAAAATGCTTGAAACTGAGACCCTTTCAAGAAGCGATAGCTTGTGACTTTAGCCTGCAGGGGGGCTTTCCGTGGGGGCTTTTCTTCACACAGAAAGGGTCATGTGAATTTCTTCTACATGCTCTCACTTCAAGGCTGTGGCGTTCATTACTGAAAATGCACGCCAGGTGACCACAAACTGGAACATGAAACTTCCATTAACTCTGTGGGCCATTGTAGATTTTGCACACCGAATTGCAGATAATGTAGCATTGCCCTTTCCCAGCTGGTAACATGGTTTCCCCCACTGCCCATAGTCTGTCCCCTCTTCAGCAACATTTTCCTCTAATAGAACCTCCCAAGGAGAAAAGCTGCTCAAGGTGGGATTTGGAGCAAGGAATATGGGTGGGAGGTGTTTTAAACACTCTCTCCCTCTGGCCCTTCTCCAATCTGGATTGCCATTCTGGAACAGCTTTTTTTTTTTTTGCTTCAAAAATGGTAACCATGGTGATGAGTGACATGTGTCTGCCAGTAAAGCTTGCTTGACTCCCCCCCCCCAACAAAATCTTGCATTTTTGGCACAGTACAGAATGCCTAAAACGTATGTCGCCTTCGTAGAATCTGAGCAAAACACAACAGACAGAGCTGGTTGCCTTAAGATTGTGATACTACACAGGTGACGCTGCCTCGTAGAGAAGCTGTTAATGGGAACTTTTATTTCTGTTGTGGAGTGGCCAAAGATCATGTAGTTCCCGTTTGCCAATCTCCAGATGGGGTCTAGAGTTCTCCCAGAATTACTACTGATCTCCAGACTACAGAGATCAGTTCCCTGGAAGAAAATGGCTTCTTTGGAGGGTGGGCGGTCTGGCATACATCCCTGCTGAGCTCTTGCCCCTCCCCAAACTCCACCCTCCCCAGGCACTGTCCCCAAATCTCCAGGAAGCCCCCAACGGGAGTTGGCATCCTTATGTGGTAGTTTCTTTGAGTTATGGTTTTTGTATCAAGTGCCGCTCCAGAACAGCCCCCTTTCTGTTCAAGGGATCGCATTGGGCAAGCAGCATCTTTAAATGTGTGTGTGGGGGGTATTATTCACTGAGCTGATTCAGTGGCTTCCAGAGACGGTGCTTTCAGAAGTAGCTAAGGAGGAAGTGAGAGCTGCTTTTATTCACACACAGAGAAGTGGATTATCCAAAGCGCTCAGAAGTAGAACACGTTGCTGTGCCGCAGCCTGGCCACGCACCAACTCCCACCATCTTCTATGAAGGGGTGGAGTCCAGGAGATGGTGGTGGAATTCTGTTTGCCCACCGCACACCCTGCTTATATGTCTCAGAGGTGTTCACAGATTTGGCAATACAGGCAAACTCAACATGCGTCATGTGGCAAGGTGTGGCAACAGGACTGCATCTGCACCCCCCAGTCCTGCTTGTGCCTCCTGTATAGCTAGGCAGCCCTTCCCTGGTGGTGTTGGGGGAGAGAGGGCCAAAGGGTTCCAAAGCAGCCACAACCTGGTTTTCTAACACCTCTGACTGCTTACGTGATGCTGTATTTTGCTGCTGTTTCTAAAATGCAGCCCAACTAACTTTTTTTGCGAAGTATTCTAAATTCTGAAATGTTTTCAAGTGACTAATCTGCCTCTGAGCCATTGACAGAATTGCACAGGATATATCCTTTCCCCTCCAAATCCCCCCGTGTCATTTGTTTAATTCTACAAAGAATGGTGAAGGTGAACACAGTCCTTGCCAATTGTTCGAACTACTAGTTCAAAGCCTGTGTGGATTTAAAAGTCTTTCGTTCTCCGAATGGGCATTCACTTTTGAACGATGTCTTACTTCTCCAACCGAGCTCAAAAAAATAAAACAAATGTATCAAGAAAGAAAGGCTTCGAGCTAACTGGGATGCTTAAGTTAATTTTTCACAGCTTACTGGTCAAAGGTTTGCACTTCTGGGATTTGTAGCCAATGGTGCGTGAAGGAGAAATTCCAGTCCTCTTGTTTTTGGTACAGGGTCGACCTTTGCTTGCTCAGAATGTCCTTTTTCTGGTGTCCAAAAATCAGAAAGTTATTTGATTATTCCAAAAAGATATAAATCACTAGAAGCTGCCAACATCAATATATCCTTTACACATGAAACTTGTTCCTGGCCTTCACTGTATAGGTCTGTGCAGAAAGTGCCCCTATAGGAAACCCCTGTTGGTGGAGGCCAGGCTGCCAGGTGAGGGTGCTGGTTTCTTCCACCACAACCTCATCCTCAAAACCGAGGCTTTCCATTTTCTGACAGAAGTGTAGGGAAGTAAGTTTTGTAAGAGAAAATAAATGTACTCAACGTCACAGGGGCAGGTGCTTTCTCTCAATTAGAGATGGGCATGAACTGGAAGAATGCCAAACCGTACGGTTTGTAGTTCGTCGAGTTTCATGAACTTGCCCCGGTTCATGAACCGGTTCATTTGGTTCGTGAAAACATCACTTCTGGGGCAGCAGAAGGTCTGCAGAAAGCCCATTGTCCCCTGTTGCTTAAGAAACCGATTGATCGGTGCCAGGCTGTCTGCAGTGACAAACCGAAAAACGAACCAAACGAACCAGCCTAAAGTTCGTGGCAGTTCGTCAGAAATGGGCTTTGATAAACTGCCGGTTTGCGAACCACGAACCAGCCCGGTTCATGCCGAACTTTGGTTCGTATTTCTGTTTGTACCCATCTCTACTCTCAGTCCTTCATAGATTTGGGGGCAGTAGGTTTTGTCATGCTCCAAGCTTACCAATTGCAATCAAAGAACTCTGTCCCTATAGAGTTCAGGGGGAAAATTCATCTATAGATTCCATCTCCTCTGAGCAAGCTCAGCCATGGTTATATTCCTAGTGCTGCAGAGTCTGATAGGCAGAACAGAGAAATTGGCTTTAATTAATAATAATCTTCTTCTTAATCATCTTCTTAGCATTTAAGACATGCTGAATTTAAACAATAATGGAATGAGGATTGATATCCTTGCACTTTACTTCTGTATGATGGTTTGATGCCATTTTCTGGTGGTTTTTGTATGTCTAGTTATAGTTTGTTCTAATATGGAAATGCCTTGTGTTTTGCCTGCACCCCATCAACATTCCTACTTGAGTTCCACTGAAGACTCAGAGCCAAGCTACAAGTGATGCCTGACACAGGTTGGACACTTGTCAGCTTCCCTCAAGTTTTGATGGGAAATGTAGGTGTCCTGGTCTTGCAGCTTGGCTCTCCATTTAATTGAAATTTACAGAGCGGCAGTCTACGGGAGGGAGAACATGCAGTCGGGAGTGCAGACGTCGGGCTCTCGCAGGATGCCCCCCTTCCCCTCCACTGGGTGTTGTGGGGGGTTCTGTAAACTTCAATTAAATGGAGAGTCAAGCTTTAAGACCAGGATGCCTACATTTCCCATCAAAACTTGAGGTCAACTGAAAAGTGTCCAACCTGTGTCAGGCGTCACTTGTAGCTTGGCTCTCAAAGGCGATGCAGCTTTTCCTGTCTGACCAAGCAGTGCGCATTAGGAATGCTCGGATTTCCCCCTTCCTGGGCCACTTTAGAGTTCCAGAGGCATCACCGCCTCCTCTATTACAGTTTAACCCGAAGAATTCCAAGGCTGGAGCATGGGCCATTTGCAGTAGCTTTCAGTTCCATTTCAATCATGACGAGTGCATACAGGCACATTGACAAAGCACCTCAAAAAGCCAGCCTTGATTTGATCGTTTAAGTATTTTCACAAGGCACACATGCACACAATAATGTAGAGGAGGGGAAAATACACAAACATAAGGAAGTGTTGCAGCTGAGGCAAACTGCACAGGCTCAACAGTTTGTATACAATTTGGAAATAAAAAAAGAAGGAGCAGTGAAGATTCCAAATGCATTGATTCCTCTTCAGGATCAAGTCCAGGTATTTCAAAATTCCAAAATCTGCAGAGAAATTTGGATGAAAAATTTGGAAGCACTCTTCAGTATTGAATACGGCACTTACATGATGCTATGTTGCAGGATGCTTCTTCTGACATAATTCTGAAGTAGCCTGTTAAATCTGCTTTCATTTAAACTGTTTATTTACAAAATTGAAATGACTATTTCATTACACACGATTACTCCATTAAAAACATGGAAATCTCTCAAATGACCTATTTTCTTACGTTGCATAATGGTTGGTGTGTGTAAAAATTTTTAAAACTGTATTACATACAGATTGTACCTAACATCGAAGGGCAAAATAATAAATTAATTATTTTTAAAATATGTCAAACAATTTATTGCACTGTTGCTTTTTTAACTCACAGGCATCAGGAGAGACTTTCCCACCTTCTTCCTTTGCTGCTGCCATTCTGACTAAACAAGAGGTACCTTAAGGTCTGACAAAGAGTTGCTAGCCTCCAGGTGGGGGCTGGAGACCTCCCAGAATTACAAATTATCTCCAGACTACAGATATCAATTCCCCTGGAGAAAATGGTAGCATCCGAGGGCAAACTCTACAGGTTCTTGGTAAAATCTCTTCCCAAATTTCCCGCTCTATAGGCATTGCCCTCTGATCTCCAGGAATTTCCAGGCCAGAGTTGGCAGTGTTATTCTGATGGGTTGCCAACTATGAATTATTCTTAGAGATTTGGAGATGAAGTTTGGGAACGGAGGGAGCTCAGCTCAGCCATTTTCTTCAGGGGAACTGATTGGCGCAGTCTAGAGATCAGTTGCAACTCTCTTGGAGGCTGGCAACTCACTTCATAGAAGTCAATTTCAACTCCTCCAAAAGTTTTTGCTGCCTTCCCTCCATATTGGGTTTCCCAACCTCCATGTGGCACCTGGAAATCTCCCAGAACTACAACTGCTTGATCTCCAGGCCACACAGATCGATTCACCTGGAGAAAATGGCTGCTCTAGAGGGTGGATTCTATGACTTTATATCCCAATGAGGTCTCTCCCCCTCTTCAAATTCTACCCTATCCAGGCTGCACAGCTAAAATCTCCAGGCATTTCCTAATCTGGAGTTGGCAACCCCAAATAAAGCCTGAGGAGCGCAAGGGCGGGGTTTGGGGAGGAGAGGGACCTCATTAGGGTTAAAGCCAGAGAGTCCAGCTTGGTTTGCCAACTGTGGATTCCACAATTCTTGGAGATTTCAGGAGGGTGAGGTTTGCAGAGGGACCACAGAAGGGTATAATCCATGCCGTAGAGGATGCCCTCAAAAACAACCATTTTCTCCAGATCTCCAGCTATCACCTGGAAGTTGGCAACTCCATCAAAGCAACTTTTCCCCCTCCAGGGAAACTGCGGCCTGGAGGTGTTATAATTCCGGGAGATCTTCAGGCACTATCTGGAGGTTGGCAACGTCTCCCAATCGCCGGCCTTTGCTCTTTCCCAGAATCCTTCACGCCCGCGCCTCCCCCCGCCAAAGCCTGAGGCACGGCATGAGATTTTTTTTTAAAGCCCTGTTTATCGAAGCTGCTTCTTTTTGGCCCCTCCATCGCGCCGTCCTCCTGAGCAGGGTTGCTAGGAAACGAAAAAAAAGACGAGGGTTAGGCAGAAGGGGAGGAGGCGGAGCTTCACCCAGCCCCGCCCACCCAAGTCGCCGGCTGGGATTCCTCCCTCCGGGGCGGGGCGCTCGGAAGCCGAGCGGGGGCGTGGCCAAGGGCGCGCGCGCGCGCGACGGCGGGCGGGAGGGGCCAATCCGCGCGTGCCTCCCTCCCCTCCCCCTCCCCCCGCCGTGAGGTGGGGCGAAGCGCGCTGAGGGGCCGGCTTGACTCGCGAGCAGACGCCGCCGCCTCACCCGCCACAGCTCTTATTATTATTAATTATTATTATTATTAATTATTATTACTGTCCCCGGAGCCATGTTTTCTCTCAGGCCTCCGAAGGCCACCTTCCGGTCCTACCTTTTACCTCAGGTAAGGAGAACGGGCGAGACGGGGGGCGAGGGAGATCCCTCAGGAGCCGCTTTTTCCAACCTCTTCCCGCCTTGAATTACGTCCTGAACGGAGCAGGGGAGGATTGGGTCTGAACACGCGTCTGGCGTCACGTGTGAACGTGCGTTTGGAGCCCAGGCAGGCTGGCTCGGGACAGCCGGCTTCTGGGGCGGAGGGGAGGAGGATCTTCCTTGGGGAAGGGGACAGCTGCGAAATGATGGGTTGGCTTGGGAGACTGGACCCCTCCGAAAGAACGAGGGGCTGGCTCGGGAGTAGACTCGTGTCAAAGGACGGTCTGCTCCCACGTGGAGCCCGTCTTGGGTCAGTCAGCCTGCTGGAAAGTGGGACTTTTCTTGTGCAATCCCTTGTAGAGTTAGTCCAGAGTAAGTCCATTCATTTCAGGTAAGAACTGTATTGGTCTACGGCAGGATTTGGGTCCAGGAGCACCTTAGAGACCAACAAGGTTTTCAGGGTATAAGACTAACAGCAGTTATGGTAGGGTAGGAGCTTTCGTGAGTCACAGCTCACTTCTTCTGCTTACTTCTTCAGATTTGAAGGAATGAGCTGTGACTCTCGAAAGCTCATCCCCTGCCACAAATACTGTTAGTCTTATAGGTGTTCCTGGACTCTTATTCTTCTCTACTGCTACAGACAGACTAACATGGCAACCTATCTTGATTAATCCTAAAAAGAGTTACACCCTTCTCAATCCATGGAAGCCAGTGGGCTTAGAGGGGTGTAACGCTGAGTAGGATAGCAAAATTGGGGTCCAGCAGCACCTTAAAGACTGACGACATTCCTGGGGTCAGAGCTTTCGGAGTCACAGTCCCCTTACTCAGATATCTAACTATATCTGATGACTACCTGCTTAGGTCTTCTTAGCTAGCCATATCAGTCTGCTGTGGCAGGATTCGAATAACAGGAGGATTTGAGTCCAGAGGCCAACAAGATTTCCAGGGTATGAACTTTCAAGAGTTGGAGCTCCCTTCTTCAGATCTCTTTGTATCTGAGGAAGGGAGCTTTGACTCCCCAACAGCGCCACCCTAAGTGGAGGACCACCCTTCTGAGCCTATTGACGTACATGGGTGTCGTTCTGCTTAGGATTGCACTGTATAGCAGCTTTTACCACACTTGCTGCTGCTGGTTTGGAAGTCAACTTTGCTGGCAGCTTAACAGCATAGTCCAAAACAGAATGACACCAGTAGAGGTCACTGGGCTTAGAAAGGTGTCACTCTAGCATGACACTGTTAGGGAGTCAAAACTCCTTTTGTCAGAAAGATAAAGATCTGAAGAAGGGAGCTTTGACTCTCGAAAGCTTACACCCATATCTTGGGAATCTTGTTGGTTTCTAAGGTGCTACTGGACTCCAATCCTCCCATTCATTTTGACAACCTTAGACTGGAGCGACTCTGCACAGGAATGCACCGTTTCTTAGCTGGGACCAAGAGTCCCATGCCAGCCAGGAAGCCCAACTTACTACTTTTTCCTGTGAGAGGCTGCTATCTACAGCATGCTCAATTCTTTGTGAAAACAAGTGGAGCTGGCAGGATGTTGGAAAGGTGCCATCCGGTGTGCGCTGAAGCACTTGTGTTGAAGAGAAGTGACTTTTACAGCATTGTTGGGAAAGCATCCCTGGATGTTTTATAACTTTTAATTTTCCATGTTGTTTATGATTGTTGTCTTTCTCATATATTGGGAGCGGACCAGTTTAACAAGTGCTCTAGATAAACAAGCAAGATTTGAGTCCAGTAGTATCTTAGAGAGCAAGTAGATTTCCAGGGTATAGGCTTTTTGAGAGTCAAAGCTCCCTTCATCAGATACATCGCAAGTATGTTTTTCCATTTCTAAATATTTGAGGAAAGGACTCTCGAGAGCTCATACCATAGAAATCTAGTCAGTCATGAAGGTGCTTCTGGACCCGAATCTTGCTCTTCTGCTGCAGACGAACATAGCTACCCTCCTGAAACTAAATAAACAAACCCCTCTTCCTGCTTAGGTAGTTGAGGAGCAAGGCTACCAATCTGTGCATTTATTGGGAAACAGCTCCTGTTGAGTGCAGGGTGACTTCTGAGTAAGCATGCATAGGATCACCATTTAGCAGGGAAATACGAGAGAGGGTGAGTGGGGGAGCATTTGCAACATTGGGTGCCTGCATCTGTCTTTGGCATATTGCAGGTATTTTAAGGGGGGGGGGCTGATTTTGAAGAGTCCTTCCCAGGTATCTCATTCAGAGGTGACTCTTAGTTCAGCAGTTCCCCAGACTACATTCTAGTTTTTAAAAACATTATATGATGGCAAACACACATTTTCACAAGTTCATACATTTATTAATAAGACAGGCTTTATACCTGAATGATGGAATTGTATTAGACATGTGAGCCTATTTTAATTGCTTAAATAATTTAATTTGGTTTGAATCATGGCAGTACCCAAACTGTAACTCTTTAAAATGAAAGATAGCCTGTCAGCTGTAGAATGCTCTCTTCAAACTGTCAGAATGGTAACTTTCTCTCTGCTTTTTGTAATATAAACAATTCTCAACTTTCTTTGGTTAGCGATACAGGATGATAGATTTTGGGGGAGGGAGAAGGTACAATGAAATGTAGTAGAAACAGTTTCTTTACAGTGTTCAAATACAAGGTCCTTGTAACAAAAGCAAATACTTATCCTTTTAACAGAACTCTGATCAGGCATTACAGCTGTTTAGTTTAAAGCTGGCTTCTTCAAACAAACAACAGATATTTGTTGCTAAAATCAGAGGTGTGTTAGAGAGCATATTCATTCTTCAGTATGACAAAGCATATGTTTGTGAGCTTCATTGTATGAGTAATTTTAAGTCTAAAAATCTTGGGTGGGGACTGCTGCTTTTAAAAAGGGTGGGAACTGAGACATTCTAGCATGCCTGAATACAACCAGAAAATAAGTAAAAAGGAAAAGCTGACACATGGTGCTTGTCAAAACTTGCTCACTAACTTTTTAGTGTTATTTCAAGCAGTGGTTCCCAAGCTTAGGCCTATTGGATCAGCCTCTTTAGGGGAAGGCTGCCTCCCATGCTATATACAGCTGTATCTCACTGCACTCATGAGGAAGCATTAGGACTTGTGTGAATTGTACCAAGTTTAGTGCTATACTACAGTAACAGCTGCTTCTTGTAGCGGGAAGTTAATGTAGCAGTGAAGATCCTCCCCAGAGATCCCAAGAGGAGTGGATGGTGCTGAAAGTTGCCCACCCCTGGACCGAGAGTTATCCCCAGTTGGCATCAATAATGTATTACTTTTTTGTCACACAGAGATAAAAACAGCAACATTGATTTAGGATTTTTAAAAATTCAGTTACTGGAGTTCAGTACTGCAAAGACAGGTTTATTGTCTGTTAAATATGACCATCACCTCTCTATAAAACATACAGGAGGCTATGTAGAAGAACTGTGAAAAAATAAAGAAAAATTAGAATATATATGAACAGCATGAGGGTTTATATCCCTATAAAAATAACTGGAAAACAAAAACAAGTTCTTGATGCTGCACAGAATAGAAGGGAGGGCTAGTGGGCTTCTGGGAAAGTGCCCTGCCCTGCCTCAAGCAACATAATATCTAATTTTGTGAATGCCAAGAACATTCGTATTATCAATATGTTCCTGAAATATCAGCAAGTGCTGGTTACGTGGCATGCACCAAATACACCAAGTAAATAACACCGTACTTGACATATCAGTCCATTCACAAGATGACCAGCCATGTTAGCAGCCAGTGTGCTGAAATAACTGCAAAATGTTGTCAAGAATGAGTTTTGTTGAAAGTGCAAAGTTCAGGCAACTGGCCTTGTGTTGTATCTTCCACAGATTGTGAAAACCAAGCTGCCTAAATCCGGAAATCTAATGGCCGTTTCAGAGTTTGTTTTTAGGTATACACCTATAGGTATTGCACCTAAAAATGTAATCTGTACACAACAAATGTATGTGTTCAGCTCCAGCAGAGATAGGGACAGGCATGCTTGTGGGCTGGGATTGGCTGTGGCTCTGAGCTGCATGTACCTGTGGTTGGAAATATAATTGTCATAATGAAATGTGGAAAGCTAAGATAAGAGAGCATATGGAGGATCAGAGCCTTGGCGTTGCTGTACAGATTTCTGTTTGTTGCAGACCAGGACACTTCAAAATCTATGCAGATAATTTCAGTAACTCAATGCCTGTCTCTTATTGCTACCCCATTTCAGGCAGAAGAGAAGATAACACCAGAGCCCAGGCTGAAGAAGTTGGAGCCAGTGCTCTTGCCAGGTAAAACAGTCCTTGTGTCTTCAGGGTGGGTTTTGGCCAACAAAACTTGGCAACTGCCTGAACGTGAAGTGACCTTATACAGTGCCAGAGCCTTGGTCGTTCAAATACTGGTCTCAAGCTGAGGTCTTGTCACATCCCCTGCAATGTGAACTTTTGCTGGGGATTGTTGGATCTGGCACTTTCCTCATTCAAAGCCGATGCTCTGTGGCTGAACCCCCAGCCTCCTCTATGGATTAACCATGTGCCACAACACATTAGTTGATCTTTAAGGTGCCACCAGACTCTCTCTTGTTTCTGAAGGGTGTGGTCTTTATTCAGCCATGTCTTCTGCGCTGATTTAACATTGGGGGCCTTCTGTCATACTTGTCTTAGTAGCTGGGATGCAGTGCTTCTAATTTTGCTGCGTTCTCTACGTTTTCGCAAGTTCACAGCAATCACTTCTATTTTCCTTCTGCTCTGTTAAGTTTCTCCACTTTCCTTTGGGTGTCAACCCTTCACAGAAGGATCCTTTGTTTTCTACACCCAAGGCACAGTTGTGTGTGTTAATACCTTAAGAGTAACGAGAGAAAGCTCAGTGTCTCAGATGCTTATCTCCTGCCTTTCTCTCCTTGAGCCACCAGATTTATCCCTTGCAACGAGAGCTCTGTAGGCTGAGCTTTGTGCAACTGCAAAGTGACACCCACACAGACTGAATTTCAGCAGCAGAGAACCAGCAGAATCTCTGGGTTACTTTCTGTTCCACACCTTCTGTCTTTGGCAGGTGCATGTTGTAGAAAAAATACCTGAGGGACTTGGCGAGAGATAGGTGCGCTTGTGTGCTGATCAAGCAAGCTTCCGAATATGGATTTCCCTTCTAGATGGGGTTTGCATGTGAAAATGGTCGGGGGGGGGCACTGTATGTGGAGGTACGTGGGTGGTGTTCTCACACTATGTAACTAGTAGCAGTCATGTCCAGTGGTTTTGTGGACATGCTCCCCGCGGTGAAAAACTTCTTGAATTATTTAACACATGATGTAAAGCATTAAGTTAATAAATCTGTGAAAGAAACAACAAGCATTTGCATGAAGGTATATTATTGCCTTGTTTGAGTCTCTGTGTTTCTTACTTGTCCTCTGTTTATGTTGAGCCCTGAGTTGCAGTCCCTCTGGCTTCTCCTTTGCCATAACTTATGTAAACACAAGGGCAAAGAAGCTGGCATGTTCCACTCATGCCTCAATTGCTTCTGCCACAGTGCACAAAGCTTAGCTGTTTACACTTAGTGATTTATTGGTATTTGAGATTTCTCCACTCCTGGCAATGTGGTCACTGCTGCCAAGCCTTGGGGTGGGAATAAGGGGAAGAGAGAATGAACAGTGGCTGTGTTGTGAGTTGCAGCAATCTTAAAGTAAACCCATGTAGGGGGATGCACAGTGTCTCCAAGGAAAACTAGCAGATAATTTTAGCACAACTCTCTGTTAACATGAATACATTGTGGGGTCGTTTAGAGGGTTAAAACGCCTTGGCTCTCAAGTTAGCAGAACTTGGTGTTCTGTCTGGAAGAATGGTGCAGCTTTCCTGTAGGTGTTGCACAAACGCATTTCAAAGCTTCAGTGACAACATGCTAAAATTGTTGGCAGCAGTGGGAGGTGACTGTCATTGAGGGCTGAAGAAAGGATCGCTTTTAACGCTTGCTGATCCTGCAAAGCCAAACCTGCCCAAAGGGGGATTTGGATGCTTTGACAGATCTGAAGATAGACGCCTTGTTTCCTTGGTTCCCTTTCTGTAGTTGGATGGGATGCAGAAGGATCTAGGATAAGCAGTGACTGAGACCCCTTGGGGTGTGTGCTGAAAAGAGCAGCCCCATTGAACAGTCAAGCCTGAGTCTCCCTGTTCCAAGTTTATCACTGTGTTGGCTCAAGTGGAAACTAGTCTTGTTGTGGGAGAATCCTGCAGATAAGATATTGTTTCTGGAAAAAGAATTCCATTGACCTCATATGTAAAGACAGACGTTTTGAAGGTTTGCTCATGCCGCGGGATGCACTAAATTCTGTGGCCAGGGATGAGTGATGTCTAGCAAGGCACAAAAATCACTTCCTTGCTTGTACATTTCAACACATTTAGTTGCATTCTGTTTGTTGGCATTCCTGCTTTGGTTTGGAGTGAGTACATCAAGTATGCTTTTTGTGCCCTGTACCCCAGATGAGCTATATAAATTGTACAGAGCCACTTGTGTGTGGTGATTAGTAAAATGACTCAGGAGGCCACTACTGAAGGGTCCTTGTCGTGTGTATCCATCACCCTTACTTCTTTTGATAAAGGTACACCCAGCAAGGAAAGATCCGTTGATCTCAAAACACAGGGTGATACCTCAGTGTAGCCAGAGACTTCTCAGAGGTATAAAGTGAACAGGTCCCTGACTCTTGATGTAGGTGCATCTCAAAACTGCAGCTTGCTTGAACCCAGGTGTTCCATTCCCTCAGACTCTCCCTGGTCTGTTTAGAAATAATCGGACCTTTACACATATTTGGGATTTGAAGAGCTGGCTTCAGCAGCTGAGTTTTCCTTCCTTCCTTAAAAAAATAGTTATGTAAACTTTACAGAAGGAGCTGTGCATGTGTTTTCAGTATACAGAAGAGAGCCATGACAGGTGGCTGGTCAGACAGTAATGCCTGCTTAAGGGCAAATGAGCTAATTTACTTAAGTAAGGTCGGGATTGTCATGATTATGTAGTGATTGGTAGAGGTGGCTAAAGTAGGCATGCAAGCCTCACATTGTTGAATGTCAGCATGACTGAACACTCGGTGTGCAGAAAACCCTTTTCGTCTCTCTCTTAGTGGATTTGTATATGTGATGGGAAATACGCAGTATCCTCAGGAGGAACAGCAGTCACTATTGCCTGCCTTGAAGTCTTCTTAGAGTTTTGGCTTGTTCTCCCCCCACCCACTTCATACCTAGGAAGAGGCTAGGGGTGTTTGCTTCAGGTGCACGTAGCCCCTTTCTCCCATTAACTGGGAGATGGCATGACTATTTGAACCCTGCAAGATATAACCCAAATAAATGTGAGCTTTTCTTGTTAAATTTGTTCACTTCTCTCCATTTGGGTCATAGAATCATAGAGTGGGGAGGGATCTCCAGGGTCATTTAGTCCAGCCCCCTCTACAATGCAGGAAATTCACAGCCACCTCCTCCCCACACACACCCGCAGTGAGCCTTGCTCCGTGCCCAGAAGATGGCAAAACACCTCCAGGATTCCTAGCCAAACTGGCCTGGAGAAAATTGCTTCCTGACCCCAGAGTGGCAATCGGCATTACCCTGGGCATGTAAGAAGGGGCCACAAGAACTAAGCACCGATGTAACGCTTCCTGTCCTCCCTCTCATGACCTGCCCAGGTTCACAGAATCAGGTCTTTAGTATCTAAATAAATAAAAGACTTCTCTGTCTGTATGGAGCCATGGGAGAGAGCCTGCAAGTAAAAAGTGCTGGCAGAGCCTTCCCTGTGTTCCATTCAAGGGGCTCTGGGCATTCTGCCAGAATGTAGGTGGGAGAGCAGGTCTTTGCTGCACTGACCCCCCCCCCCCCGGCCTTAAAATTCCTAGCCAGGAGAATGCTTCCATATTTCGGAGAAAGAGTTTTTGGCGTAATGTTCTCCACCCCTGGCCTGTAGTACCACATCCTCTTTTATGAATATTCTTGTAAATTTGAACAGCCGCAGCTTTTAATCACACAAATAGGAACTTTTCCTTCCTTTATTTAAAGGGAAGCCATGGGACCATCCTTCTGCTTCTACCCACACCAAGGGGATCTCCCTTAGGCTTCTACAGCGGCCTCCCCCCATTCTCAGCTGAGGGCAGTTGCTCCGCACTTCATCACGGTGGACAATGTCATCCCCTCCCGTGCTGCTCAGGCCTGTGCCGAGGCAGCTGGGAGGGACACCCTTCTCTGTGCCAGAGCGAAGGGTCATGCTTCTCATTTCTGAGCAGGTATTGGGCTGCGGACCTTCTCCAGGAACAATGGTTCTCACCAAGTTAAATATCAGCTCCTTTTTATTGAGGCAAGCAGGCTCCCATGAAGTGGATCCTGACCAGAGGCACTTGGTGTTTAGATAAGGATTAGCTTGCTTATAGACGGTGGAGAGGAGCCCGGGGGAAGGCACTGTGCCAGAGAGCAGCACATCCAGAACTGTCAACTTGTGGCTTTCTCCAGTTCCTTTCTTTACCTGGTTATGTTGTTGCAGAGGTGATGACACTGTTTGAAATGTACAGTAATTGTTGGACAAGAAAGCACTGGCGCATGTAGAAAATAAGAATCAAAGCACTGGAATTCTTCTAGGCTCACAACTCTGAGATAAGTTGCTGAGCTTGAAAGTTAACTAGAATTTGGGATGACCTGTAGCATTTAGCTTTCTCCATCAGGCCATTACAGATATGTTTATATTGTATGTCCTCTTCTAGAACTGAGGCTCTCTAGGATCTTTTTATTTCTTTTGCCTAGCTGAGTTGAGAGAAGTTCAAGACCCTCGTGAGTCATCCTTTCTGTAAAAACCTACCACCAAGCTCTGCCAATCCAGATAGCATTTTGTTTTCTTTGCATTTTCCATATCCATGGTTTATCCCATCTATATACTTTTCATCCAAGTGTGTGATACTGAATGAACGCCAGGAAATTGTAAGATCTCGACCTCAACACCATCCATAGCAGGGTGAATAAAAAAGTTCCGTGAAAGATCAGAGTAGTAGATCGAAAAGCTGGCTTCAGGACAGTTTTCCTTCCTTCTTTTTTGGGGGGTATGTGTGTGTGTGAGAGAGACTCAGTCAAAAATAACCCTGTGATTCTCATTACCAGTAACCAAGTTAAAACATGTAAATTTCCCCTAACCTGGTGGCAATTAGAAGGTCCCATGTGCCAACTGGACAAATGTAGCTTCTGATAAAATGGCTTTTCAAAGCAGGGCACTGCCTCTCTGCTGATCGCAGTATCTTTTGTTTGTTATACATGACATGGCGAGTGGGAGTCATCATTTGAAATCCAGTGATTTTTACAATCAGGCCTTTGAGTTTGTGGTTTAAATTGTGGTTACCTTACAGTTTTTTTGTGCACTCTTCTTGGGCAGAGCATCCTGGCACTCTGTGATGCCATTTTTCTGTATGTTTCTCTTCCCTGGCCTGAGAATGTGTTGTCCGTATGTGCCTTCTTGACATTCTGGTACTGCTTAATCAAAGTTTCGTAGCCAGAAATGGTTTAATTATAACATGAACGTGTGTCTTCATATACTGAGAACTGACATAGGGTTGAATTTTGAGGTGTGGGTTATTTTGAGGTGGGGTGGCGTGATCTGTGCACTACCCTTTACAAAGATGCAGCCTGCTCTTACAAGATTTGGAGAGAACATGGCATGCAGGTTCTTTCATCTGTTTTAAATTGAGCTTTGGTCTGGTACAAATTATTGAATAGTATCCATGTTTTCTCTCTCTCTCTCTCCCTCTCTCCCTCTCTCTCGCTCTCTGTCTCTCGCTCGCTCTCCGTTTATTTATTTGTATGGCAGCTTCATGGGCTTCCAGTAGTTTTCCAAGCACAGTCCAAAATACAGGTTTTAACCTTAATCCAGACCATTTATGGCTTTGAAGGTTGTTCTGAAGGCGGCTTTATTCAGTGTGAATGTATCTGCTTGCTTCCATGATCATTGGCTGTCTTGCTCTGCATACTCCTGGTGTCTGATGGGCAGTCCGTGTGAAACAGGCCTTTTCAGCGGTGGCACCAAGTGACTAGCACTCTGTTCTTTGGGGTGGGGTGTCACTTGGTTCCCCTTATTGTTAGGATTCAGGCTGGCAAGATCAACCCCCTGCATTTTCTGAGAGCTTTAAGTCAAGCCAGGTGCTTACGGCTTCAGCGCTCTGTGGTTTTTGCAGCCCTCTTTGCTGTTTTGTTCTGTTTATGCTGCTGCTTGGTAGCCTCCAGCCCCGTGGGATGGAAAGATGGGTTATAACTTTCTTCAAGGAATACATTCATATTTATATATAGATACGGAACAAACATTGTGGTTGAAATTTTGCTGTGTTCTTCTCTGTGTTCTGCAGGCCTTGCAGGACACTTTCTCTTAAAGCAGCGTCTTCCAGACTTCTGATGCATGTTTGCTTTTTTGAATTAAAATGAAAGGCACACACTCCACTCTTGGACTCTGAAAGGTTTACTGTTAGAAACAGGTCCTGTTCTTGCCAACACCCTGAGACTTTTGGAGTCTTAACGAAGGCTTCCTTTACGTTCTCAAAGATTTTCACTATAACTGTGGGCGTTCGGCCTAGTTGTCACTGAAGATGGGATGAACCACTGTCTGGCCTGGGTCATTTTAGGATCACTTGATAGATTTCTCCTCCATGCAAAGGTAAGTTCTCCTTACCTAGAAATTTAGCAAGTCAGAGAGAAGGGATCTGGTCTGTACCTCTCCTTGACAAGCTAGATCTCTGTAGGGAGACTATATAAAGAAAAATCCCATCATATAAAGCACCACTTGCATTCTGAACAGTTTTATTCAGAAAGTCATTTACCAATGCAGTAAAAATTAACCCTTGGTATATTTCCCCCTGAAAATTAATTAAATTGAGTTTCTCTCTCTTCAAAACTTCTGCACTGAATTCTAGGTTCTGTGCTTATGCAGATACATACAATTAATTGACCTGTGGCTATATTTATACGATCAGCTAAAGCAAGCTGGTGCCCACCCACCTTTAATTTTTTAATTTAATAGTCAGATCCCAAAATGACATATTTCCAAAACCAGGCACTTGGCTGAAGGGCGTTTTGGCTGCTTCAGCCTTCCTGTGTTATTTTGCTCAACTGTGTGTCTGTTTGCTGCCCTGTAGCTGAAAATAGGGACAGACAGACTGGGCAACAAATGAGAGCTCTGGTTTTGAAATACTTAAATTCTGGCCATTGACATAAGCAAAAATGTTTGTTGTTACCTAATATATGGTATTACAGAAAGGCTATGACTGGACAAAGTTCTGCGGAGTTCAAGGGAGCAAGCAGACAAGTGCACATGCAGGTGGAAAGCTTGTGGGGTTTTGTCCTGCAGCTGTTTGCACTGCTGATCAGGCAGGCCACATCTTAGAACCAAAGGCTTGATACTTCAGCAGCACAAGCAGCTGCAGTGGAAACCTCAAAGGAACTGCAGAGGTAAGATTCTTAAAATAGCACCCCTCAGATATTTCCTCTTAGCATAAGGGACTTTATAGATAGGCTTGTCTTTCTCGTCGTGAGTCTGAGAACCGAAGGCCAGGTTTGTATTTTACAGACTGCAGGTCACCACAGTGGGCTGGAAGAAAGCCCAGAAGGTGTTTGAGGTCAGACTCTCATGGCTACTAGTAAACAATTCTCTCTTCAGTTCTCATTAGTGCAAAATGAGGGCTGTCCCTAGATTAAAGAAATCTGAGTTGATTAATTGCATCATGATTCAGTGGAGGGGCAAGAGCTCTGAAAAAAAGAAGCATGCTTTCTTGGTTTATAGATGAGGCCTGCTCGGTTCAGGGCAGCAGACACCAGTTTGAGCAGAAGAGGCCTTGCCTTCCTTCTGCGTGAAGGGAAAGAGCAAGTGCTCTAAGGCTGTCTGCTGCCCTCTTTCTCTCTTTTTTTTTTATGAAGGAGGGCCCTCTTTTTAACCTAACCAGTTAACAGTCTAAATGTTATAGTCATAGTTACAAAGCACAAACCCCTGTGCTTTATATATATTATATGATTGTTTAAAAACATTATATCCATTTCAGTCTAAGAATGCTGTGCGCTATGCTAAGTAATGATGGTTTTCCGTAACAGTTATCCTTTTTTCTGTTGTAAAAATTATCTCTCTGCAGAATCTCTCATGCATTCACACACTCTCATGTTTCTTTATCATTTCATAGTGTCTCCTCTTCTTGCGACATAATAGTCGTGGTGTCAAGATACCACAGTATTTCCATTATTCTCCTTACAGTGTCCAAATAATTTGATTGCTATGCATGTATCATAAAAATGCCATATTTTGAACATTTTCAAAGTGCTGTTTGCCATCAGTTCTTGCATCTTAAGCATTAATTCATAGGTAAGGATGAATTGAATAAAATATGAACAGGTGGCAACAGTTAACAAAGAAGCATGCAATTACTTCTAGATATCTTGCGGGGCCGCTAACTCATTGTAAGAGCTCATGAAAATTCCCTAAAAGGATTTTCAAAAAGCACTTCGTGAGCTTACAAGTAGAATCTCATCAGAATATTTCTTTTTTTCCCTTTTGAACTTTAAAATAGCTACTCTGCAAGATGAACAGAAGCTTCATTTAGAAGTGGATTAGAAGAAATTTACATTTAAACGCTCTGAGCATGCTAATAAACCCATTCTGTTTTAACATTCAGCTCTGCAGCAAGGATTGTTTGACAGAAATCACCAGAAGGCCATAATGTGTTTGAGAAGCAAACATTTTCAGTATATTTTTTCAGTGAAAATACTAGTTCTGTTTCTTCTGGTATTGGTCTGTGGACTCATGTATTCCACTAAGCAGTTGAGATCTATACCCATCCAAATGTACAGGTGGGAACAGTGTTATAAACCTTTGAGTGTGTGCTAGATGCTGGAAGGGCTCTGAGGTTTTAGTCGAGAGAGAAATAGTGTGTAGTGCAAGAGCTTGTACAGTTGCTTTGATATTTGCTGACCTGGGGAGAATGTAGATCCGTGAGTTGGAACCTGGCAGCAGGCATGCTTGCGGCCTTTTGCTTTCAGAGCATCAAGAGATCCCATAAAAACATCTCAAAGTTGACAGCCTTTCATAACAATAGTCAACAAATGTGTCGTGCAACCCCTGTCTTATGCCAATTCACATCTCAGGGCATTTTCTTGTTGGTTAATAGCATGTGCTGTTTGTTCAGTCCCTCACTGGAACAGATAATGGTGTTTGGATCTTAGATTGAAAATGTTCAAGCGATTTTAAAAATTATCAAAGATCTTGAAATTCTATGGTGACTGCCAGCGCACATTTCAAAGCACAGGCATTATTAATATGATACAGGTCAATACAGTTGCAGTTGTTGTCTGACTTAGCCTGTGGTGAAGAGTACTAAGATGGGAATCTCGCTTAGATTTTGAGAAGATGTTTGCCCATGACTGGGTTTGTGTTTTGTGGGTAGTTGGTTTGCCCACCCTTATTGTTTGTTCACCAAGTAAGTAGACTTTTCTATGAGCTGGTGTGGTGTACTGGTTAGAGTGTTGGAATAGGATCCGGGTGACCCAGGTTTGAACCCCACTCTGCCATGGAAGCTCGCTGGGTGACCTTGGGCCAGTCATACACACTCAACATACCCTACCTCACAGGGTTGTTGTGAGGATAAAATGGAGAAGAGAATGATGTAAGCCTGTAGAATAGCCTGTATAAACCATACACCTATTCCATTGCTGTGCTTTTGGAGCAGTGGATTTGGGTGGTGGGATTATCCAAGGAAAATCAAACAGGCCTCTGAAACAGCACCTTATAAAGAATCCAAATGAAATGCAACATAAACTGGGTGAAAGAAATTTTCCACAAATGTTTGCGTGTTTATCCATCACCTTCATCTCCTCTCCCTGGAAAAGAACCGATGAACTATCAAACAAGGTCCCCAGTAAATTCAGTATAAACAAAACTTAAGAAATCTGATTGGCTTTGGCAGAATTTATGCGAAGTACCATTTTAATAACAAGGACAGTGTGCTTATATGCCGCCCTTCGGGACAGGTGAGTGCCCCACTCGGAGCAGTGAACAAAGTCGGTGTTATCATTATCCCCACAATACAGCTGGGGTGCTGGGGCTGAAATGGGTGGCTTACCCCAGGGCTGCCTGCTGAGCTCATGGCAGTCGTGGGAGTCAAGCCAGCAGAGTGCAGATTCAAAGCCTGCAGCAGCTGTCATTTTAGGGTTCTCCCTCCACTAAAAGTTGCAGTATTTCTGGCCGCTGTCTCATTTTGAAAGTGCCGTAGGATTGTTCCCTGTTGTTCATGTTTTTATTTTCAATTGCTGGATTTCGTGATAAATGCCATGTTCTGTCCATGCTCAGGTTGCCCTGCTTACCTATCATCAGGACATTCATTTCACCTCTTTGAGTGGCTCTCAGTGATTCAGCAGGTGCCTACATTCTGCATCTGGCTCTTTAGAGAGGAAGTTTGAATGTATTGAAAGTACCAGAGTTGTTTTGAAATTTCACCTTTAGCAAAAGGGGGAAATTCTGGCCTGACTTGTCCTACAAAGTTGATAAATATATTGTGCTCAAGTCTTCTTGAAGGAAGAGTGAAGTTACACATAATAATAAATAGTAGCTAAAATCACATAACTCCCTTTTTTCTTGCCTCCTTGTGGTTCCATGCTGCATACATTTCTTGTGTTGGGGAGCTACGGTTTGTTAGGCTGGCAGATTTTAGAAAACTACTGCGTATATGTTTTCTGCTGTTTACTGCAGACAAACCTGTGTGTTAACTGCTAACTTAAACATTGGCGCTCAAAAGGTTATTTACCTAGCCAGATTTCCCCAGAACTAGCTCTCTCTCAAGAGACCAGGCTTTTGTGAAGCCATGCTGATTTTCATGTTTCCTTCTGATTGCTAATATGATTGCATCTGAAATGTGCAACTCAGTTTTGAGAGCAGATCTTTGAAATGATTCCGGGTCCTTAATGCGCCATTTTAATTGGGCCGGGCAGTCCTCTGGCTGTGTCGCTGAATGTCTTTATTCATCATAACACCCGCCCCCCCCCGCCCCCCGTTTCTTGACAGGCTGAGCACAGCCAACTTTCTTGTCTCTTGCATCTGCTCTTTGACTATTCAAGTCACACGCAAGTGACTACTGCTCTGCGCTTGGAACAGTTTGTGCCTGTAAAACGGAAAGAGAAGGGAACAGCACTGTGACCAGCTTCGAGTAAACACGATGGTATAAAATACCTGCAAATAGCCTTGCTTTGTCTGCCCCCCTCCCCCAGAAACTGTTTGGCGAAAATAATAAGTGTCTCTAAGGTTTAGTTTGGTTGGCTCTCCCCAAATAATCTAATTTAGTGTATTTCCTGTAGTGTGTGGGTTGGGGAAGTAGGATAACAGGAGCCCTGTGCTCTTCTTCCCCTGGCTCCTGCTCAGAGATTAAGGGTTGGATCCTACCATCTTTCCCACTTGATCTCTCCCAGTTCCCTTCCCCTCTGCAGCCCCCATCCCATATGTCTTCTGCCCATGCAGGTCCCATGGTCTTCGGTATAGACTTTTGGGTCAAAAGGGGCCCTTCCTTTTTCACTAGCAGAAAAGCCAGTAGGAGCCAACCTTGAATGCTTGAAACGAGACTTGTGAATGAAGTGGTCGTCTTCTCCCACCTCCCAAGTCTTAACTACCCTGCTTTTTAATTCTCTCTGGCTCCCTCCAGGTTTTGGGGGATGGGGGACAGGCACAGGGACCTCACCCTTGGATGCATTTTACTAGCAGTGGCACTTGCCTCCCTTGTCATCTGTCAGCACAAGGCACCTTTCTCATTGCTGCGGTTAGAACGGTTCCGTGAGATCCAGCCTACTGTGCTCTGCTGTCTTTTGCTCAGCCCAGCAAGAACCCCAACTGTGTGCTGGGATTGCTGAATCTTCCTGATGTATTTTGACTTCAGGGCTGGGCTGTGGCCACACCGAGGCCGCTGTTTGTCACAGACAAAAGTGTTTGCATCCCAGTCTTGCTAAACAAACGTGGCCTTCTGCCCTTTAGGATGTGCACCTGTAAAATGTTCATTTTGTTAGCTTATTTAAAATATTTCTTATCTCTACAACCTCACGGCAATTGACAAAATTGTGAACACTGCAGCATATGCATATCATAAGTATGCAACAGGTTAAAAATGCCAATACACAATGAAGCACAACTAAAAGCAGATCCACGCAGCACATACACCTGCTTTACAGACCTGCCTGTTTCTTGACTGTTGTAAACAACCCAAATTTTGAAAAGACAGGATGGGCGGGGGACTGCCAAGGGTTTGGGCAGGAAGCAGAACATGATGCAGAGGAAGTTATCTAATATGTGGAAGACGCTTAACACTGAGGAGAGAGAGGAATTGGCCGCTGTGAGGGCGTGACACACAATTTTTGATTGCTAGGTGCAAGTGGGTATTTTGCATTGGATATCTGGGCACCTGAAACTCATTTCACCCCTCCAAATTAGGACAATTTGAACATGTTTTTTAAAGTACTTTTTCCATACAGAGCTCTGAAAGAATGTGTGCATTGAGATTAAACTCTCAAAGGGTATACAGATCAAGATAGGTAGCCGTGTTAGTCTGTCTGTAGCAGTAGGAAAGAGCAAGAGTCCAGTAGCACCTATAAGACTCACAAAATTTCTGGTAGGGCATGAGCTTTTGTGAGGCACGGCTCACTCGAAAGCTCCTACCCTACCACAAATTTTGTTAGTCTTATAGATGCTACTGGACTCTTGCTCTTTCCTACTGCTAAAGGGCACACAGTTATTTATTTATAAGGCACATCTTTATGGGTTAGAGTTTTCTGTGTTAGCTGTTGCTGTGTCTTTAGCTCGGCTGAAAGTCAGCATTCTGTCAACAAAAGGGGCTGAATGACTTAATTAACTTCCCCCTCCTTTTTTTCTGAAGGTGAAATTGTGGTCAATGAAGTGAATTTTGTGAGGAAATGCATTGCAACCGATACAAGCCAGTACGATCTATGGGGGAAGCTGGTTTGCAGCAACTTCAAGATTTCCTTCATCACGGATGACCCTATGCCACTTCAGGTGGGTTATGCTGATCCCCTTGCAGTATCGTCACATGAATTTGGATGCCTTGAGCAATGCTGGTGTCTGCGCAGGACCAAGCGGGGCCTGCATGCAGTGAGATGCCCCTCGCACTTGGGTTGTCTGTTGTGGAACTGCTCTCCCATGTCCTGAATACGTGCAGTCCTGGGGCCGTGTAGAAGCCTGGTTGAGGCCTGTTCTCTTTCTGGGCTATTCAGTTTCTGAAGTCCTTGCTTTTCAAACAAGCTTACTGTCTCGGCCCAGAATTTTGCCTTTGTTTGGGGTGGCAGTGTGTGAATAGGGTATAAACCGTCACCCACCATTCTTTGACCGTATGTTCTTGGCTGTTCCCTGGATTCTTTAGACTGCTGTTGTTTCCATGGGTGGGGCCCGCAGAGATGGAATATCAATTTGGTGTCTACCGCAAGGTGGTAGAGCTTTGTGTCCCCCCATCCCACCTTAGCTTGACCTGCCGCTTGATACCAAGGCATGTTTGACTTCTTCAAAAGTTGATAGCCCAAATGGTTTGCATGACTTAAACCCTAGGTTACTGATCGGGAATGACACATCAGCTATTGCTCAATCTTCCTAAGAGCAAATTAAGCTTTGTCCTGCTCTTTGTCAGGTCTTCTGACAAAGCATCTTAGGAATAGCCAAGTCCCTATTTAGGAAACAAAAATTGAGCGAGAAAAAAACAAGTGACATTCCATCCCTTTCTCGTCCTTCTGAATCTGAAAATCATAGCAAAACAAAGCGGCTGAGATGAAACAAAATTAGATTGTATAGGCTGGTTTATTTTGGTTGGTTTTCCACTGTGTTAAATTCCATTTTCAGCCAGAAATTGATTACTGAAGCTGCTAACAGCCCTTAAATACAATGCAAGTACTGATGAAATTATAATACAAAATGCTGCTCTGGGAGGTGGTTTTCAACAAGGTCTGCATCCAGGTGCTGAGGGAAACTGCTTGGACATGGCTTTCCTTCCGTCCGATGGCCTTAGGCATGCCCGGGAGCTGCAGGGCTGTCTACTGGGATGAGATCCAGGCATGAGAGAAAGGTGGCTGGGTGCTGCTGACTCCCTTCCTTCTGATGGGTCAGCAATGGATGCAACAGAGACATCCTTCGTACGCAGTCTGATGCGTAGGGTTAGGCCAATTGACTACTTCCCAGCCTCATCCATGCAAAATTCTGCATGCACAGGAGTTTCCCCAATTCTCATGAAGCTGGTGAACGGCTCGTGCCCAATGGAGGAAATCCATGTGTGTGTTTAAAATATTTCCTTCCACAGAAGTGTACAGGAAGCTCAGCTTAGGTTTGGGCTTTGGGGTAGCATTGCGCAACACTCTCACTGTACAAAACATCTGCCAGCTGTTGCCCGCATAGTAACTATGCTGAAATCAAAAGTGAATTGTAAGTATTTATGATGAACTTCTGGCCTGTTTTTCAGAAATTCCATTACAGGAATCTTCTTCTGGGGGAACATGACGTTGCACTAACGTGCATTGAGCAGATAGTCACAGGTATGTTTGAAGCCCCCGGTGGCAGAAAGTCAAATGTTTGCTTTCTCAGCACATTTAGGCCTAGCAAAGTCAGCGTGGAGTGCTCAGAATTGTTTTTAATCGGGCACCTGTATTAGATGTAACCCCAGAAGGAATTGTGTCCTTTGAATGTTCTCATGGGGAGAAGTGTGAAGTTACCCAAATGGGCTAGCGAGAGCCACAGCTCTCTTTGTCAGGTGCAGATCTGACGAAGAGAGCTATGGCTCTTGAAACTTATGCTACAATAAAGTTGGTTAGTCTTAAAGGTGCCACTGAACTCTTTACTATTTTTTTTACTACAGACTAACACAGGTAACTCCTCTGGATATAAGGCAAAGAGGCTGTCACCATCGGCTTCATCTCAGTGGGTTGGCACCAGTGGTAGATTTCTGCTGGCGAAAAGGGGAGGGGGGTGATACCTTCTCCTTTCTGACTCTCCTCTTACGCTGTTCCGGAGCAGGAGGGGGTCCCCCCTCCTCTGGGAGCAGCGTTTCATGACCCAGGGGATAGGGTGGGGGAAGAGCAGGCCCCTGAGGCCATGCAGTGAACCTTCATATGCAGTCTGATGCATAGGGCCAGGCCAATTGACCACTTCCCCCTGTAGCTCTCACGGCACTTGGCCAGACGGTGTAGCTGGGTATGCTACTCGTCTGGTATTTTCAACTGAACAATCAAGCAGCTCGGCCAACATGAGGACTTTAGCGGCTGCTTTGTGGGGTAGGGGCACGTTAAATGAGACCAAGCTAAGTAATGGGAAGCCAGGGTGAGGCCAGGGTGGGGTGGATGGACCAGGGGCAGGCTGTATCTAGTCAGCTCTTGGCTCAGCAGACCCAGCAAGCCTCTGCTTTTCTTCCTGTGGGTTTGAAACAGCAGCAGCCAGGTTCTATATCAGGTGGGATCCAGAGCTTAGAAGATTGTCCTTCTCCAAGACCCACGTCAAGGCTCTCAAGCATTAAAGCTTTCCTCTCTGGAGTCACCTTCATAATCCAAGTCCCAGCATGGCAAAGCAAAGAGTAGGAACAGGCAAAATGCGCTATCCCTGAGACAACCAGTGGGGCAGGATGTGTGAAACTCAGCTGCAAATCCCGTCTCATTTGCACAGCTCCTTGGGTGGCCTTGGGCAGGGCAACCCATCCTTCGTTAGCCTCCGCTGGCTACCAGGGCTGCTGGGAAGTTGAAATGGCAAGCTGAGCTCCTTAGAGGAGGAACTGGGTGCAGATGTTATGACAGCTCCATAAAGGGTGTGGCCACTGCTGCGTCTTGCAAATTGCTATTATTTTCTCAGTAGTCAGGAAATATCACCAGGATTATCGTCAGCATTGCAAGCTGGTGTTTTGGATGTTTTGCTTTAAAAGTGTGTTTTGCCTTTCCCCCCTCTCTCTTGCAGTAAATGACACAAAGAGGAAACAGAAAGTTCTGGGCCCCAACCAAAAACTCAAATTTAATCCAACAGAATTAATTATTTACTGCAAAGACTTCCGAATTGTTCGGTTTCGTTTTGATGAAGCAGGACCAGAAAGTGCAAAAAAGGTATGGTAGCCTGCACATGTCCTTTCCCCGCTGAATATAGCTTAGAGTTGATGCATACTCAGGTATGGGAGGAAAGATGTAAACATTTACTTTGGCTTACTGGGATTGGCTACTTGTACTTTTTCTCCCAATCCTGGGACATATTTTAAGTGTTTGTGTCTCTAAGGATTCATCCATTGCTTGCTGTTTCTTCTGTAGCATATCTTACTGACTATCACAAATTTATTTATTGACTCCATTTATACACCGTGCTTTCTCCCGAGTGGGGACTCAGAGCTGCTTTCAGTGGCCATCCCTGCTCCGTTTTAGCCAACAACAGTCCTGTGAGGAAGGTTAGGCCGAGAGTGTGGGGTTGATTGGCCTGAGGTCACCCAGCAAGCTTCCGTGGTGGAGTGGGGATTTGTACATGGGTTTCCCAGATTCCTAGCCTGATAGTGTAAGCACTACACCATGCTGGCTTCAAACCGGATGGACTTTTTTGGAACCTTAATGGGTTTTGGTCTCAAATCAGTTGGTGGACTGTGGAACGAAAACAGTAGTGCCTGCTAAAAATGGGAGAAGCTGCTTGAAGTGAACTCTTTGTGAAAAGTGTATTTTGAGGGAATGGGGGCGGGGAGGTGCCTTATAAAATGAGAGTTAGAATATTCCATCTTGGGGGTTTTCTGAGGATGCGTAGCAACCTGCTTCCCAGTCATGCACATGCACAGGTTGGCCCTGAATGCATCTCAGCTATACGGCTCATCATCACCAGGGGTTGTAATGGCTGGCTCACATTGCAGCATAACTTGCCCATCATTTGTTCAAAGTGCTCCCTAGCCACTGTGGTTGCAGAAATGCACTCTAGTCAGTCTCTTTCCATATATTAGCTCTTGAGCTTTGAACACTTGGCATTCTTAGTGGGGGAGCTTTGGTACAACGTAAAGTAATGCACTGTTTCTAACATGGGCAACCTTCCAAGAGCCCTCCAGCCTTTTGGTGTGGCTTTTCCTGGACTCTGATAGCTGAGGCATACTTTTGGTTAAAAATAAGGGGCAAATTTGAATAAAATATTTTTAGCACATGTAAAAGCAAGACAGAATAAGTCTTTTTCTGTGCAAGTTGCCAGGAGGAGAATAAAACTGAGCAGGGACTTGTGCAGAGGTGCAGCGGTCAGCCTCCTTTTAGAGCAGTTAATTCTGCCAAGCTTCTGCATTGGGAAATGATGCGATGATCAATTTGTACCTCATGCAGAGGGGTTGCAGAATTACCTGCTCTCACTGGATGTCAGGTGAAAGAAGGCAATAAATCACGCAACGAAAGGGTAGGCGGGCCTCCACACTGAGCAAGTACATTCGGCTCATGATAGCCTCTAATTGCTTCTCAGGGCTCATAGTTTAGGAATTTACTGGATTCTCATACATGTCAACAGACATCCCACTACTGTGTGCTCAGATCCATGAATCAAGACAAAATATCAGTTCAGCAAGTGTGTTTCCCAGTCTCCTGTTGTTGTATTCTATAATAGGGCTTGCTGAGCTGCTCCACACATTGGGGAAGAATGGAGCTGCTCTTCTCTACAGCAGCACTTTTCAAAGCTGTTTCTTGAGAGATGAGGAGGGGTCAGTCTCACACACCTGGCTGCTCCTCTTCTAGCAATAATGAACCGCTGCCGGAGTCCCAGCTTTTGTGATCCCTCCAGAGATCCCTACCCACTATGAAAATTTAAAGATGAATGCATCAAGTACTCTGATGGTTTGGTTAAATCTCCTGGAACTGGAATACAGTTGTGTATTAATACGTGACATCCATTGATGCTAGGAATGGAAACTCTGAGCCAGCATCCATGCGTGCAGTGGCTGTCCTGAACCTGATGTTTCACATAAGTTAGGATGTGAAAATTCACACGTAGCTCCCGGAAAGTTGGAGTAATGTTTTTCTCTGGCATCTGCATTGGCTTAAACACCACCAGCTTGAATGAGAACAAGAGGTTCATTCAGTGTAGGTTATACCAACTTATTTGCCATTTGAGGTTTTAAGTTTCTCATTCAGCAGTGTATAGAAGAGGTGGAAGTAGTCAATACCTGTCTAGTTCGTCTGTTGCAAAAGAATGAGTGATGAGCTTGGATGTACTTATGTGCAGCCACGGTTGATCTGAATTTGTGCAGCTATTGTTAACTTTAAAAGGCCTCTGTTCCTTTCTGCAGAAGGATTAGTTAGCCCAGGAAAAAAGGGTCACTAGACCTTGCACCAATTTTTAGGAAAACTGAGCAGTGACAGCGAATAGTTTCCTCGGCCTTAAATAAATTTCGTGTGTGCCTGCACACTTGGTTCAGACCTGCTTCCAAAATTGCATCAAATCTACCATTGCTTTCTTCCTGCCTGTGCTCTGGAATGTGACACAGGAAAGAATCCCTGCCAGCAGTTGCTGGAGCCAGCCAATTGGTGGAGGCTGTTGTGTGGGGGGCAGCCGAGTGCAGATCCGCAGTCCAGCATCCTACACCAATCAAAAGTAGGGTACCTAGTGGCGCGTTCTACACACATCCCGCAGAACAAAAGTGAGCGTTGCAGCATATTCTGTGCTCCAGTGGTCCCTTTCCCACAGCTCTGTCACACTAAAGCAAATCAGATTTTAAAAGGGCTGATGTGGTCTTTGGAGGCAAACTGTTGGGGCAGTGTAGTGCACATTACGCTTTTTTAGGGATCACTTGCCATCCTCAACAGAACAACTCTCACATAGCAGAAGGGGCCAAAAACCTTCGGCTGTAAAGGACTGAGTTCCAGCCTTAATTTTACCTGATCTGTCCGCGTGCTTAGAGAGTGGCTGGGCTTGAGTTGTGAACTAAGGGGGGGGAATTCAAACTCCCTGTTGCTTAAGTTTTGTTGTTCAGCTGTTTTTGCTGTTAAACTAAGTCTGAAAAGTCTCCCAAAGAAGACAGCCGAGGAAGTGCAGGGAGGGGATGCTGAGCTGCTTATAAATGAGTGGAGGCTGTGGAAAGGCCAAGTCAGCAACTTTGAAAGAAGCAACAAGTGTTTAAATAGCCGTCGAATGCAACAGTTTCCGTGGGAACTCGTGAGGCCCTCGTCTGGGCTCAGTGATGCAGCTTAAATGGGTAAATCCCTTCCAAGTCTAGTGGTTAACTTCAAGCAAGACTACCTTGTTCAATTAATCAGTCAATCAAGAAACTCATTTTAAGCATTTATTTATCCGCTTAGTTTTAATTTCCCTTTTTAAGTGCTTGGACTGCAGGATGGGTTGCCCAGCAATCTTCATGGTAACGTGGGAATTTGAATCCGGATCCCTCAGATCCCAGTCAGGTGTGCCGCTACCCTGCACTGGCAGCAGAGAGAAAATAGAACCATGCTCCATGGCACTGGGATGGTGCATGAAGAGAGAAATGAGTGGGAGGCGGAGGAGAGATGATGGTTTGAGTTATGGAAAGTTTGTCTGCCTTGGAAAATGCAGCCTCCGCTCCCTCTCCCCTTCCCGAACAAAACCGTCAGTGCAGACCTTCCTCTCTTCCAGGGCAGAGCTGTGACTTTTAAGTTTTTTGACACGATTCTGAATTTGCCTCAGTATGTCAGAGTCACTGATTTCTTTTCCTCCCACCCAGAATTGCAACATTTGGGCTGGTATGGTTGTGGGGGGAGGGGGGACACAGTTGGTATCCAGCAACTAAGTAGAAAAGAGTCCAGTAGCACCTTTAAGACTAACCAGCTTTACTGTAGCATAAGCTTTTGAGAATCACAGTTCTCTTGGTCAGATGCATGGAGGGTAAGAAGAAACTGGTCAGCAACTAAGTAGATCTCCTGCCTGGCAGTGCAGTAAAACCAAGTAACATGGGCAGCTAAAAGAACCTTAAGCCTGGCCTAACACATGGGTCAATCTCTAAGGTGAAGGCATGTCTGGTGTTATGAACGGCTCGTGGGACTTAGTCTCCTGGGACATAGTTTCAAGAGGGCAGTACCCAAGAGCTGCAGTGCGCTCAGGGGGTGAGAAGCTTCCTTTTTTGCACAGTAAGCACTACCCAGGGGAAAGTGATGAACCAGAGAAATGTTTTCTCATGGCGGACTGAAAAACTGAGCTTTCTCTTTTTTCTGTGGCATTCTTCTGAAGTTGAAGGAATGTGCAGTCTGGCACTTAGTGCCTGCTTCCATTAAAGCCCTGAACAACGGTACCACTATGCGCCTTGACTCTTTCAGGGATAAACAGCAAACAAGCCAGGCTTTTGTCAGGAAGGAAACTGTTGTTTCCATCTCTGCGCTGGTGTCTCCTTGTCTAAAATTGCCTGTGGATTTTGCCCTCGACAAAGCATTCGCTTTTCAGGGCTGCGTCTGCCATTCCTCTTTGTATTTGTTTTCGGTGTAAATAAGGAGTAGCAGAATAACACGATCTTCTCTTGTCCTTATCTGCCGCCTGCGTTGGTCTTAAGACAGAAGGGGAGGAAGTTCTGCAAGATGAAAAGGAAAGCTTACTTTTCTCCATTTCTGGCCTGAAATGGAAAAATGGGGGAACCCTCTCACAAAATATATTCATTAAGAATTACGAGTAAATACTCTTTTAAGTTAATGCCTGAAAATGCCACCGCAGTTGTCATTATGGTTCCACGCTGTATTTGCTACAGCACTGTATTTATTTATTTATTTAGATACCCCAAGTCAAATCCCACAGTGCCCCACCCGTACACAGAGACAGCTTGAGAGTATGCTTTCCACCCCGTCTTTGACTGTAATCAGCCTTTTAATGTAACATTCCTGAATCTCTTCTGTCTGGAATCCCTTCTGTTTGAAATGAGATGACAGGAAGGGACTGTGTCTGAAGATGCTTGAATGGCCCATGCAGCTCAGAAGCAGCAGGTCACCAGCAATCCAGCCGTTTTTCCTGCCAGGCCAATCACCTGTGCCATTCAAACAAAATAGGCAAGCACAATAATCCATTAAAAGTTTTAAAAGCAAAAAGCCACAAACAAGGTCTGAAAAAAGGAGAATAACGGAAAACCCTGGCCTGAAGCGATTCGGTAGTGATGTTGCCTGGATTCTCTGCAGGAACTGCCTGAACCATAGAGTCACCATTGCAGTAACGAGAGTATTGTTACTGCATTTCACTAGATTATTAACCAAGCAACACACCCAGGATTTGATGCTGGAAAAGTACTCTTCAGGTGCTCAGTCCAGGAGGGCAATCTGAGAGTCTGCTGGGCCAGCTCAGCTTGGTGGTTAGAATATGAGGCTAAGCTCTGGAAGACCTGGGGCCCAGTTCCCTTTCTGCCAGGAAGCTCACTGGTGACCTTTGGGCCAGCCTGTGTGTCTCTCTCAGCCTAAGCTGCCCTTTCTAGTAAACAGTCATGATGGTGCTTGGAGTGCCTGACACTTCCTTTTGGTTTCTCCTTCAGGTGTGCCTTGCGATAGCTCATTATTCCCAGCCAGCAGATCTTCAGCTCCTCTTTGCCTTTGAATATGTGGGGAAGAAATATCATAACCCAGGTAACTGTTTTGCATTTTGTCATGACTCAGATGGGCGTTTTAAGATGTAGAGTGGTTGGTAACATCTGTGTGAAGTTTCCTCCAAAACACCCCAAGAGGTTTGCTTTGCAAAACATGACAGTGACTTACGGTGCACCTCTGTATGCCTCTTTCTTACCCCCTTTCTTGCCATACTTTCAGAAGACTTGTACAAATAGGTGCAAAAAAGCACATTCTGTTGGCGTGAATAACATCTCGATTCCCTTCCTTGTGTCCGTCATGTCCATAAAACATCCAAATAATCCCCGTTTCACCAGGTTTGTCGTCTAGTCCTTCTCTTGCATGTTTCTTTTCTGGTGGCTGTGCAGGAGGATTTATTCCACTTGGGACTCCGTGCCTCCTTTTCCTAGCTAGGCAGCCCCTTCAGAGCTTTAGCCATTCCTGGCTGAGTTGGAGCACACCCTCTTGACTCAAGCCAGCCTCTAAATGTGCATTCTCAGTTTAGTAACCTTGGAACAGATGCTTGTGGAGTGGCATTTTCTAGTGTAAGGCTTGCAAGATCGCCAGGGAAGAGATTCCCTAGCATGCCCAGTTTTAAGGTCTTACGATTTAAGGCTGACATTTGAAAGCAGAAGCAACCTGGGTGACAGATGGCAATTTTTAAAAAACTCTTTGTGTTAGAAAGTGATAATCTAGAATTGGGAAGAAGTTTGTTCCCCTTCACAAAAGAAGCTGGATTGTGCTGCATAGCAGAATTAACTACTTCCAGCACTCATACAGCCTCTTTCCACCTCCACTGTCAGCCTCATCCTGCTTCTATGCACAGCTTTTGTGGTACAGCCACTGACTGTGGGCATCCAACATTTCTTAAATGGGTGGACCCAAAATAACGCAATAGCACAGAGTCTGTTGAAAACACGGCCCTGCCTTCGTGTGCTATCTGAGCCACAGACTGTATTTATTTATTAATATTCAGTTTATATACCGCCCCTCAGAACAACTTAATGCCACGCTGAGAGCAATTTACAAAGTGTGTTGTTATTATCCTCACGACAATCACCCTGTGAGGTGGGTGGGGCTGAGAGAGCTTCAAAGAGCTGTGATTGACCCAAGGTCACCCAGCTGGCTTCAAGTGTGGGGAACTGAACCCCATTCTCCAGATTAGAGTCCTGCCACTCTTAACCACTACACCAAACTGGCACTCAGAGGTTAGAAGATGTGCAGGGCATCAGAAACCCATAGAAATGGAGTGTGTGTGCATGTGCATACGCGTGCTGAAACCTTGATGTTGTGCTCAGTGGAGATGTTCCACTCTGTCACTGCTGCAGACAGAATCTAAATCCTCTATGCTTTAGCTGAAGCAGATGGTGTTTTTTCAGGTTTTCTTCTTCCACTCCAGGAGGCCCAACAGCTTGGCTTTGAGATTCTGCCAAAGATGCAGTAAATTGATGTTAACAGGTGTAGTCTTAGACTTTTCGTAGACCCCTGGCTGCTCCTTAGGCATGTTTGCAGTAAAGGGTGTGATTCAGTTTGAAAGGAAAGTGCTTGGCTCTCTGTGAGACATGATCTGTAATGTCTCTGGTAGCTGCCCGTGTCCTGAGCTCCATGTGAACGAGAGGTGGGCTAGGCTCTTGTCAACTGCACAGTGAGGCAAGAGAAGGAAATGTGCCCTCCATGGCTGCAGGAGAAGCCTTTTCAGTATAGATATTATCTCCTAAGTTTGGTCTTGTGAAAAAGCACAGCTATGCTGCCCTCTTTCTAAAGTGGAGTCACCTCATTCCTGCCCAATAAATGAGTTTAGCTGAGGGATCTTGACCTTGAAAAAATGAGGTTCATTGCTCCTAGTTCCTATCCTAGCTAGACTAGAGTAACCTGAGATTTCTCATTCCCGCCACAAGGTCACCATACAGAGTTTTTATAAAGGTGTCCCTGACCTGCCTCAAGTAAGGCTGCGGCTGGCTTGCTGTGCCAGAGAGCAGGTCAGTATCCTGTGTGCTATTTGTCGGTAATGAAATGCTGGGAGCAGTGATAAGTGGTGGCTTGGGAGCCACACCTGGCTCTTTGATGTGCCGCCTGTAGCTCTTCTGAGCATTGTTCCCCAGTTACAGGAAAGTGGGCAAAACCCTTGCCCAGGGCTGCTTGGGATTGGCAGGTGGCTCCCAGTCTGAACCAGCCATCGCCAGAAGAACAGGTAAGCCATCAGCCTCTCTGAGGTGCAGGCCTCATGCCAGGGATGGAAGTAAATGTGGCTCTTTGGGTTGAGGGTAATTGCAAAAGTGGCATTCCACAAGCAATGGGCTGTGTGTGCCATTGGCTTAGAGTGCAGGGGTGGGGGACACACAAAGAAATGATTTTGAATCTCATTTTGATTTTCACCTTGAAATTCCGCATTGAATACTGCCCTCCCCTGTCCTGTGTGTGTCAGGCCTGCCCTCTGTGAAGGGCAGTATGCACACAGCATGCAGAGACTGAAAAGAGAGCCACCCCCCACAGAGGCTGAGCTCAGGCGATGCTTCTCTTCTCCCTTGCGGAGTTCTGGGAGGCCAAAGGAAGAGCATCCTTTGCTCTCAGGAGTTTTCCCCTTGCCATTTGAGTCCTGGGGCCACTGCAAGCTACAAAGGGAGAAACAGCTTGTTCCATCCTCCAGCACTGAGATGGCCACCCTTCTGCTTTGTGTTAAGGAAAAATTTCTTACAGGCACTCTGTGTTCAGATTATATTTTCCCATAACCATCACTTACTTTAACCAAGACACAGAAAACAGTGATCCAAGGAGATAATGAGTTTTATTATAACGAACTCAGATGCAGATGCCTTCATTAAGACACGTGCATAGAAAGATAGTCACCGCAGACAGTCTTATATACTTTTTACCGCTAATTGTTTACAGAATAAAAGATCAAAGGTTAACATAGGGTTTAAACAAACAATTCTTTGAAAATGTTGTCTTAAACAATTATGGCACCTGATGGGTCTGGGTGACAAGACAGCAAACACTTTTTGATATCAACGTGTAAAAAGGCTTGGCGCCTTCTCTTACCGTTTGGTTTTACAGACTGCTTTTCCAAGGCAATATTTCAGTTAGTGGAAAGGAAACTAGAAAAGTTGTTGACATTCTACAGCTACAGTGAGGTTACATTGACTTCTTAACTCTGATATGATAATACCGCTTGGCTAAGTAAGAAATATTTTCCAAGTGCATGGGCAGGACCACTTCAATAGCACTCATAATAATGCAAAATTATAAAATTCCCTAACACTCTGCAATCTGTGTTGGGGGGTGAAGGCCCAAGCACTGTCGAGCTCTTGTTTGCTGTGGGCCTTTTGTGCTGACTTTTAAGGTGATACTAAAAACCAAAAGGCCGCATCCATAGCTATGCTCGGTCTCTTAGAAACCTGCAGAGAGAGCCCATGCAGCAGAGGCTCAATAAAAGCTATCGTGGGAATGAAGCAATAGAGACCAGAGTGGCCGTTTTGAACATGGAGACTAGCTTGAGGTGGAAGAGTGCTGGAACTGAATTCTAAACCTGTTAAAGCCAGGACATCGTTTGCGGTCTTTCAGATGGATCGTTATTGCACTTAAAATAAGTTGGCATATAGGACTGTCAGAACAACACATCTTGTTCCTTTTACTGTTCTCTGTAAGTTCAAGTTATTCTCACCTCCCCAACTGGAATACAACGAAATTAATTGATGTTGCCAGCACGTCCCAGAAGTGCACTCGCAAGGTTGCTGGTTGATTTTATAGTGGGCAGTATCGTGCATTGGTAATTTTGCAGTTGGGAGGGATATTTTTAAAGCCTGCCTTTACTTTCTTCTAGCCCAAAAGGTGAATGGAATAGACCCTGGAGGGGGAGGAGGCGGTGGCGGCATCAGTAGCAGCAGCCAGCAAACACCTTTGTTTGAAACATACTCGGACTGGGACAGAGAAATCAAGAGAACGGGGGCCTTCGAATGGCGTGTATGTTCAGTCAATGAGGGCTACATGATATCTACGTGGTAAGTTTGTTCTTCTGTTACCAAGAAACCACACCAAAGTTGGGAGATAAAGAGTTAGATGTGGACTGTCTGTGGCTGCCTAGTATTTTTATGAGCCACTGATGTCAGCCACTGGCAAAAGCTGGATACTTTGACAAGTGGGGAGGGAATTAGTTCCTTTGGTTGCTGAAAAAGCACCGGTTGTTCAATAAAATGATGTAGTTAGAGCTGTGTGCGTTTATTTTTTTAAGTAGAGGTCAAGAGTTCTGCTGCTTAAGTTGTTTCTCCAGTGGGGGAAAATGGGAGGGTTTTACTCTTTGGTTTTAACATTCTATTTAAAAGCTTTGTTTGATTTCAGCAAGACAGCTGTTTAAAGGGACTGTTTTTTCACAATTGCATTTCAAGCGGAGCTATTATGCGTGTTTTCTGTCTTGTTCCCAAGTCTTCCAGAGTACTTTGTAGTGCCATCATCCCTGGCAGATCAGGATCTAAAGCTCTACTCCCACGCTTTCACGGGAAGGCGGATGCCGGTGAGTGCGAAGCTGATAATGTGCGTGGATAAGTGTTGCATTATTGCTAGAGCTTGCTGCCTTGTTAGAGAGCAAGACACTGGACTGTGCTCTAGGGGAGCGCCGTGCAGATTGGTGACCCTGTTTTCTCCTCAGTCACACAGCAGTGTTAAGAGGGCAGCTTTTTCCTGTGCTATGAGCTGATCTCTTGCCCTGTGCTCCAGGTAGTGCTGCGCTGGTGTAACAGTGTAGTCCAAGAGTGGCCGCTCAGTACTGCCGGGAGGACCACAAAAACAGAGTAGGAAGGCTGGCCTAACCCTTTCCAGCAACTGATTCGCTCCGGACAGAGAAGGCTCCTTTTCTCTTCTGTCCACTACTGGGGCAGGTTGCATGGAATGTTTGGCTCCTCCCGCACTGAAGGGGAAGGGGGCGTGGCATCCTTGCTGGAAGATGTTGGGAGGCAATAAGAAGCTGCCTGGAACTTGGTCACAGCACCATGGAGGTGCTCAACCACCTAGTGACTCACAGAACCTGGTGCCAGTAAGTCACGTTGTCATCCTCTGCTTGCGCTGGGTTCTGCTAACTACTTTTAATTTTGTTTTAAACCACTTTTGGTTCTCAAGATGCTGTAGGCTCGTTGAATACAGCAAGTGCTGTGTAACTTAGTCGCACAAAAAAACCCCTGACTCTTTCTCGTAGATGTGGTGCTGGAATCATTCCAATGGAAGTGCTCTCGTGAGAATGGCCAACATTAAAGACACGTTGCAGCAGCGAAAAATTGACCAACGGTAAGGAAGCTCACATTGTTTGACTAAGCACATTCAGCAGGGGGGCCTTAAAGCTCTGTCTTTTTGCAGGGTTCTGTTCAGAGCTGAATTCATTCCAAGTGATTTATAGCAATAGAAATTAAGTTTTTCAGATTGGGCAGGCTACAGTACTTATGTTTCAGTCTTCCACTCCTGCTTTGGAAGCGATCATCTACTCAAAGCCTCTTCCATCATCTAATCTTGTGCAAATGGTGGTTCAAGTTCTAAAAAGCCTCGTTTTACTTGGGGATGTTTATTGGCTGCTGTGTAGCTTGTTCTTGCTGGGACAAGGCTGTGTCTGAGGGGGCCCTCCCATAAGGGATGCGGCTGGTGCACCTGTCAGAAGGTATGCCCGTGTGCTCCCTGGTCCGCATTCCTGAGGGCTGTGACGTGCATGATCTTCCTGAGCAGAGGTCCCTTCGTATCATGTACGCTGTCTGTCCTGTGGCAAGGCATGCATTACACTTGAGCACATTCCCTGCAAAGGTACAGTAGCCATGGTTTGTGGTCAACGCAAGTAAAAGCCAGGTGAAATTGGGCATTTGTACAAAGAACTTAGCTGTGCTTATTGTTTTTCATCATGGGGACAAAAGTGTGGCTCTGGGACACTTGCACAAATGTGGCTTGTCAGAAATTATTCATATAGGTTCCTTTTTCTTTTCTTCTTCAAACACTAGGATTTGTAATGCGATCACTAGAAGTCATCCACAGAGAAGCGATGTTTACAAATCTGATTTGGACAAGAGTCTGCCCGCCATCCATGAGGTCCAAGCAGCATTTCTCAAGCTCAAGCAATTGTGTGTGAATGGTACGCAGCCCACTCGGATTTGCGAGGATAATTTAGTAGGGGTGCTGGGCTAGATTCTCCGAGAATATTCTCCAACAAATACGGAGATGTCACTTGAATGTCAAGCTGTGTGTGATCTGTTGGCGATGGCAGGAAACCACCACTGTCTCAGCAACATTCAAGAGTGTAGTGTAGGTCAATAAACATGTAAACTAATGCTTTGTCTCTCTGATGGTATGAAAGGGCTGAAGAGGAGCCTATAGAAACCCTTTTAGAGTGTTAAAGTTCATGATGGAAATGCCAGTTTCTTAACCATGGTTAAGTGACACACTATAGATACAGATACGTGCACGCGCACACACACACACTTTGTACTTTGATCTGCTTTTTTAAAAATGCCAGACAATCCTGAGAGATCTGAAGTGCACAGAAACCATTAACTTTGACAACTAGGCCTTGTTTTCTGAAATGCTGCTGTTTTCACATACAGAGCCTTTTGAAGAAACCGAGGAGAAATGGTTATCCTCGCTGGAAAGTTCACGTTGGCTGGAGTATGTCAGGTATGCACAGAAGTGACAGCCAGCAATGAGGCTGAGTACATACAAATCAGGAAGTCCCTCGTTCACATTTTGCGTAAACTCACCAGGTGGTTTTAGTCAAGCCATCCTCTCATTCTCAGTGTGGGGATGATAATAGCCATCTGTGTTAGAGGGTGGTGATAAGGACTACGAGAAGACAATGTATGCAGAGCATTTTGCACTCATGAAACTGTTGTTAGACAAATGCTTGTTAACATTATTAACAATAACAGTATCAGCAAAAAGGGGGTTGACTGATCTTCATTAGAGATGACGAATGGATCTCTGACTTGTGAGAGCACATAATCCGGGAACCTAGTTGGTCTTTAAGATGCTACTGGATCGGAATCTTGCTCTGTTACTACAGACCAACACAGCTACCCCCTTGAAATTAAACCGTGATCTTAGAAGAGAATATAGGTTGGATCCTGCAGATCTGTTTCACAAGGTGTCAGCAGAGAGAGATCTCTGCTGGTAGGATGGTGGGACATCTCTCTTGGAGGCTCGCCTTGAAATAAAGCTGATGATGGACTTACTGAATTTTTTAATTATATAAGCGAATTCATACAGGGTTTTGTTTGTGTTTTCTTTTTGTCTAGGCTGTTCCTCAAGCATTCTGCAGAACTAGTATATATGTTGGACAGCAAACACGTGTCCGTAGTTTTGCAAGGTAAGGAGCATGTCAGTAACAAGTCTCAAAATGTTGTAAGCATCCTTAGCTCTCATGGTGCTTCAGGCCCTTGAGGCAGAGTAAAACTTTCCAGGGAATGCACTGATACGAATGTTCCTGTTCCACAGAAGAGACATCCCGAGCCCTGTAAGACCTCCTGGTGCTTTGGCAAGGAAGAGCCCCGTATTTCCAGACATCCCAATTTCTTACACCGCTAGCTCTGTAAACCATTGTAATATCATTGCTCACATGAAGTTTAAGCCGTCCTCGTTTTCGAAGTTATTCAGTCTCAGAGTGTTCCTAATTAAGATTATTTCAGGCTTTCTGGCACACTGACCCAAACAGGCCATGAAAAGCTTCTGGGACCCAGTTAATAGAATGCTGTTGCTGGAATTAACCTGTGTTGTTGTGGAAACTTGGTGTCCTAAGGCAGCATAGAAACAAGAGCCTGTAGTAATCCAAATGACTAAATAATAACAACAGCACTGGGCACCAGATCTTTTGTCTAACCATTCTCTAGACAATGTTATTTTCACACTTGCGCAGAATAGATTTTCAGGGAGAGTGGACTATAAATCAAATAAATAATAAAATAAGTAAAATTAGGCAGGTGCTCTGGATCAAACTTTGGTGCCACAGAAAAGTTGCTTTGCATTGAAGATGAAGGAACACCACAGTCTGGTGCGATCAGTTACCCAGGTTTTGTCCTAGCAAATTGTGCTCTCAGGTTTGCATAGCTGGCCCCTTTTTAGCAAACTTAATTTAGGACAAGCAAACTGAAAAACAGCATCTTGGTTATGTGGCCTCTGCTTTGTAGCTTTTATTCTACAGTGAGGCAGTAGGAAGAAAAGCCAAAACTCTCTATTCTGATTGGTTTCAGACTCACACAAAAACAATTATCCACATCCTTAATACTCTTTCTTCTCTCCCCACCCCCCTCACCCCTTGGCATCCACAGAGGAGGAAGGGCGAGACTTGAGCTGCTGCGTGGCTTCCCTCGTTCAAGTGATGTTGGATCCCTTTTTTCGAACCATTGCTGGATTTCAAAGCCTGATACAGAAGGAGTGGGTCATGGCGGGATACCCGTTCCTAGACAGGTGTAACCATCTGAAGAAATCTGACAAAGAGGTGATTGTGGAGCTTAATAGCAGGCAGGCCTGGTGATTTGCATTTATTCTTTAGAACAGAAAGTTTCAACATGAGGGCTATGGAGCCCTTCCTACTGCATCACAAACCCCTTAGGAGGCTGGCTTTTTCTTTGTTTTTCTCTGCATGAGGGAATAAGGGTACTATGCCTCTTGCCTCTCTTGGCATACCTGTTGAGCGTCACAGGGCTGCTGTTTCCTGATCTTGTCAGAAGTCTTTTGCTCTTTCAGAGCCCCAGGTTCTTCCCACACACATAACGAATCAGAATTGCAGGGGTACCTATGTGCACAGTCATCTTCAAGAATCAAAGTCTGTACGCAGGAACTGCAGGGAGGATGAAAACATCCATGGAACAGTGGAAGTGACAGCTAGGTCAAGAGAGGAGAGAGCCACAAGCAGTTTGCCAAATAATTGAAAAGGTAGAGAGACAGGGTTCAAAAGAGACTTGGTTGGGGCTGTGAAATGAAGCCTCTCCCTGCAAGTCATTAGAAGCTTAATGTTGCTTCCATCCTGAGTCTTCAACCGATGTGGTTTCTGTGTGTGTGTGTGTGTTTTATCATACACCTGACAAAATCAGCTTGGGCTTACAGGAACTTCTGCCACAACAAATATTAGTCTTTGAGGTGCCGCAGCACTCTGTGAAGGCTGCAACAATCTTGCATGGCTACTCCTCTGTAATCTTTTTCGAAGCCCACTCCCAACCCTGAGAAATGGGATATTTTAAAGAAACTCCCATTTCAGTTCTCAAGAAACGGGTGTGTGGGGCTTGGTTGCCCTATAGTCCCATTGCCAAGTGATAAATGAGCACCTCTTTTGCCAGAGCAGTAGGATTTGAGTCCAGGGGCACCTTAGGGACCAACAAGATTTTCAGAGTGTAAGCGTTCGAGAATCAAGAGTTCCTTTCTTCAGACACAGGTAGGAATAGAGATCCCTGAGCCTTTACATCCCAGCCAAAGGTGGGTAGGGTGTTACAAGGGAAGGCATCAGGATGCAAAGGTACCATGCAGCTTTATTACATAGGAGGGTTGTAGCTGCATGGTACCATTACATCCTGATACCCTCCCTCCGCCTTTTGGCTGGGATGTAAAGGCTCACAGATCTCCATTCTTACTCGTGTCTCAAGAAAGGAACTCTTGGTTCTTGAAAGCTTATACCCTGGAAATCTTGTTGGCCTCTAAAGTGCCCCTGGACTCAAATCCTGCTCTTCTACCGCAGACCAACCCAGCTACCCACGTAAAGCTATTCTCTTTCCAGAGGCAGAGCATTTATGGTAGAGCTACTCAGATATATTGGTCATTGCCCAGTTTTGGCGCACTTGCATGAAATGTGGAGTTGGATAGCACCATTCTGTGTTCACAGTGCAGATTTAGTGGCGGCAACTACTTGAGGATCTGGCTGGATTTATGCCTTTGTGGTGCGGTTAGTAATAATCTCTCTCCATCCCTTTCCTCCAAATCCAGTCTCCCTTGTTCCTGATGTTCTTGGACTGCGTTTGGCAACTTTTAGAGCAGTACCCATCAGCCTTTGAATTTTCTGAAGCTTACTTGACAATATTGTATGACAGCACCCGCATCTCGCTCTTTGGCACTTTCCTCTTCAATTCTCCGCATCAGAGAGTAAAGCAAAGCACGGTGGGTACAAAAGTCCCCAGTATAGCACCAGTTTGGGGTGGTGGCAAACCACCAGCGACAAAAAAGCAGCTCCTCTTGGCGCAAACCAGCTGTCTTTTACAAAATCTGAAGTTGCTCAGTAGCAGTCTCAGTCACTTAAAAATAAAATAATAAAAGGTGCACCGAAGGTTGAGCCATGCTATGAACCAGGTAGCTGACTTGCAGAGTGGTGTTAATCTTATAACATGACAAGTTGAGGGCCTGTGAGGAATTGGGCAGGGGTAACAAGTGGACGGGAGACCTCATCTTTGGGGCTAAGTAGTTTATTGCTTGCATACCCCTGAACCTCATTAGCTTGGCATTGTTATGCTGTGGTGTGGATTGCTGAGATTTGAAGGAAGATGTGTGGAAAGATGCTTTGCTAGTCATGAATGAACAGTACAGTGCAAGAGGGCATTTTTTAATCTCCCTCTTGTTGTTCTGCATGGACAAGCATAGCTCCCACCCTTCAGAATATTATAAGCAACTAGGGGTGTGTGCAAGGCCCAATTCCACCCCCTCACTCACATTTTTCCTTTAATTCTCAAATGTCTGTAACATTCTCTAACTCCTAGAGGACAATAAACAAGACTGTTGCCTATCAAACTGCTTTAAAAAACTGTAATTCATAAAGGGTCACTCTGGTGGTATTTCCTCATATTATGCCTTCGTGTTTGGCTTCAGCTCCTTGGAGCTGTTATATCACGAGTCTCTTCGAAGGCTTTGTTTTCAGCGTGGCTCTTTGAACACATCTGAATTTGCATTCCCTTAGGAATTTGCCATCAGCAAAAATATCCAGCTGGGGGACGAGAAAGGCCTGAAGTTCCCCTCGGTGTGGGACTGGTCTCTTCAGCACACCCTGAGAGACCGCATGCTTTTCCACAACCCCTTGTACATTGGCAAAAGCACACCGTGTGTCCACAACGGCGCTGTGAAATCCTTTAAACGGACAAAGGTAAGACTCGTGGTGTTGCCCAGGGGCCTGGTTTGGCTAGTAAGATGTTCCTGTAATGATTCAGTCTTTTAGTGGGCACTGACTGTAGTCTCTAGTGGTGGCCTTTGCATGCCTCTGTGGCCTTGGCCGCTGGTGAACGAGTGTGAACTCACATGTAACAGGTTGATTGATTCACTGTTCATCCTTGTATTGAGAGGAAATCTGCATAGAGTACAACTGGCTGGAAATGCAGTGTTAGGCTTTGTAGGGGATTATTTGGCTACATTGGGGTGAAGGGGAGGGGAAGCTGTATTGGGAAATGGGGATCAGCAAGTTGGCTTCACAAGGAAGGACTTACCCAGCTAGGCTAAATACTTCTGTCATAACAGTATATATATTACTATTTTCCATAAAAGCCTGACAGATAGAAAGAAGGGTGCTTCCTAGCTACACAGGCACCAAAGCTGCTAACGGTGTCAAGTTTCTTAATAGTGATCTATCTGAGATCACTTCAAAACACTGATTTGGTGTGATGATCTTTTAGATCCTCCCCCAATTATTTACTTACTACTTAAAGGGTTTATAATTGGCTTTTGAAGTCAAATAAGAACTTGATGCAGACAGCGATATTTATAAAATGGAAAAAAATATGATTAAAACATCTGAGGGGAAAATGTCAACTAGAGATGGGCACGAACCGAAACACGTGACGAACCCGGCTGGTTCGTGGTTCGTGAACCAGCGGTTCGTCGGATCCCATTTCTGATGAACTGTCACGAACTTTAGACTGGTTTGTTTGGTTCGTTTTTCAGTTCATCACTGCAGACAGCCTGGCGCTGATCAATCAGTTTCCTAGGCAACAGGGGATGGACTTCTTGCAGACCTTCTGCTGACCCGGAAGTGGTGATTTGCTAGCCCGGAAGTGACATTTTCACAGACCAAAACGAACTGATTCATGAACTGGGGCTGGTTCATGAACGTTTGTGGTTCGTGAAATGTGATGAACTACGAACTGCATGATTCGTTTTTTTCTGGTTTGTACCCATCTCTAACGTCAACCAAATGAGAAGCATTATCTAAACAGCAGTGAGAACAGTGTATGTGGAGCTGAACTCCCTCACTTGGATAGTTTTAACAGCTTGTCTAAAGGGGAGATGCCTGGGAATCGGCAGCAGCAAAGGATTTTGTGACTGCAGAGCTGAAACAGGGAATGGTCTTTTAATGCTTGGAGACAGTCTATAGTCAGTTCGGTCAGCATCTGTTTAAGTACAAAACATTCAGGACTTCCGTTTGAAGTGACTCGGGAACAGCCTCTTGCATCAGTAAAGGCAGACTTCCATAGAATCCAATCCAATACTTGCTTGTATGTTGGGAGATTTTAATTTTTAAACACTTAAAAGCCAGTACATCTAACCTGTTAAAATATCAACTTCAAATGTAACAGTTTTAATCACCAGATTAAAATGCTAAAAATGTTTGATTTAATAACCGGTCTTGCACTCTGTGAGGCCAGGCACTAACCAGTTTCATCAAGCAGAATGAGGACCTTGATGTAGGTAATGGTTTGCAGAGGCCATGGCTGAGGGCAGTTTCCATCTTGATTACCCCTACTGGTCCTCAGAGAGCAAGAGGCACGCATCTAGATACGGTTGATGTGGAAGATTCTCCAGTCTGCAGCCTGCTGTGTAGCAGCATTAATTTTGAATTGGGGGAGGGTCTTAGATGTAACTGGAGCTCATTCCATGGTGGCAAAGGGAGTCAGGTAGAGACTGACCGTCTCTTGTCACTTTTGCCCTCAGAAGAATTACAGTTCAACACTACGAGGTCTCCCCCCATCCTTAAAGAATGGAATCATCAGCGAGCCGGACTTCCTTCCAAGAAGAAATTCCCTAATACTAAAACTGAAACCGGACTTCCTTCAGCACACGGACAGCAGTGCCAACGTCACGGAGCAATATTTCAGAGAGTGGTTTTCCAAGCCAGTTGACCTGCACGGCGTGATTCTCCCTCGTCTCTCGGGAACGCAAATCAAACTCTGGAAACTCTGTTACTTCCGCTGGGTTCCCGAGGCCCAGATCGCCAGCGGTGGCTTCATTACTGCCTTTCACAAAATCTCTTTGTTGGCAGATGAAGTGGACGTGCTGAGTCGGAGCTTGCGGCAACACAACAGCGGCCTGCCGTTGCTAGCGAACAATTCCGAACTGGATCAGAGCCGGATGTACTTTAGAGCAAATGGGCTGAATGATGTTTCAGCGAGCCCAGAATTCCTCTCTTCCTCTTTCCCCTTTTCTCCTGTGGGAAACCTCTGCCGGAGGAGCATTCTGGGAACACCGCTGAGCAAATTCTTAAGTGGTGCCAAAATTTGGCTGTCCACCGAGACACTTGCCAACGAGGACTAGTCCGCTTAGAGCACAGAGGAGGAGGCAGATTGGCGCTTCTTTGCCACGCAACACTGCTCTGCCCGAAGCTGTAATAATTTTATACATAAAGGTTACCTATCGGTTTTTTTGCACAAAATATTTAAAAAGCAAGGGCATCGTGCTTCAGAATTGCACAATGTTTTGTTCGCTGCAGCTGTCAAGCATCTTGTCCCATTTCTAACAGTCCTTTCTGCTTTCTAAAATTAGCTGCTTGTGCAAGGCCTGTAAGCCCCCCACTCCTCAGATTTGGCATGGTGACTAACTCTTATGTTTTGGTTGTGTTGCCAGGCTGCAGTTCCTAGTTGCTGACCGAAGCGAATCTCGTCAGCTTGGATTAAGCAGTAGGCGCAGACAGACAGCAAAGGAAATTAGAATTGCCATGTCAGATCTCCCTACCACTACTTGTGCGAATGCCAGAGCAATACATTTCAGGGACTTTAAAATACTGACTGAGCCATTGGAAAGCATGAGATCTAAACATTTCTGCTCAATGGTGTTCCTACGCTAGGGTGATCTGGTCCCATCTTGCAAGCCTGTGTTTTCTCCTTGTTGGTTGAGTATATGTGTTTGCCTTTAAATCACTTAAAGTCTGCCCCCCCCCCAAAAAAACTGCTCTCTCTGTGGGCCTGGTGCCGACATAACTTCCCCAAAGCAGTGGTGGGCGAGCTGTATGTCTCCCTCTCAGGAGCAAACGTCCCACTCTTGCTGTAGTTGCAGTTAATACAAACACTAACACCAGTGTTAACTGTGGCTAAGGCTAAGCATGGCATCCTCTTCACCCGGGATCTGAAACCGTGGCAGGTGTGGGCTTCAGGCCCTAAGTGAAGGGGCGCCTGGGAGAAATCTGCTCTTGCAGTCGTAACACCAGCTAGGAGATGGGGGCAGTTGTAGCTGCACTACCCCAAGACAACAAAATCCATCCTTTACCAGTGGGTGAATTGTAATCTTCCAAGTGCCTTTTCCTCGCATACACCTCTCACTTCCTCCTCCTCAGGATTTTATTCCCTCCCCCTCCCCAGTAAGCTAACATTCTCCCTGTTTGTGTGAACCGTGTTCACAGTCCGATTCTTCCAATGAATTCTGGAAGCTGCTAGCATCCATTATCCTTTTGACGCTGTGATCAGAAACAAAAGTATTATTGTGAGTTAGCAATGAATATTAGGCGTGAGAACTCCCGCAGAAGTCAAAATCGAGGTGGCTTTAAAAATCTCTCCTGAAGGAAATGCTACTTTGCATTTTTTTTGGTAAAGTTCTGAACAATGGGCAAAGCAGTGACTACAGCATCCTTGGGATAATGGAGCGAGGTGGGGTTGCGTGGAGAAACTTGGTGTTATGTTGCCATGCTCCCAAAGTCAGTGTTATTTTGGGTACTGGTGTGTGTGGCCACAGGACAAGCGTCAACCCTGGAAACTTAGGCCAGGATTAAATTTGAAGTGGACAGCTTTTTTTTTTTTGCAAGCTGTTATCTGAAGGTAGGAGTAAGTTTTATGGCATATTACCAGTCCCAGGAAGAGTGGTACTTGTATAGAAGATCAGTAAGAATAATAGAAGCTTACACACACACACACATCCCAGACCTATAGCTGCTGCTCATTCTAGCCTTGATTCAACATTGTGCTAAGTAAAAGGCATGAGAGTGTTTCCAATCAATTCTTCTCTCATACACAAACCCCCCCAAACGTGTGTCTGATAAAGGGTGAGATGACCGCTTTTTGCTGGGTACCACCCAAGGGCTAGCTGATTGCGTGATCGCTCAAAGGCCTTACCCGCTTGGCTGAGGCATGCATCTCTCATCAAGCTTATTTTATTTTGTTCCTTCAAGGGTTACGTTTCACAAGCATCCAAGTTATGTACTTCCTTTTATACCAGGTCTTTAATTACTTATGCCGAATAGTCTTAAGAGCGTTTCATATGTGCCTAGTTTTGCTAATTAACAAAATCGGATGAATATATTTTGCCAGAGTTAATATGAAGATGTTGACTTCTGTTTGTTCTGGGTCCGAACAAGGTCCCTCTTTGCGGAGGATTTTTCAGCAGGGTTTTTTTTGTAGCTTACCTTCACTTTCTAATGTTGCAGAAACTTGCCTTTAAGGATAGCTGCCTGTGTACGTTTACCAAATGCAACAGAATGGCTTTAAAACTGTTGTGGGTTAAGCAGAATGTTGTTTGTGAATACCCATAAGTAATGCAGACTTGGACACAAAGATGCCTTACTGATTTTAGTGGAATGTTACTGTCAAGCATCTCTTCGAAGGATTGCCGGAAGCTGAAACATGGCGATGTGGGATTTAGGGGGCATTTGGGCACCAGCTCTGTTAGAGCCCCAGGATTAGATCATGCTGTATTCTGGCAACAGTGGCCTCCCCTGTTCCCGTTCCACAGTGCACTCACAAGTAGTCACTTCACCTACTTCTGAGGAAGGGCAGCTGCAGCAACCACAAATTCTTAACAAAAATTCAAGAGTTGAGATGAATGCAGCTGCATTTTTTTAAAAAAATATCCTTGGAGCAGAGCTCTATTTAGCTGACCAAATCCATACCACTTCTACAACCTCTTCTGTTATATGCAATTTTCCTCTCTCTGTTTAGATTAGAGGAGGGGCATGCAGGAGATTGTGCCCAGTGAGCTATCTGCTTTTTAAAACTAGGTACTTTTTAAAAAAAAGTTGGAGGGGTTTTTTTGGGGGGGGGTAAGTGTAGAAAGTGATAAATGCTTATTTTTGTATCTTTTCCTAGCAACAGGCACTACTTGGATTTCCTAAGGGGGAGGGGTTAGTTAGAGTTTTGTTGTTGTTATTGTTGTTGATGGATGGAATTGCTACCTACCTAATGTGGTCCGAGAGGGATATCTGATATCTTCAGCTACTGCCGAATGAAGCTGACTGTTACATCCTTTACTGTGGAAGTGCAATTATGTTAACTCTTATTCAGGCAAAGATCCAAGGAAAATTCCTTGACAAGTATGTTTTGCAACGGCAAAAGGAATTTCCATTTCAATAATGTTTGTATTTGTGGTTTTTCTTTACAACAAGTAGAAGCTGGGAAGTTTTAGCTGTTAAATCTCCAGGGAAGAGAGATACCTTAAAAGCCAAACCTCTCTAATGTTTAATTTAAAAAGGTCAGAAAACATGAGTTCTTTGCTACTTAAAGAAATAAGGCTTTTATGAAATGGGAGGCATCGGCGACATTGAGAACTCTCTTTAAAATGGAATCTAAAGCCTTGATGCCTAACAATGCCTTACTTGAGCAAAGTGGAGCTGGCAGGGAAGCATCCTGTCACTGTTGTGAATGTGAAGTAAGTCAGGCTTAATAATTATTAAAAAAAAGTCTTTCCAGTCCTGCTGTATCGTATTCTCTGATTCGGGGTGGGGGGTGGGCTTTTAACGGGTATACTGCTGTGAATGTGGCAAAACATAATACAAGCAAAAAAGAAATCAGAATTTCACATGCCAGGAAGTTGTTGATGTGAACAAGGCATGGTTTGTTTGTTTTTTTAAATAATGCAACTACAGCTTTTCTCCATTTATGAAATAACATGCGTTGCAAAGAACTGTTCGGACTTGATTTTCATGCTTCAGTCAGAAGTACCATTCACGTCAAAGGGATTTATTCCTAGACTTAAGTGTGCACAGGACTGCAACTGGAAAAGAGGTTCACGATGCTTCATGTCACAGGGCAGCATGGGGTGGAGGAAGGGAGGGAAGACGATGCCACTCCCTGCCAGCAAAATTAAAGTGACAAAATGTATTCTGGCATAAGCGTTTGTGGGTCAGAGCTCACTTCTTTAGATGCACACACATCTGCATCTTAGGAAGTGAGCTTTGGCTCAGAAAAAACTTGTGCATTTTGTTCATTTTTAAAGGTGCCACAAAACTTTTAGATTCAGAGGAGTTAGCCATGTTAGTCTGTAGTCGCAAAATAGTAGAGTCCAGAAGCACAGAAATTCACATGCGTCTCTCGAAAGATTATGCTACAATAAAGCTGGTTAGTCTTAAAGGTGCTATTTTTATTTTGCTACTCCAGGCTAACGCTGCTTCCCCTCTGGAATGTACATCCATTAGACAGAGATATTCATGCTGAAATTCACAGACAGAATGGTAGGTGGAAGAGGATGCTATGAAGCCACAATCGAATATGCTGGAGAAAAGAACAGCTGGGCTTTTATGCCTTGCTTTCTCTGTAGAATAACACTCAGAGCCAGTTTGAAAAAAATTAATGCATACTTCAAGATTCTGTATTTCAAATTATAACTTAGTCTAAAACAGCAGAAAGACAAGAAATCCCCGGAACAGCCTGTCTGGTGGCACATTAAAAAAAATATAAAAGAAAATATCTTGGTTGCCTTTCTCCTCTGATTTCTCATGGTTCTGGGCAGCTACCTGGATTGAACAGAGAATCGGCCAGGCTTATTTTTGGTCCTCCAAGCATAATTAACCTCAAGTAATTTAGTTTTTAGGGACAAATGAGCTTTATAATGAACCTGAGTTTAGAAGAGTCCTGTTCAAGAAAAAAAGAAAGAGTGCCTATTTTGTTAAAATAAACACGAAAGGAGAACTTCCAACTCTTTAACAGGTGCACGCGGGAACAGGGGATGGAGAAGAATTGTGATTTGTGTTTCTTTTATAAAAACCAAGAATGGCAACTCAATGGGATACATAGCAGAAATTTTATTTGGTGTTGTTGCCCGGGCTTGGAACTCAACCACCATGACAGACTCCATCAGCTAAGACGTTTGCTCTTACATCCAATTGCGACCACGTGGCAGACCTCCACGGCTGCTCCCAGGCGCTGCAGCTCAGCCAACCACAGCATCTGCTTGGGAGAGAGGCGGTCATTGGGGCCTTTCACCTCCACCACCTGAAATACGGAGAAAGAGATAAGAATTCCTGGCTCTGGACCTTGCTTGAGAGAGTAAGGCAGCCAAACTGCAGGCTGAGATGTACCAGGAGTGCAGCTCTGTTAGAAAATAATTCTTGCCTGACTCTTAAGAATGGATAAATTAATTTTTGCACAGTGAATTTCAAGTAGCCTTGCTATGCAGAAGGGCCTTAGAAATCTTATTGAAACAAATTCCTCTGACTCGGGGATAGTCTGATCAGCGTAGAGTATCTTTCTGCAGCCACGAGGCCTACATGTAATTTGCGTTTTTTAAGGGGGAAAAAAAAAGTCCCTGCAGTTCCAAGCCAGTTGAACATTGTGCCCCATATCATGTTATCTTCACTGCTGTAGAACTGCAGCAGTCACACAGCTATGCCCCATCCTCCAGGCCCACAGACTGCCAGCAGCCCCTTAGCTGAAGTTGGCCACTAATTCTCATCTACCTTCTGTTTTTATTGTATTCTGGTTCTCAACAGAAGCTAATAGACTTTTTTTTTGGCAATCCGATCCTTATCTGGATTCAGCAGAAACCGCTGGTCACAGTAAAGCACTTGGCTACCATCCACCAGGATACTGTTTGTGACGTGTGGCGGACTCCCACCTCGGTGTCCAACTCACACATTTATGTTGAAAGCTGTATCATCAGAGCAAAACAATACAAAAAGGGTGGTCTGCGTCGGGAGGGACATCTAGCAAGAGGAAAGCACAATGCCTACGCTAAGGGACATTTTGAAGAAAACACTTCCCCTTTCGACAATATACTTCCCCTTTCCATTAGGCCAATTCTGACTTGTTTTGTGCCTGTTTCCTTTGGGGGAAATGATAGCGTGAACAAGCTGTGGTGGGTGCTGCAATTCCACTGGAGGGCAGACTCCACTGTTACTTATGCCTTGAATGAAGTTTCCAGCCCTCAGGACTGTGGAGATGAGCTTGCAAGGATATGAACAATGTCTGCTACAAGCATCAAGCAGATCAAGATGTCTAACTTGAGTGATAAATGAGATTATTTTAAAACCTGTTAATAAATTGCATCCATAGGATGTTATGTTTCCCTCCAAATACCCCCTTTCCCCTTCTACTTTGTTTAAAATTCCAGAAATAAATTCTGCAGAGGAAGAGGAACAAAAATCTTACAGGAAATTCCCACCATCATCAGCTCACTTATGAAAATATGCAAAAATAACATTAAAAGATCCTTTTAAGTCAAGCGTAAAGTACACACATACACTAACAAATACCATTTAGACCTCAATACAACTACATAGGTGTTAAAGTGCAAAGGCAATTAATATAGAATACGAGGTCATAAATACAATAAATATGAAAAAGGAGTCATAAGTACAATAATTATGCCATATAGGCAACCTTCATAAGAAAGTCCAAAGTCATAATTAGTCCAAGAAGTGCTGTAGTGCCAAAATCCATTGAAATGCTATAAACCTTGACATCTCTTTATTTCCTTTGCAGACAAATGTCCTACATGTTTTTCCATGCTTTACCGTAACTCATAATTTCACAGCTTCGGAATGCAGCCGTTCTAGATACAGAATTTTAATTTTCTTTAGCACTGTATACCCAGCTGAGAGGATGAACAATATAATATATTAAAACTAAAAAAACATATCACTACAATTGAGTGGCCCCACAAGAATACAACCAATAATAAAAAAACAACAACCAGGTGTGTTTTAAAATGTATATTCTGCTCTATGGCCACAAAGGCCGCTCAGCACAGCTAACAAATTACCCCCGGCATACTAAAATAAGCAAAGATAGTTTAAGAGCCAGGATCACTCTTTTCTTATAAGCTCTCCTCTCTCCGCCAGACTCCTGAAGGTAAGGGTTTCTTCAGAGGCAGGGCTGCAGCTCCAAGGCTGCCACTGAAAAGTGTCCCGCCTTCTAATTGGGTGGTGGGAAAAGCCCACTCAGGGCTCAGAATACCTACCCTCTGTTAAACTCATGGATTCTCTCTTGGTGATTTGAGTTGGTTCCAGTTTGGCTTTCCAAGAGGAGAACAAACAATTTGACCCAGTCTGACTTCACGTAACTGAGTCACGCAGTCCGCAACTTCTCCCGTGCAGCCAGGAACGTACCTTAAATTGATGATCTTCCATTCTCCACACAACAAGATCGGGAAGGCCGCCCCTACAGTGGCGCAGGTCTTTGGAGAGCCGCTGACAAACTCCGCTCAGAAATGGACCACCAAAGCAACGTACCAGACTCTGCGAAACACCAAGGCCCGTTTCTCACTCTGAAGTGTGGGGGAATCAACACAATGCATTCTGTGTTGCAATGGGGACAACATCGATGTCCCCACTGAAAGGCAATGGGGCACAGCATCGATGTCAGACCGGGCCAGAACTAGCCCACAGGGACTGCTTGTCACAATTACGGGTTTTCTTATTTTCCACATATCTTGTTTTGCTCTCTGATCTGCTGTAGCATAGTGATTAAGTGGTTGGGTTGAGAATCAGCCCTCTACCAGTTCGACTCCCACTTCTGCCATGAACTCTGAAGGTGACCTTGAGTCGGCCACTCCTCTCAGTCCAGATCCCCAGCAGTATTGCAGGGATAATAATACTGATTTTGTTCATCGCTCTGAGTGGGGAACTGATCTGTCTAGAAGAGCAGTATATATGCAATTATTATTGTTGCTGTTGTCATTTATCTTTTAACAAGTTAAGAAGGGGGGGAATAAGCCAGAGTTTCTGCCTGATGATACATTCTGCTCTTGGTTAGTCACATGGCCTTAAATCTGAGTCCCAAAAAATGTCTAGAAGATACCAAGCATGAACTTTGCCTTCTCCCACCAAGCAAAACCCACCATCGCCCCATGTCTGCCAACAGGAGTTTGCACACTGCAGCTTCAACCCCAAATATGGTGTGATAAAGGAGCATGGCCTGAATATCATCAGAGGAGAGCTTGCGGGCTTTGGCTCCTACCTGTGCCTGCTCAAGGGAAGAGAACCGGTCCCAGTTGACTAGCGCTGCTGCTTTGCCCTTCTGTGCATTCCATACGTCACCTATCCACTCCGCCAGGGTCTCCGGTGAAGCATCACGCAGTAACCGCAGCCTGGATTCAATGGCCTCCTTCCGGTTCTCATAAAAGCTGTCAGTGTATAAATCCAGGGGAGAGGACTGTGGGGAAACACGAGCATGGCGGTGTGTGCATGCTTATCTTACAGACAAAAGACTGGCTTTCAGGCAACTTGGTTCTTTCTCTTGATTTTCACGTGACAAAATGGGTCTCCAGGAACACCACATGCGCTGCAGCTACTTGTGATACTGGCAAATTACTTGGCTCTGCTCTTAACATGGTTTGGCCAACTTAAGTCTGAAACCACCAGTGTTAACGATTATAATTCAATGAAATTTCATTTCCTAAAGCTTTAAAACAAACCACTGAATGAATGAATGAATAAAAGATGGCTGGTTTGGTCCCACGGCAAACTAGGAAGGCCTCAGGCCCTTCATGTTTAGAATTCTGGTTTATCAGGATGAAACTATCCATAGCTATTCAACTTAGCTGCGTTTGAAAAGTGCAACTGACAGCAGCTAGCTCTAAACCAGGAAGCCTTTCATCCCAAGAACGTAAGACTCTATCTGAAGAAGATTATTTGAATGTAGCCCTCATCCGCTTCTTTCTGTATCTTTTCAAAACGACCAGCCCAACAACAGGGGCTTATAGTTAAATTGCCTCTGCTACAGAGGCCAGTTCAGGGACAAGGTCTACTAAGTTCTACTGCCTCAGCTCCTATCCACCAGTCACCCCCATATTCCAAGACCAGAGGTCAAGAAACCAAAATCCAATTGCATGCTAATCTGACATCCTTAAAATGAGACCCCCCTCCCCCTCCAACTTGGAACAAGATTGCAATAACGAACAAGGCCAAGAGAACTCCAGAAGTTACCGAAGCCTCACAGATCTCTCCATGATGCTGGAAACCAACCAATGCTGTCCAACTGCTCTTACACTTCTAACTCACCCCAGAAAGGTAAAACTGAGACAACACACCCCAACCAAGTATATAACCTCTAATCTCCATGGGAAGGAAGGTGTAGAATTTATACACAATAGATCTAGGCAAGTGTTCAGAATGTGTGGTACGCCCAGTGCATCTGCAGCTTGGTTCATCCACACAGCAAGCTTGCTCCTTCCTTTTTGAAAACAAAAAAAGGCAACTCCAGGTCACTGGTTTTAATCCAACTAGGAAATGCCAATGGGATGATGCGTGCGTAGGCCGGTGAAAAGAATTAACCCCTGCCCACCAACCTGAAAGTTATTCATTATTCATTTGGGCAACAAAACACATTCGAAGACCTCCTTCGGGAAGAATTCTGTAAAGATTAAAAGTTCTTTTGGATGTCTTGTTGGTCACGGTGTCGCTGTGAACATAATGAACCTGGAAAGAAGCCTTACCTGATAAGGGTTTCTGAAGACATCGGGGACTCCATCCATGAAGAGGATATCCCACATTAGGAGGCCGTAGAGAGTGCCGAATGTCGTCCCTTCACCATGAATGCCTGAATAAGAATCGCAGACGTTTTAAAAACCAGGCAGCTGTCTCGAAACAGTGACCCAGACGAGTTCAGGCTTGGGGATGGGGAGATTATCTTCTAATGGACCAACACGGTTACCGACAATATTAGCGATATGCTCATCCAAGTAATTTGGGATATTTTACGCAGCAATAAGAAATGCCGTTCTGTGATGTCCAATGATCATAAGTACTGGGCGTATACCGTGTGTCTAAATACTTTTAAAAGTATAATTTCCTTGTCTTCTTGGATATTGCATTTCGGAACAAACTAGCATTTCAAAACAAGACATGGATGCTTCAGCTGCCGAATTTTTTTTTAAAAAACGAGGCCCGTTTTCTGGTTCATACTTCATCGCTTGCTTATTAGAGACTAGCGAAATGACGGCACGTTGGGCAGGTGTTCAGAGGGAAAGCTGAAGTCCTTACAGGATCAGTGAGAGATGGGGCTGCCAATGAGAGAGGGACAGTTTTGCAGCCTGCCCATTGTCCATTAAGAATCACTGCATGGGGTGAATCTGCTCCCTGTCCCAAGCAAGTGACCCCTCCCCAACTGTTAACACGCCCCACTGCTGAGCCCCATCTCTTCGGCTGCAGAACTCTTTCCTGGGTTCTATTTCTTGCATGCACGATGGAGGGATACACCGTACCTTGATCAAAGCCCTCCCGCTTGTAGTGGGCCAAGGCCAGCTCCTCTACAGAGCACACGACCACAGAGGGCTCAAGATCTTCTCCCCCCTCTTCTGGTCCAAGATCTTCCGTGATGAACACTGACTTCCCCATCCCAGTCTGTGGGCACTGCTTCCCTTTGATGGTAACCTGAGCAAGTAAGAAGCTCTGGTTAGCCTAGAAGGGCATGCGATGATGGTTCCAGCCTGGGTCTTTTTTACTTACGGGACAAGGAAGAGAGAGCCAGCTATGCAGTGACTGCAAAGCAGGGAGGAAAGCTAGAGCGTTTCAAATGGGACGAGTAAAAGAGCTGCGGAGAGTCAGGAGGCTAAAGGGGTGAGCAAAAACCTCAGATCGAGGCCAAAGGAAGATGTGCGCTATGGTGGGGCCAAAGAAGTGGGATGGAGGGAGGAGAACATTTCACAAAAGGCCCAGAGATAGGAGCAGCTACAGGCTACAGTGTCAGAAAAAAGATTCATATATTTATATGCATGCAAACATCTGGCTACACATACATCTTTATCCCACCGTTCCTCTAAGGAATTCAGACTGGTTCTCCACTCTCATCCTTGTAACCACCCCAACCCCAAAAAATGACTGGCTCAGGGCCTCCTGGTGAGTTACATGGAGATTTGAACCCAGGTCTTCTCAATTTTAAGTATGTCATTCTATAACCACTATCCCAGCTGTTGAATGAGCAGTTTTATTTTTGTGATATGGAAACTGATTTGTTCAATGATTAAAGGGCTGACGACTGGGTATTTGAACTCATGTCCCCAACCCACCCCCCCGTCTCAGTCTGACAATCTAACCATGACACCACAGAGTGTTGCAAAAAAATGACTGAATGCAGAGCCTGTAGCTGGTGAGAAGGGGGGAGAATTAAAAACAGCCACGTTCAGAGGCAATCTGTCGTTATACATCACACGACGTGGTGTTCAGAGCTACAGACTCTGACTTGATCTTGGTACCTCCAATTAAGCAGCAAGCTAAAAATAAAAAACGGTTGGCGTTTGAGCTGCCACGCTCTCACTGGCAATTTGACTCAATTTGGGGACCGTCAAATAGGTCTGTTGTCTGGATGGGAAAAACAGCTCTTGCCGCACCCCCCACCTCCACCCCACGGCATCTCGCTGAAGGCGGCTCTGCCTGGCAACAGCTCTTGCGTGGGGGTGGCACAGAAGGGTGGGGTGGGGGTGGAGATGCCTTCCCAGTGCAGAAATAAGACGTGGCAAGATCGATGAGCGTGGCGTCCAGATGGCTATGTGAGAACACAAAAATAGACGCTCTCGGCCAAACTCTATTCAGGAAAAATAGAGTTATAAAGACGCAAAAGGCACATGTTGACAGAGTGCAAAGTGCAAAAAATGGAAAATAGAGTTTATGCATTTTTCTGTACAGGAGAATGTGTATTGTGTGTATTTCAGGCTGGGTAGCCGTGTTGCCTGCGTCAGAACAAAGCAGAATGCAGCAAGAGTAGACTGGACTGTACCATTTTATCAAAAGCAGGATTGGAGTCCAATGGCACCTTAGAGACCAACAAGATTTTCAGAGTGTAAGCTTTTGAGAGTCACCGCTCCCTTTTTCAGGGCTCTGACTCTCGAAAGTTTACACTCTGAAAATCTTGTTGGTCTCTATGGTGCTACTGGACTCAAAAATCCTGCTTTTCTACTGCAGACCAACACGGCTACCCACTTAATCCATTTTATCAAAGTTCCTTTACATTAATAATTCCCTCTAAGCGGAAAACTGTAACTGTGCACCAAGAGGACCTCTCTGCCTAATATGCTACATGTCTTCTTGCAGGGAGTGTTTACACTGGGGAGCCCCAAAAATATGACTCTTCCCCATCTACGGTGTCAAACACTACCCCCCATTCTACCATCTCAGTCAGTGCATATGCAGATCACACCTAGGTCTGTGTGTGTGTGTGTTTGTGGGATGTTGCGATCTCAGATTTGTCTGAAATCCTGATGTGGTCCTAACCAACAAACCCAATTGATTTGACCATCCGCATTCAGGCTCCTCCTCCCTGTATGGTGCTTTAAGCTCTGCAGGGGAAGGAATGGCAGGGGTGACAAGAAACACAAGAGCTACTGACATGTGCAACGTCTTCCGCTGAGATGACTGGCAGGTCTTGAAGAAGATGTCTCAGTTTCTTACAAGCTGGGGACTCTTTCATCCGCTGGGCCCTCTGGGAGAGGGCGAGCCGATGACCTGTGCGCACGAATGGATCCAAGAGGCCTTTCCTGATGCAGCCAATGGCCTAGCAGACAAGCAGCCATTACAGAGAGGTGAACAACAGACAACCGGCCAAGAAATGGCATCAAAGACTACCCTCACTGCCTCCCTTTGTCGGGAACCATTCTCTTTCCCACGTGGAGCTATCATACAGGACAGTGTTCTTTATATTCATCTCAAGCTTTTCCGCCAGGGCTAGCGCTCAAACTGGCATGCGGCAATCAAAACCCAATGCAAAAATATTAAGGATCCAGGGGGACAGACGTTTCTCGTCTGACTTCTGGCAGATTCCATAGGGCAGGGACAGGAGCTGCAGGTGGACCCCAGAGTTGGAAAGGGTGCCATCCCACCAAAACAGACCCATCTGTTCTACATCATATTTGAGTGAAAGTGCCTGCTAAAAAGTCTTCTTGCTTGCTTGCATTACTGCATAAGGTAACAGCATGCAACCAGGACTGCAAACCCCAGAGCTGAAGTGTAGCGACGGAGCCATTACCTTCTCTGCATCCTTCAAGTGTTGGTGCAAATCAAGGGCCAGCCGATCCCACCACCGACCTCTGCTGTCAGCACAATAAACCTCTTGAGTCAGGAGGTCTTCGAGCTGCTCCACGGCCTCCTACATGCAGTAAGGCCTCCCGTTAGGACATGGCAGGAGTCCACCTTCCACCCAACTGCGAGGCTGAGGTGTTGCCCTGGGACAAGGGCACACCCCTCTCCCACCTCCCACTATTTGCACACGTAGCAAAACAAATGTCGTTTCAAAATTGCATCCATGCTTAATGGCACACCTGGCTTCCCCCCCGCCCCCCCCCCCAAGATCCCAACAGATGCACTAACTTTACTGATCTAAATAAATTGCTCCACCGTTCACAAAGCACCATTTGCCAAACAGGAGTAGAAACCTTTTCCCCTTTGGCAGCCAAACAGGGGTCAAAAGAGATGGCCAGATGAGAGATCTGTTGTCAAAGATTCAGGGGCTTAAGATTCAGGGGCATGCAAACCAGACACACAGGGGAGAAGGGCTGAATTTGGACAACCACACACACTTTCACATCCAGACTGCACCCCCTCCTTACTCTGCTGAGACTTGCAAAGCTGTTTTTCCTCCCTAGGCTAAGAGGAGTGAAAAGTGAGATATACTTGTCCACAGGGCTTTTTTTCTAGGAAAAGAGGTGGTGGAACTCTCAAGAGGGAAATGAGGGAGAAACACACGGAAGAAAAGTGTTGCTGCTTTCAAATGCCCCACTGCTTTTTTTCAGCTGAGGGGAGGAGGAGGAAGGGGTCCCTCCTCCCTTTCCCCTCAGCTGAAAAAGCTGCCGGCATTTTAAAACAGCTTTTTTCCAGCTGACGGGAGGGTCCCTCTTCCCCTCCCCTCAGCTGAAAAAGCAAGCAGGCATTTGAAAGCAACACTTTTCTTGCCACTTGCAAGCGGCAAGAAAAGTGTTGCTAAGGAGCTAGATGCCTTGGGCTGCACATGGGAGGAAACAGGATCAGGGGGTGGGGCCACTGGACATGTGATTACTTTCAAGAGGTGCTGGAACTCCATTCCACTGCGATCCTGCTGAAAAAAAGCCTTGCTTGTCCACATGTTCACAATCAAAACCATGCAGGGACGACAGGATTAGTTCCCCAGAAGGAAACACAATCCTTAGGAAAGTATGAACCATCTGGATTCCCCAGCTTCTTACCTTGTACATGTGAAGTCTCTGCAAGATCTCGACGCCCCGCGACAGGATCCGTGTATACACCCACCCCACTGTGAAGCACCGCAGATACTCCGGGAGGGCTGCGTGGTGCCTACCCAAGAAACGCAGGTTTTGTAATATCAGAAGGTTCTCAGGTCGCGAAGTGCTGGTTCACACATGCTGTGGGACTTACCTCTCCCTGTGTCCATGATAAAATCATTCTGGAAACTGCGTGCACGCCGGCAAATGCAGCTCGTCATTAGAAGATAACGGCCCACAGAAACTTATGCCACACACACACACACACACACACATGTTGGGCTTTTAAGGGGCTCAAGGACTCTCAGGACGCTGCCTGGAACACACAAACACAACTACCTTCCCCAAACTGGAAACTGGCCTTTTTTTAAGGAGGAGGGCATCTTTTCATGTGGAGGCCGCTTAATAAGCATACATCATCGTGCCAAAAATAGAAGGGGAAAAAAAGAAAAGTGCCTTGTGGGGAGTGTACCATCCTAACAATACTTTGGTGAATCAGTGCTCAACTAGAATGGAAGGCCAGCATCCAATTTTGATGTCAAAAAAGGTGGAAAGTTCTGCATCAAGCAAAGCACCAAGGAAAGGAATAGCAGTCTTGAGCAGGCCAAATGGGGTATTTGCAGGAAAACTTCCCTACCGATTACGACCATAACTAGCTAGTTATGACACAGCTCTTCAGCGCCAGCTCATTCTCGATAACAGCTAGCACAGATGTACCTACAAACTGGTGGTGGAGACTGCCGTCAAGTCACAGCCGACTTATGGTGACCCCTGTTGGGGTTTTCAAGTCAAAAGACTAACAGAGGTGGTTTGCCATTGCCTGCCTCTGCAACACAGGTCTTCTTTGGAGGTTTCCCATCCGATTACTAACCAAGACCGACCCTGCTTAGCTTCCAAGAGCTGGGCTCACCTGGGCTATCCAGGTCAAGGTGTACCTACAAGTTGCTACTCCAGTACCATTACCTCTCACCCCCAGGCCAGGGTCTATGACCACTTTGGTGCCAGTTTCATACCACCACTAATGGGTCAGTACAGGTGTACTGCAGGGTCATCTTTAAGGGGTGTGAGCAGCATCAGGCTTTTGTGAGTCTTTTCTCAACCCCACTGCTTGCATGGATTCCCCTCCTCTGCCCCTGCTCAGACACAAAATATACCAGCCCACTGTCCACTCCATAAAACGTGCCGTTTCACACACACACACACACCCCGCAAACAGCCAACCAGGTTTTCCTGGCAACTTTTCCCACTTCCTTTTTTTCCCTTGCAATTTTAAGAATTCTGCTGGCCGCTGCTTAGCCTTAGAACTACAAAAACAAGGCATTTCTGTTCTCTTGCATTCTTGGCACACACCAAGCCGCTTAAGCATTTTATCATTGCTTATAAATTCTCCTGCAAGATTCTTTGGGTGGGCAGGGAATGCACATCCCTTTGTTCCAACTTCATCTCCATGAAGCTGAAAAACTAACAAATCTCGAGGCTTCCAGGCTTCAGCTTGTTTACAGTGAAGGATACAAGCCCCCCTTTTCAACGCCAGCCTGCACCAGAAAGGAGATCTTACTTCAGTCTATCAGACAACACCCCCTCCCTTCCCTAAGTTCATACCTCAGAGAAGGATGAGCCGCCAATTTCTGCCAGGCATCCTTTGCAGCCTTGTAAAGCCTGTGTGCTTCTTCCCAGTCTTGATTTGCCATAGCCAAAGAGACGTCATTGGATGTGTGCGCAGCAGTGGCGTACCTGGGGAAACATATTCTTGCGATTATTTTTATTGGAAAACTCTATGCCCTGCCTTATCATATGGACACTCAGGCCACATTGCAGCCCCTAGACCCGTGAATGAGCCCCAGAGCCTCTTTGGAAGTCCCAGTAGCATGGGAAGAGACCGACAGCCTGTCCTGGGCTCACGTGGCACACAGCAGGGGTGGGTGTACCTTTGCTCAGGCAGGACCACCTCTTGACATCTGTGCCCCGAGGGGGCTCTGGTCAGCGGATAAAAAACTGCTGGCGGTCCCTGGCCCCAGGGAAGCGTGCCTCGCCTCAACCAGAGCCAGGGCCCTTTTTGTCCTGGCGCCTGCCTGGTGGAACTCTCCGTCTGCTGAAACCTGGGCCCAACAAGATCTTGCAAGACAGAGATGTTCTGCCAGGCATATGGTTGAGGCTGGGCTATTAGTGAACCTTCTTACTGGTCTCCTGTTGGGCGGGGGAGGGGGGCGCGAAATCCCCACCCTGATCTTGTTTTCCCCCCCAGCTAGACCATTACCACTCTTCCATCTCCCACCCCATAGAATGTCTGGTTGGGGATGGAACTTTGAGCCCCCATCTAGAGCTGTTTTATTACTGCATTGTTATGTTATTTATGGTTTTCATGTAAATTCTATTGCAAATTTTAACACTGATGTCATCTGCTCTGAGCCCGTTCGCCGGGACAGCGGATTATAAAGTCAATCAAATCAATCAATCAAATCAACAAGATACCTGGACCCAGCCCAGTGAGAAAGGAACATTGGTACAATCCTCTCCCTGGTACTGTATTCTGGGGCTGCCCTCCCTCTTTCTCTCCTGCTGGAAGGGAAGCAAGAAGGGGCATACGCTAGATGCCTGACAATATAGAGTCTGTCTTCTCACACACAAAGCCTGATCTCTGTCCTTCCTTCCTACCCTCTGAGCTGGTCCAAAGGAATTGCACGGAAGCAAAACAAAGGGCAAGCGCTACAGGATGGTTACCCTCCTTCCTACCTGAGGAAGTCGTCCCGATCCTGAAATATCCGATGTTCTGTCTTGACTGTGTAAGCAGGGAAGGCTGTCCGGCCCAAGTTGACCAGCAGCATGGTGGAGAGAGCTTTTTGGCCGCCGCTGCCAGCTTCCTCTTCCTCCATGGGGATGGTCAAGGAGAACAGCAGCAGCACCCGTGAGAACATGTCCCGGGGGCCTTTACAAAGCCGGATGGATTTCCCCGCCAGATCCTTCGCCCTGGGCACCAAGCAAGAAGTCCGCACAAATCAATGCTCCTCTCTTTCACGCAGGACCGTAAACATTAAATGGACTCTCATGCATCGGGTGCAAGAGTGGGGTTGTGCGGCGCTAGCAACAACAACCATTCCAGATTTAAGTACTTCCTGGCATTTGGCTTGCAGATACTGGCTGATTCCGCACACGTTGGATAATGCACTTCCAATCCTCTTTATAGATCATTTGGAATGGATTTTTTTGTGTGTGGAACAAAAAATCCACCTCAAACGATTGATAAAATACATTGAAAGTGCATTATCCAACGTGTGTGGAATCAGCCATTTTCATTGCAAAAGGAAAACATAACATTGATGTTACAATTAAATATCTGACATGCTTCTGGGGTCCTAGGAAAGTGTATTTGTTACCACGAAGGGGAGGAATGCAGGAAAATTCCTTATCACATTTCATATCTCCACATTTGCCATGACCTTATGCCTGTCTCCTGCTTCTACCTGTTCCCCGATATCTGGAGTGGTTAGGTTACAGCATCACAGAAGGACCGGGGAGGCCAGAGTTCCAATTGGCGCTCTGCTACAGAAGCCTGCGGGGTGACTTAGGGCCACTCACTCTCTGCCTAACTGACCTCAAAGGGCTGTTGTGAGGGTAAAATGGACTGGGGAAACCACATACATCACCTTGGAGGAAAGACAGGACAAAACTGCAACTGATGTCTGATTTCTTTCCTCCTCCACCCTTAGCCCCCATCACTTCCTCTTTGCCCAAACCCAACTTCTCCATGAAGCCAACTCATCCGCACCCAAACTGAAATAAAACCTAATTCTGTTTTCTTGGTTGGCCATCCTCCTTCTCTCCCCTTCTTCTCAGCCATTTGCTCCGTTTCACCCCATAAATATTTAGAAGATGGGCTTCTTCTGGCAGGGCACCCGTGGCCACTCTTGAGCCTTAAAATTTAGGTTATTTCAAACCTTTTTATGCCATTTATTTCCCCAGCCACAAGGGCCACAAAAGCATTTGCAAAACAGTTCTGAAGCTTCTACTCTGCGATGTCTCCTTGAAACATAACATTTTCCTCCTAGCCTTGAATGTTTTCTCTCTTCCTCTCCCACATACATTAACATAGCTGAAGTGCTGCAAAATTATGCCTGTGTCAACCAAGATAAATCCCTTGCTCAAAATGAGCACGGAGCTCAAGTATGTTAATAGCAATGGAGCAGAGACAGTGTCTCCTGGGAGGCAGCTGCTGTGGCACAGCAGCTCTTCAGAACTGGGTTAGACTCAAAAAACTGTGTTTCCTGAAACGGGCTTGGGGCGGAGGCAGCTTGTTATTAAGAGGGAGCAGCAGCCAAATGTTTTAGCCTCTAAAAGGGCCTCTTTGCCCTTTCCACAAGCTAAAAGGAAGTGTTGTATAGCACTTTGAGCACCAAACTACGGTTTGGGAGACTCGGGTTTGAAACCCTCTGACATCTGGGAAGCATGCTTGGTGACCTTGGACCAACCGCACGCACTTAGCTGAACCTGCCTCACAGGGCTGCTGTGAGAAGGGGAGATAATGTTTAGACCACTTTAGGTCCCCACTGGAACAAAAACGAAGTAAATAAAAGGAAGTTGAGGTGGATCATAGCATAACGGCTGCTTGTTCTGTTGTGAACCAGTTTGGCGTAGTGGTTAAGAGCGCGAGACTCTAATCTGGAGAGCCAGGTTTGATTCCCCACTCCTCCATTTGAAGCCAGCTGGGTGACCTTGGGGCAGTCACAGCTTCTTGGAGCGCTTTCAGCCCCACCCACCTCACAGGGTGTTTGTTGTGGGGATAATAATGTCATACTTTGTAAACCACTCTGAGTGGGCGTTAAGTTGTCCTGAAGGGCGGTATATAAATCAAATGTTGTTGTTGCTGTTATTATTAACATTCAGTAGCTTAATTCACACCTTTTTTTTAAAAAAAAAAAGCAAGTTGCTAGTTCTCATGGATGTAAAGATGTGCATGGAAGTATATGGGAATAATTCATGCTAATGAAATCCCAGGATTCTGTATGGTTAGAGTGCAAAAAAACAAACCAACAGAAATAGAATATATGGTGCAAATTTAAAAACGTTACACACGCGCCTCATTAGCAGCATCTGATTTTGACATGGAATGTGGGTGATGGGGAGGCTGCAGGTTAGGCCACTGCACACCCAGCCTTGCCGTCTCTGGACTTCACCTTTTCAGAATCACGCTTCCGATGCCCGAGGCCTTGCTGCCAAAGATGGAGCGCTGCTTTGCCAGCTTTAGGAGCTCCTCCAGGAGCTGCTGCTTTTGAGCATTTGGGTTTTTCAGGTGGAAGGTCTGCGCCAAGATTTTCAGCTCAGGGGCGGAAAGCAAGTCAAGAACCTCGGACAAATCTTGTAAATCTAAGTCTACAGATGCACAGGAAAAAAATGCAAGAATAATTTCAGACATCTTCCTGTAGGTAAAGAAACCAAGAATCTTTAAAGTACAACACAAAAGCAGCAGAGCAGAACCGGTGCCAGAACCCAGAGGCTTTTTTCTGCCATTTCGGTACAAAAGCCCTCTGCCTCTACCAATCCCAAATGATCATCTGCAGTCCCTACACCAATTAATGCCTAAAATGTTACTGTAACACACTCCAAAGGGAAATGAAGCCCACATCTCATGAATGGCCTCTTGTGGCTATAACTTGGGGCACTGGAAAGGATTCTTTGAGACTGTTCCCTGCATGTACAAAAGTTGCAAATCAAAAAAACATTCTCATTTGTCTTTCCCTGATGAGCTAGCTTTCAAAATGCAAGTTGTTTCTTGCGATTTCTTACTACACTAGGGCTTACACCCTCCCACTTGATGTCCGAAAAAGAGCAGTCATACAGTTTTGCCAAACAAGCAACTTTATGGCATCTGGCATGCTTTTTGTCAATGGACATACCTGACTCTAGGAATCCTGTTCCAATGAGCTCTTCGACGTACGGCAACAAATCATCGCCAATCTCAGCATATTTTATTTTGCTCATTTTTATCCAGCTCAGTTTGCGTTGAAAAAGCCTTACGTACAATTTTTGTCCATTGGCTGAAATTTCAGTATAAATCAGGCCGGGGGTGGGGGGTGGGGGGACAGAAAGAGAGAGAGAAAAGTGCTTTCAAGAGATGGATTGCACACATGCAGAATAACTGTAGATATTTGGAATTGCTTTTAACAAATTAGGCAGCCCGGTTAAAAATCTAACTAAAGCTACTTTTAACATGAAATGAATTCATTTCCGAGCCATCATGAGAGAGGGCAGTTAGAAAAGCCTGTTCCAATCTTCCCCTCTGCCACTAAGTCATTCTCTCTCAACACCCCAGTTCATTATCTAGGGATGCCAAGCCTGACAGCTACTGTCGCATAGCAATTACAGCGTCAGACATGGGACTGGGAAGAGCCAGGTTCAAATTCACGCTTGTCCTGGAACTCATGAAGGGACGTGCCCGTCCACTCATGGGTTTGAAATCAACCCCCCTATTAAAAATAAAAATCTCTCTGTCTACAGAAAATCAGCACTTTAGAAAGATTCTTGCTTGCCTGTCCCTGATGTGCTAGCTTTCGGTATGCAATGGCTGAACTGAATCTTCTGTACATCAACTCCACCAAACAATGGTGTTACAGGTACACTGCCCTGAACATGGAGGTTCCATTTAGTCATTATGACCAACAGCTACTGAAGGACCTCTCCTTTGAAAGCCAGCTAAACAAGCGGCCGTCCCTTCACCCTATGGCCTCAGAGCCTATAAGTAAGCAGGGCTAACAGATATCTTTGCAAGCAAGGTTAGTATGCACTCCCCCTCACACATCCTTTTCAGCAAAGACCCGGGCAAAGAAGAACGACTTGGAAAAAAAGATTTGGAGGGCCTATTTCCTGCAAATTCAGCTTCACGTCAAAGAGGTCCCCGCAGAGCAGCTCAGAAGCCGGCTTTCCAGCCACCGCCGTGCCTCCTAAAATGGAAATTATCTCTCACTCAAGTGGAGTAATAATGCCCCCGTGCAGCCTCTTTGCCTGGCCCTAATCAACAGCCCGACATCAAAGGCTTGAAGCTGCGGAAATTATGCACGCCTCTTAGCAGAAACCAGCGGATTTCAGAGCGTGCACATTATGCAGATAGCTGCACTAAGGGTGCCCTACATCCGTGCCTAGAAACAGTGCTGCGGCTTCTCTAAGGACTGATCTGTTTAGTGGTTCTATCCCCATCTCTGTAGATCCACAAGCAATAGGTTTGTCCACCCCCAGTTCTTACTCCTGGGCAGACCACCACCGGTGCCTGTGCTGTGCCCAAGGAAGGCCAGCAGGCATAAATTATCCAAAGAAGGCAGGCTGTAACATATTCCGCCATGCTTTTCACTGCCAGCATATTTTTTCTCTATTCTTCTCCCTTTTTCTCCCCTCCCTGCCTTTGTTTAACCTGGAGCCTCAGGAACAATGCTGTGCAATCCAAAATCTTGCTCACAGCTTTCTGTTACTCCCTAGTCAGCCAGTAAACGTTTGGAAAGGGGGTACGTCACCGCAGCATGGCCCAGGCCGGAAGGCACAGTGGCAGCACAAGGTGGTGCCATTCCAAGGACCCGACTCCCTCCTCTGAAATTGCAGTTACCCTTTTGCCAAGGGGAAAGGAGAACTCATGCTGCTGATATTAATTCCACCCACCTGCTAAGTTACAAGGGAATAAAGCTTATTTCCACTTCCTGTGATCTCAAAGGCTCCAAGGTGACCTTTGGCACTCAGTCCCAAGAATACATCCTCTCTCAAACGGGTGACAGCAAAAGGAAGGACGTAAGACTGAGCCAGGCTAAAATACTTTTGGTGTCCAAATTTGAGATCTATGCATCTGTTTTTACCAGCCTCTTCCCCCAAGGAACACAGGACAGCATAGGTTGGAGGGTGCTGGGAGCCCTGAGAAAGCTAAGCCAAGCCCAGCCACTGGCGGTGGCCACAGACACCTGCTTTCCTGGTCTGAGCCAAGCAGTCCCTACAGTCCCGCCAGTCCCGCAAAGCTTCCTCTATGGCCATTGTAGTGTCCCAGACCACCTCTCCCATGATATCACCCCCCAAAAAACTGGAGAAGCAAGGAAGGTACCTGAGAGCTCATAAAATTTCCCAACGAGCAGCAATTCATTCGCATTGAAAAGCCTTACATCATCCGAGTCCTCCAGCACAGCTCGTACGACCTTTAGAAAGTTCTGGAGATAATATGGATGCCCGCCCAAGTCCGCGGCAGAGCCAGACGGATCTAGGAGCATTCCAGAAATGGCGCTTCTTGTATTCCCAAAAGTCAGTTCTTCATTAGGCCTCGCACGACCCTCGGCCACATCATTCCATAAGTCCTGATGGTCTTCAGGAAGAAGCTGTTTTGCATGACCCTTCCCAACGGAGGATTTCGGGTTTTGCCTAAAGGGCTCTGGTTTTGCAAGAGGTGACAGAACGTGCTCACCAGATGAGAGCTCCTGGCTTTCCCGATCGGATGGCCCTACTTCTGTGTAAGCCGCTGAACACGCTGCATGTTGGCCATTATCAGGAACTGGCTGCTCACTGGCCCCTGCTGATGGCAGGGCAAGTTCACTGCAACCAAGATCAGCCAAAGGAATTAACACAGGAGTAGAATTCTCAGACCCAACCTGGAGCGCTCCTGGATCAGCGTCTCGTGCTATGCCCACAGTTCCAGTTGCATGTCTTAAACTTTCTTTGGGACTTCGCTGTTCCTCAAATGTTGAAAAAGGAGAACAGTTTTCTTTCTGGGAGCCACTCTCAGCAGTCGTATCTCCTGGGTTCCATTCAACAGCATTATTTTGCGTGTCAGGAGCCAGACAGGTCTCAGCATGCTCGCATACCACATTATCGCCCTGCACATAGCGTCTCCTGGAGAGTTTAGATGACAACCTTCCCAGAGAGATGTTTTTAGCTACTCGAACCACGGGCTTGCTGTCACTCCCTATCAAGTTGCCGCCCGCTTTAAAATAAGGGCTTGTCTGTTCTCCAGCCCCAAGTTTTCTTTTAAGGCCACTGCCTTCCGGAGGTATTGGGTTCTTCTCTGAGGTCGAGGTGTCCTTTGCAGAATCTGGACTGGAACTGCTCCGCTGGTTGCCCCCTGAAGTCTCCGATGGAGGCTCAAGCAGAATCACGTCGTCCTCCTCAGCGCTGCGGCTCTTTTGACATGCCTCATCAATATGCTGATTGATTTTGTATCTTGGCACTGCCTGCCCGCACAGGGGACAGGCAACTCGCGAAGGGGTAGTGTTACTAAAAAACGAAGCAATAGAGGCAGAAGGGGATGCACCTTCAGCTTCCGCCCCATACTTCTTGCTTGCTTTTTTCCTGAGTTTATTACCTAGGGATAAGCTTCTTCGAGGCCTTTTATTTTCTGGAACTCCATTTTCTGCCATTGAAAGAATCCAAAACACAGGACTCACTCAATAACAGTCACACAAACAGTACTGAAAGTTGAAATATGTGTTGTTGTTGTTCATTATTAAGCATCCTCCTTTGCCCTGCCTGCGAAAAAAGAATTAGGAACAATTTTTTGCTTTAAAAAAAACCCACCATTTTCACCGCTGGTGACCTTGCAACATGTTCAAATCATTTGTGAGTTGCTGATTTACTTAGGGGTGTCATTTGGATTCCTTTTGCAAGCGCAGCTGGCTGGAGCCATTCATCAGGACATGGCAGAGACAGAACATTTAGAATGGGCAGTGACTGCGTGCACAGAAGTTTCTGTGAGAGCTCTAGAATTTCTTCCAAACTGAACATTGTGGGAGGCGTCAGTAAAATCAACAAATTTAAGGGTACTTTCAGACAGGATTGTGATATATCAGGCTCAAGGGTAGAGCAGCCCTCCCGTCTTCTTTTGCGTTTCTCCCCCTTCACCCCCAAATTTGTCTTGGAACAGCATGAGGAAGATACCGCTCTCTACTTTCAAAACCCACCAGCTTCTGACTCAATGCCTGAGATCTTAAACCCTGACTGAAATAAAGCATAAATACACACAGCTCTCTCTATAGGTGATATTCTCTCCAGGGCTCTGCCCACCATCCCACTGTCAACAGCAAGACCACGTCACTCAGGCAGGGAACTGGGCTTTTCCTTACACTGGGAACACAATAAAAAGCCATTACACTGCCCTAGTACGATGAAGATATCGTTAGCTTTTTGTGCTTTTGATTATACTGTACTGTGAAGAGCAAGATTTGGGTCCAGCAGCACCTTAAAGACCAACGAGATTTCCAGGGTACGAGTGTTCGAGTCAGATTCAGATTTGGATCTGACAAAGGGAGCTCTGACTCTCGAAAGCTCCTACCTTGGAAACCTCATTGATCTTTAAGGTGCTGCTGGACCCAAATCTTGCTCTTCTCCTACAGACCAGCACCCTGACCTGGATAGCCTAGGTGAGCCAGATCTCAGAAGCTAAGCAGGGTTGGCCTTGGGTAGTAACTTCCAACGAAGACCAGAGTTGCTTTGCAGAGGCAGGCAATGGCAAACCACCCGTGTTAGTCTCTTGCCAGGAAAACCCCGCTAGGGGTTGCCACAAGTTAGCTATGACTTGAAGGCACTCTCCACCACCATGCTACAGACCAGCACGGCTACCCATCTGAAACTGTACTACGAAGTTAATCATATTTTTTTAACAAAAAAACTATGAAACGTATCAAAGCAGTGGGTAGGCCAGGCTGCCAGAGACCCTGATTCAAAGCAAACTTTAGCCATTAAGTAAACTGGCAGTGCTATCCTAAGCACAGTTACACCAGTATAAGCCCACTGAAATCAATGGGATGAGACTGGAGTAACTCTGTGTAGGATTGCACTGTGGATAGGGTTATGTAAATCACCCTTAACCTTCACAGGACAAAATAAGGTGAGCGCCTGTTCTAATCACCTGCGTAGGAAACATTCCAGTCTTACACCGGGCCCTCTCCGTTGCTGCTCAGAAGGGGGAAAGCAGGCTGTGCATCCCAGTCCAGACAACTACAAGCCATTTGACTCCAACACGCGAGAGATTCTGTAGCTTCACAAGTGCAACTTTCCCCCTATTTTTTAAAAAAGGGCAAAAACTGGCTTCCCAAACCTGAGCCCCAGAGGGCACGAGCAAGCACCAGCTCGAGCCATCAAGATCAAAGTAGGGGCTATTGCACTTAAGCAAAGATAATAAATCAATGGAGGGGCGGTGGGAGGAGGGCTACTCGGGTGCAAAGGTTGAGACCGCTTACGAAGTTCCCTCCATTGACTGCCTTCTTGCAATTCAGCAGCTGCGATGGAGCGCGCAGGCGCAAAACGAGCCCGGCATCCCGGGCAGCGCGAGACCGGGCATCGAGAGCGTATGAGTCCAAGTGCGCATGCTCCAGAATGGACTGCGCTCTTTCTGCTCTTCGGCCTGGCAGACGCAAGCCGTCGCTCTTCAGGCATGGCCGGTCAATTGCAGAGTGATCGATCCTCAGTGTTAGCATCTCTTGCTTAGGGGCTGGTTCTTTCCCTTTCTTTATTCTTTCTTTTCTATTTTTCTGCCTGTCTTTTCTGCCTTTCCTCTTTCCTTCTCTTTTCTTTCCCTTCCTTCCTTCCTTTCCCTCTCTCTTTCTCTTTCCCTTCCTTCCTTCTTCTCAACCTTAGAATTGTTTTTTGCTCCGTTTCAACATTTCTTCAGTTCTGACCTGGATTTCTGCTGGTTTCAGATTTTTGCAGATTTGCACGTCCTGTGTGCAATTACATCCTGTGTGTGTAAAGTGCCACCATGTCTTATGGCGACCCCAGCAAGGGGCTGTCAAGACAAGTGAGAAGCAGAGGTGGTTTAGACCCTTCAGAAACACTCAGGCGGCAAAGCACTTCCAGACATGCGTGCTGGAGTCTAGACACAGTCCCCCCTAAAGAGTTTAAAGCCGGCTTCATAGCAGTGCACGCTAATTACATTTTAAGTGTTCAAATCTCCCCAGAAGGGTAAGCAGGGACAGTTGTGGGCTAGAAGACAAAACTGTCCTTGCCATATACTGAATCAGCCCTTGGGCCGTCATGGTCCGTACTGCCAGCTCAGACTAGCAGTGGCTCTTTGGGGTCTCGATTCAAGGTCTTTCAGAAGAAGATTGGGACTTGGAAGAGCAGCTGTGAGGGAGCGAGAGAAGATCCTTCTGTGGACCAAGATCAAGAGAATCCAAACTGGTATTCCCCATTACTATGTATGGATGTGAAACTTGGACAGTGAAGAAAGCTGACAGGAGGAAAATTGATTTATTTGAAATGTAGTACTGGAGGAGAGTTTTGCAGATACCCTGGACAGCCAAAAAGACAAATAAGTGGGTTTTTTGATCAAATCAAGCCTGAATTCTCCCCAAAAGCTAAAATGACAAGACTGAGGCTATCGTACTTTGATCACATCATGAGAAGACAAGACTCTCTGAAAAAGTCAATAATGCTAGGAAAAGTGGAAGCCAGTAGGAAAAGAGGACGACCTAAAACGAGATGACTTGACTCAGTAAAAGAAGCCACGTCCTCCAGTTTGCAGGATCTGAGCAAGTCTGTTAATGGTAGGATCTTTTGGAGGTCTCTCATTCATAGGGTCACCATAAGTTGGAGGCAACTTGACAGCACACACGCACGCACACCCCTGATAGTGAGCCGCGGCCCTTCCCCAAGCAGGGATCATTGGAGCATCTGCATTTCTTTAAGGAGGCATTGAGACCATTTGTGTCCACAAGCTGGCAAACCTGGACAAAAGTGCATTTTTACTGAGACGGTAACAAAAGGAAGGCGGGGCTGCAGAGACACACGTTGCCTGTTTGTTAAGTGACACACATCACATACGAGAGGAAGAGAATCTGGCAAAGGGGGAGAAAGGAACCTTCCAGGGAGCTTTTTTGGGCTTAAAGGGGGCTCAAAGAGACTGTCAAGCATTCCACGTCTTCAAAGATGAAGCAGGGGTCTTGAGACTCCACAGGTATTCCCCCTCTGGCCCACTCCAGCTCAACGAAGAAAGGGGCTTGGCCGCCCCACTTGGATCTCTGGCTCCGGGAGTCCTGGCAACCCGAATGCACTTCGCATTCTTAGAGCTCTGCATTTCCCTGAAGCACTTTACAAAACTGGCCACCTTCGAGTAGGAAACAATGAAGGCTGCCGATCCATCGCATCAGATTTAGGCTGCCAGCTCTCTACCATAGTGGTTATAAAACTTTCCCGCTTTTACACAGTGGAGGGAAAATGGCATTCCCCCCACAGCCTGGATAGTACAGCCCATTCTACCAAGTCACAGACCTACTCCTCATTCTGCTTCAGGCGCCGACTGGGCCAGAATTGCAAAGAATGTTGGGAAGATTCCAGAGCCTCCCATCCAGTTAATTGTACCTGGCTGTGGCTTCGCGTGACTCGTGGGAGGGTGGCTCTAGACAGATACCCAGCAGTCTCTCCAGCACATTGCAGGCAGGGATTGAACAATAGTCACCTAGTGGTGGGCAAGCCGTCTTGAATTAGATATGCATTTTATAACCTTTTCAAAAGCCATGTATGGGGGACATCAGAAGTTAACACAGCAGTACATTAAGAAGTTGTGTTAATGTGATTTGTAAAGTGAATGGCACCGTCTTCTAATGCGCATCTACAAGGAGCGCATGAATCTTTACTCGCTCGCTCTCTTTAAAAAGCACCACCATCTGCAACAGAAATGATACCACCATTGCAACCCCACTGTGCAAGGGAGTCGCAAACCAGACTCATCAGCTGACAGCCAACAATGGGAGACTTCTGTTTCGAAGGCTGAGGTGGACAGAAGCTGGTGCTGCGACCCCAAAGCTAAATGAAGTGCGCACATGCTACTCAAAGCCTTCAATACATTTAAAAATCTGCATCGTTTACAACTGCAGATCTATGAGTGAGGGTCTGTCCCTCTCCCCCCGCCCCAAAGTCATTTTCTTGCCTAGAGAATTACCTAAAAGGAATGGCAACAGCCATGTGAGAAGCTGTGGCCTCAGGGAGGTTCCAGTGAACCCCACTTTCCTTGGGAAACCGCACAGGGACGCCGCACTGCTTTCTTCCATTATAGAAGGCACGCCAACTGCCGTTTGTCTTCTGTCACTTGGCATAGATTGAATTTACCTGCCACTTCCATTAGTGGGCATGACGGTAGCCTCGATCACTTTCTATTAAGCAGAGAGTCTTTTAATTTATTTTTCAGATGCTGGCCTTAAGGCCTCCCCCTATTAGCTGTAATTGTGCTCTCTGGCTTGGGCTTGATATTTTTAAACTAATGCAATTTCAGCCTCTGTGTGACTTTAATTAACTGTGACAAATTTCTCCCAAAAGCGCATTTGCAAATAACACATAATTTATGAGGTCACTCAAGGAAAAAAAAAACTGGAGTGCCCTGTTAAACCAACCGAGACACATTTGTTTCAGGTATTTAATAGCATCGCTAGATGGGTGACCCAGCCTCCCTCCCCTCCAGCAGTCGGACATAATGCATCTAAGGGACAGACCTTCTTTGGAAACTTTAAAGGGGATAATTAGGAGCCGAGCTAGAGCTCTACAAGGTAATTTCTCCAGCAGAACAGATACTCTCAGTACCGATCTTCGCCGCTCAGCAATTTTCCCTTTCTCTAGCGTTGACCTTAAGAGAGTAAAACTAGCACACGTTTTTCCGAGTGCAGAAATAAATGGAGTGAAGGTCAGCCAATGTTGACACAGAGAAGCTGTTTCCTAATGTGCAACTATCCTCCTGGGAGGCCCAATTGCTCCCTATCGCTTCCAATCCAAGGCATCCTTAAACTAAAACAAGGCACTTCCAAGTGATGGTGGAAAATTCAGAGCAGCAGGTGCATTCTATAGGGGGTCATTGGGAGAGGGGACGGCAGACAGACAGGGGACTCTTAAAAAGATTTAGCATGGAGAGCTGGCTGTAGAGATTCATGCTTACAATGACCTTGTACAGTAGGTCACCATCACCTGCTTATTGCAGGTGGGGGTGGACTGATTTGCTTAAAGCCACCACAGGGGAGGGGCCGTGGCTCAGTGGCAGAGCTTTTGGTTCACATGCAGGAGGTCCCAGGTTCTGTGCTCAGCATCTCCGTTTCAAAGGATACCCAGAAAAGCTGCTGCCGGTCTGAGCAGACAAGACTGACCTTGAAGAATCAATGGCTTGACTCAGTGTAAAGGGCAGCGTCGTATCTTCATCTAGAAACCTCACTGCAGAGGTGAGATTCGGAGGAGGGGCCTCCCAGAGTTCGGTCTCTTCAGAAACGCATGGCACTAACGCCGTCTCTGCAGTCTGCATGCAAATATGCTCCCCAGCCAGATTGATCAGAAAAGAACATACTATCAAAGCATTTCTCTTGTCTCAGTGCAGACAAGACTGACCTTGAAGAATCAATGGCTTGACTCAGTGTAAAGGGCAGCGTCGTATCTTCATCTAGAAACCTCACTGCAGAGGTGAGATTCGGAGGAGGGGCCTCCCAGAGTTCGGTCTCTTCAGAAACGCATGGCACTAACGCCGTCTCTGCAGTCTGCATGCAAATATGCTCCCCAGCCAGATTGATCAGAAAAGAACATACTATCAAAGCATTTCTCTTGTCTCAGTGCAAAATAACTTTTACAGCTTCTAAGCCACATTTATGAAACATGACCAGTAAAGGAAATATTCACAGAACAGAATGCCGTGGCTCGTGTTTGAGGCCTCAGGGTATCGTGTTAGGGAAGTTGGTATCCTAAAGCATTTCTCGCTGTGTCTGGCTGATCACAGGTGGAGAGAGCAACACTCCCCCCCCCCCATCAATCAAACCCTGGGAGAAGATGCTGGGTGTAGCTTATGCCTGCCGTTGTCCCCTAGACCCACGCAGGAAAGAAGTGACCCCCTGATGTGCCATATCAGCTTGGTCCCAGAGTGTCTTGCCGAGTGCAATCCCCTTCTCTCTGTCTCCAGCCTCATTTTGCTTATGGGCACATCTTCAGCTTCACAGGGAGATGATCAGGGTTTGCCCCAGAGCCTGGAACAAGGTTGCCTGCCTCTGATTTATTAGGGAAAAGGCAGCTGTGAAACACTGTGGAAAATAGTAAAGAAGAGTCCAGTAGCACCTTTAAGACTAACCAACTTTATTGTCGCGTAAGCTTTCGAGAACTACAGCTCTCTTCGTCAGATGCAGAACTGTGGTTCTCGAAAGCTTATGCTGCAATAAAGTTGGTTGGTCTTAAAGCTGCTACTGGACTCTTTACTATTTTGTGACTACAGACTAACACGGCTAACTCCTCTAGATCTATGACTGTGGAAAATCTACATTTTTGATTACAAGCCCCTGCCCTTTTAGTGCCTTCCAGAATGCGACTTGTGAACCCTGCCCTCCCATCAAGTGAGGCTTGCTTTAAGTAACATGCAGGAAATATTTGAAATATAACTCATCTGTGTATAACCAAACAGAGAGAGAGAGAGAGAGAAAGTGAATTAAAAACGTAAGCATAAATTAGAAAACTGGCTTTAATTGGTACAAATCAGCATATGCATAAATATATCACAGCTTCAGCTTCTGGGCAGAGAGTTCACGTTTCTTCGGCTTCCCCTGGCTTTTCTTTGCATCTTTAATTTGCATTTTCACTTGATCTTGCAACTGAGAGAAGAAGGCTCGGGAGGACTTCAAAGTCTTGTCTTTGCCGTCATCCTATAAGAGAGTCACATTTGCTTCATAATGGAAACGCTCTCTCACACACACACACAAGGCACGACGTACCAGTTCCAGCCACTTGAATTGTTCCGAGAGAATGCTCGAAAGATACACACACACACACCCCCATTTGTGTTCCAATTGATACCTATATGGCAAAACAGCTGTTGTGTTATGCAATACCTTTTTCTGGCAACATAACGAATCCCAAAAGCTGAAGGGACGCGCTCTGATGTGCGCTCGTCTGCTTAGCGCATGTCAATGAGAGAGAAGCACAGACTGCCAGCAAGCAGCAAATCCCTTTATCGCGGGGGCGGGGGGGGAGTGAAGAGCAACAGACAGCTCCGGGTGAATTTTAAAAAGTTCTTTAATCGCTCGGAGAGCGTAAGATTTCACTGGCAAGGTGTTCCAGAAAACAGGAAACGCTATCGTTCTAATGCATTAATTTTGTGGCAGCTGGTAGGAACAGTTTTGCTTCCAACACAGTGCCAACTTAGGACAGGCTCTCCTTTTCTTTTGGACTTGGAGAGGGCATGTAGGGACTGGCCCCGATTGCCAAACGTTCTCTCCATTACAGCTAGATGGAATCAACTGAGAAAGGCCAGAGTCAGGCAGTGGAACGACCCGTCGGACCCCTCTGAGCAATCTGCCCACATAGTGAGTTGCAGCAAGTGACACCGAACCAAGCAAAATAGTAAAAGAGTCCAGTAGCCACCTTTAAGACTAACCAACTTTACTGTAGCATAAGCTTTCGAGAACCACAGTTCTCCTCACCATGCATCTGACGAAGAGAGTTGTGGTTCTCGAAAGCTGACGATGCATCTGACGAAGACAGCTGTGGTTCTCGGAAGCTTATGCTACAATAAAGTTGGTTAGTCTTAAAGGTGCTACTGGACTATTTACTATTTTGCAACTACAGACTAACACGGCTAACTCTGGATCTGAACCAAGCAAGAGGCTGGTCTCACCTGGCAACAATACAGTAATCGATCGACATAGGCATTCTGGTCAAAGCAGATGGGAGCCGTTTCCTCCACCACGTGCTTCGCCAGCATGTAACAAATGGGCAGAGGTGGGGGTTCCCTTGTTTTCACTCAAACCTGCCCCCCCCCCGAATTGGTTATTTGCAACTCAAATAGCTCTCCTTGCAGACGCAGACGCAGCGGGAGCCTCCTCATTGCTCATTGCCACAGGGTAGGCAACACACGGCTCTATCTGTAGCCATTTGAACAGAACCCATGCACCACTGTTAAGAGCACTGGGGGATTCCTTGTGGGGAAGGAGCTTCCCCAGGCAAAACCACCTCACGGACCGTCGGAGGCCTTACCTTGAGCAGAGATGCTCTGCCTTCCTTGGTGAGCTTCCTCAGCTGCTCCGCTGAAACTTGTTTGTTCACCTTGGGATTTTGCTCCAACTTCTTCTCCAGGAGTTTCTGCCGCTTCTCCTTCTGCTTCAGCTTTATATGCCACCGAAGCTTCTTTTTCCTCCGCTCCCTTTTTTTGTCCGTGGAGGTTTTCTCGGCATCTGTTTTCACATCTCCCGCTTTGTTCTTCTCCTAAAGCACAGGCACATTTTAGGATCGGGATAGGAGACAATGCCTTCTAAAGGGACACTTGATGCTCACGCCCCAGAGTACAGAAGCACTGGCTGTCTGGGTGCGCGCTCTCCATGTGCCAACACACTTTACATTCCATGCCACATGGAGCAGACTGGCCCTTGGACTTGCCAGGGAAGTGCCTGGTAGACGAGAGTAAACTAGCCATTCAGCACCACAGAGGTTGCTTGCCTTGAACCCAACCAGCAGGCGCCACAACAGGCAAACCTACACCTGTCATTGTTGCCACTGGCTAAGTCCACGCAAAGCAACCTTTGCAATGTTTTCCAGTTCGACAAGGACCACTCAGATTGGTTTCTTCTAATCGCCCAGCTTGTCCATGTATATTAAGCTGCAGAAGTGAAGCAAAGTCAGAAAACTTACCAAGTTTTTATTTTGCTTCTGCACATTTTTAGGAGGGGCCAGAGAAACTACTACTGGAAGCTTCTGTAAAATGCCTTACCTTGATTTCCTCCGGAGCCAGAAGCACAGCATCACTAACGCTAACCGGAGCAACTTCCTCCATACTTATTGCTGGGAGATTGGAGACTATTTTAACTTCTGGCACGGGCTAGAGCGAAAGAGAAACGCACAACACATTAAGTGAAAATGAAGGCTGATGCACCATCCATTTAAAGCCGAAGTACTTGGATTTCCCAAATCAGTTCAGTCCCACTGAAGGTAACCGTCGTGCACAGATTTTTCGGGTCTCTACAGCCACACCAAAGATTTGGGGTACACATCAAGTACAAATCGTATGCCGCTCAGTGACATCTGCCTTGACTCCCCCAATTTAATATTTTTTAAAACACAGAATGATGCCTATGGACTTCTGCTAACCCACTTACCGGTTTAGGTGTGAAATGGAAATTGGAAAGGGCATCCAGTTTGAGAAAAAGAGCATCCATTGCTTTCAGAATTTCTACATGTTCAGGCTTTTCTTCCTCTTCAGTTTTTTTCTGGGTTAAACAATAATGTGGAGTTAATCAAAACAGTAGCAAAATATCAAAGTGAAATATGTTAACTTTTACGAGGCTAAACTCCAGATGCTATAACGTTTCACAACAGAAGCACGGTTTATTTTAGGAAAAATTCCCCAGTTGTCACGAACTGAGTTTGTCAAGTCCTGGTTTAACGTTTCCAAAATACAAAGATAATTTTTGTTTATGTTTGAGGAATGAGTAATTTCCTCAAAATAAATCAACTGAAGAAGAGCAAGAACTCTTTCAAATGAGATAAGCATTAGAAGAGGGAGAGAAGCAGAAATCTATTGCAATTCATGTCCTTTTGCTTCTCATGACCCTCAAGTAATATTCTGCATTATCAAAATCTGCAACAATTCTACCCAGGCTTACTTGGGAATAAGGAATATTAACTATAATGGGGCTTACTCCTCAGTAAATGCACACAGAATTACACTGTACGTGATACAAACTACTATGTGATCTTCCATAAACAAACAGGACTGCAGCAGAACACAGCAGGATTTTACAGAAAATGGTTTGTTCTTTGGTTTTCAATCCTGATTTTCTTTAAAAAAGAAGTGTGAGATTTTGCTTATAAGACTAAAGTTTCAGAGGTGACATTAAAAGCTTAGAAGGAAGCTCTACTCCTTCATCATTCGAAAATGAATCCATTTCTGCTCCGTCCAGTGTTAGAGAAAGTATCTCTGTCCTTTTATGTAGCACGAAAGCACCCAGGATGTCAAAATGAGCTCCTTGCCTGACACCACTTTGGGTGGTGGCCGTGCTCAGACAGACATAACAGAGGGAGCAGCGCTCACAAGGGCCCTTAAGCCTACATCCTTCAATAGAGGATCTCTCCAGATTTCAGACACAGCCAATACAATCCACGCATCTTTCAAAACACACCTGGTTAAGCTTCAAATATTCCTGTTCGTAAATTTCAGTAAGACTTAATTTGCTTTTCTCGTGATCCAGAGTCAAGCGCTTTTTGTATTCATAGGGGTCCTCTTTTGGCTTTTCTTTCCGTACAACGTCATCCCAAGCCTAAAAAGAAAGATGGTCAGAAAGATACAGACGTGCAAAAGCAAGCATAGTGTATGAAGCTGCGAGGCAGGTACCCTTTCGAACAGACTGACAAACCCTTATTTCTCCCCCCCCCCCCTCCTGCTAGGAGTGCCACTAAAAGCACATGCTCCACTGCCTCACCTTAACAGGAAATCAAAACTTGGGGGAGGGATTTCTACACATGCCGCTGCAGCCCCCTCCCTACAAAAACATAGCACTGCACGCATGTAATCAATTGTATTAACCTGATCTTTTATTCTCCTCTTGATGATCTCTTCAAGCTCCATCGTTGTCTCCTCTGTGATCACAGGAGCTGAGAAGATAAAAATTGATCTAGGGGTCGGATTTAATCCCTATTGCCACTGGACACTTAGAAACGCAACACACTTAACAACATTTATTCCGGTATGAGCATTTGTAATACAGAGCTTGCTTCTTCAGATACAATGGGAAGAAAGGAAGTCCTTTATCTCCTGTCCCTCCCTCCCTCCCTCTTCTGTAATTGTCTGCAAAAATGAGATAAAGAAGTTTCTTTCTTGCCAAAGTGTCTGAGGAAGAGAGCTAAATAGTTTTGAAAGAGGAAAGATAATGAGGATTTGCAACTGTCAACACAGACAGGAACCCAGTGCCCTTCTCTTGGGGCTGACGATGAAGAGGCTGTGATTCGCAGGCCTGTAGCAGCCCCCCCTCCCCGCCCCGTTCACACAAATTGTGGCTCTACAGGAGCACCTCTGGGCCACCTGCATGCAACGTGGAAGAACTCATACTAGCATGGACCAGCCAATGAGAAAGGCTTGCAGTAGTGCAAGATTTACCCATTTTGACTGCATGGTCAAAGAGCAGCGTTTCCTCCAGGAGGCTGTTTTCGGGCCGTTTCTGTCCCGTCACTTCTCCTTTCAGCTGCCAGGACTTCTCTCTCAGCAGCTCTTCTTCAAGAGACTTAATTTTTGCACTCAGCTGCAAGAGAAAAATTTCTCCTGAGACAATTCCCAAGACACTTCGGTGCTTTTGGGACTCAACTCTGTCTTTGCTTTAATTGGGGTGGGGGTGGTTGGGGGTTATATTTTGAGGTACTGAGGAAAAAATGCATTTGGGTCACAAGCCGGCATGCAGCCAGTGTTACCTTTTCCTGCCTTTTCTCAAAGGAGGATTTCTTTTCAGGGGAACGGCTTGTCTTTTCCTCCGAGGCATCGGGTTTGTCTTCCATGTCACTGTCGTACGGCAAAGTGAACGTCACCCTCTTAGAAGTCCCTTTCTTCCTTTCACTCTCCTGTGGCTGCTGAATTTTATCCGATTCCTCCATTCTGTAGTTGAGGGACATTTTCAAGAAAAAGGGATCTCATGCAATTCACGAAGCACCTGCCAAGCATTTTCACACTGAAAAATCCCTCCAAACATAACGGAGCTCTCCTCTGCGGGGACTCCAGCCAAGGGAAACCCAAGCTCAGCTCCCGACACATACCCTTGTAATACCTACACATCCACACAACAACAACAACAACAACAACAACAACATTCGATTTATATACTGCCCTTCAGGACAACTTGACATCCACTCAGAGTGGTTTACAAAGTATGTTATCATTATCCCTGCAATAATAATCACCCTGTGAGGTGGGTGGGGCTGAGAGTGCGCCGAGAAGCTGTGACTGACCCAAGGTCACCCAGCTGGCTTCAAGTGGAGGAGTGGGGAATCCAACCCAGTTCTCCAGATTAGAGTCCCACGCTCTTAACCACTACACCAAACTGGCTCTCGCTAAGACAGCTTCAGGCCCACATCAGCTAAATAATGGTGCCCCTTCCCAGCACAGTTGTCATGGCTGCAGTAACAACCAGGGCTGGCTTGACAGTAGCCTAAAAACTGAACAGAGCCCTGCCTGGTTGTAGGCCCCAGCCCTCTGGAGGACTCAAGGGTCAGAAGGTAAGCTGTGCCTACTGCCCCCCCCCATCACCCCACCCTTTCTGTACTTCTTGCCACCACATGAGTGATGGGCTTCAATGGTCTCCCCCTACCGACCCTGCAGGAATATCCAAAAAGAATCCACTATGTGTTCAATACTTAAAGGGAAGTTTGGGGAAGAATTTTGCCTAACCTCTGAACACAGTGGTGGTGGAGAGTGCCCTAAAGTCATAGCTGACTTATGGTGACCTCCAGTGGAGTTTTCATGGCAAGAGACTAACAGAGGTGGTTTGCCATTGCCTGCCTCTGCAACCCTGGTCTTAATTGGAGGTTTCCCATCCAGAAGCCACCTGAATTCTAGGCTAGTTAGTCTCAAATCTCACAAGACGATACTTGTGAGTTTCTAGGCTTGAGCCTCCAAAGCACATACAAAAAGCCAGGGCAATAAAGCTACGTTTGCCTTAGCTCCCTAATTTACATCCATTTAGATGACAATGGATATGTTTCACTGTGCCCCTCTTCATGGAAAGCAATTACCGTCCCCCATGCGCTGTAGAAAGGGCAAGCGCGCTTGTGTAAGACTTCACAGTAAGCTCCCCATGAAATTCCCTCTACCAATAAAGAACTTAAATTTCCATGTGATTGTTCACTTAATTGTTTCAAAGTTGACTACACTAACTCAACAGGGTATGGCTTCACGGTGCCAGCCACCTACTCGTCAGCTGTGCCTTCGTCACCTTCCTCTTCACCTTCGCATTCTTCTCCCTCGGTCTGGTCGTCATCATCTTCACGGCCTTTGTCATCGCTTGTGAAATCTTCGCTATCATCAACAGGATCAAAATAATCTCGATATTTAAGATCGCGAGCACTTTTAGGTAGCTGTGGGAGATAGAGAAGAAAATTGGCACAAGGTTCTAAAGGGAACAGCTGAAGTTTAAGAAAACGTTAGAGCCATAATGATGAGAAGAGGAACTAGGATTAAACGATCGTATTCTTAAAACGTATTGAAGAATGGAAGGGCTTCAATAAGGAGCAAAACTGTTAAGGAAAAATTTCTTAAAGGTACTCTTCATTCAGATTATATTTCCCAACAGCCATCACCCACAAGTAATTAAGACACCAAAATAGTGATCCATAAAGATGCAATGCCATGTTCCAACATATGCATAAAGATCTGATACAGCAGAGAATCTTATATACCTTTCAAAGCTAATTGTTTACAGAATAAAAGATCAAGGGTTAACACAGGGTTTATACAAATAATTCTTTGGAAATGCTGCCTTCAGGAATTATGACAAGACAGTAAACACTTCCTGATATAAACATGTCAAAAAGTTTGGCGCCTCGCTTCGTACAGTGACTGCTTTCCAAGGCTATTTCTTGATTAGAGAAAAGGAAAACAAGAAATGTTGACATTCTTGTAGTTGCTGTAAAGTTATTATGACTTTTAACCATGAGACTGCTAAGCTTATTTGGAAGAACGTTCCCTGAACGAAGGATTCTAGCTTGTGTGTGTGAAGGTCTTGCTTCAATAGCGCTCATATATGGCTGAAAGATTACAAAATTCCCTAACAAAAACGGAGTGGATTTTAAGCCGTGACCAGTTCTATTCGCTTCGAGCTAAGCAAGAGCAGATGTGGCAGAAATTCGTCAATCTGCACGGGGAAGTCAACAAGCACTCTAGTAATGTTTTTGTTCTCAATTTAGTCCTCAAAGGAGTCACAAGACAATTTACTCAGAAATCACCAGTGTGGCTCTATACATGCTGTGGTCTGACCCAGACACAATTTACAAACCATGTGTTCCAGTTCTAAATCACCCTTTAAACAGATCAGATCCAGCTCACACATAACTCTAATAGTTACAAGCCAGGGTGGCGTAGTAGTTACGAGTGTCAGATAACACCTTGGGGGGGATGCAAGATCAAGCCCCTGCCCACTGTGCAACTCCCTGGGGGACTAGGGGGGCAAATCTGCTTTGCTCATACCTTTTTTGTAATTTATAAATGGCAAAACCAAACTCACAACTTAATGTCACAGAGTACGCATTTGAACCCAGGCCGTCTAGCCCACTAACCACTATACCACGCTGTCTCTCTATATAAGCACAGCTTCTATTCCAGCTACCAATGACTGTTTCCTTCTAAGGCTTGTGTATGAGGATTCAAGCAGAAGAACCTGGGTGTGGTGTACTGGGCCGAGCAAGGCCTCTAAAGTAGTTACTGTATTGATTGTAATGCACTATACTGTGTTGAGCTTGAGGTTCAGTCAAGGCTCCCAAAGCCTGCATTCTCATTGGTCCATAATCCCTGCAATATCACTGGTTACTTTCTCATGACAGCAGCCAATCGGTCCTCTATAATAAAGACCAATCAGTGGCCTGTCTACTTCAAACAGTGTATATAGTTTATGCAGATGATGGTATTCTAAAATATGTATTCTCATTGGCTATCAGTTATTCTGGGGGTGGAGCTGCTGTATATATATTGAGGACTTCTGTTCAGTCAGTCAGTGTGTGTTGTGTTCCTGCTAAATAAAGAGCTATTGAATCACCTCGTGTCTGAACCCACTATTTAACACTGGCGACGAGGATGGGATCTCTGATTGGGTAGGCAGCCCCAATACCAGAGCGAAATCACTAACAAGGTGCTTGGGTAGGCAGCCCCGAGACCTAAGCTGAAATCTTAAGCGTGAGGAATTGTCACCTCCGCCATCCGACATACGCTCGCGTCGTCCAGAAGGCAGACATGGCCGCTAAGGGCCACTTCAAACCGTTTGACTCAACAGCCGAGGACTGGGAATCCTACATTACCCGCTTCGACTTCTACCTTGAGGCGAACAAGATTGAAGACACAGATCTCGTGAGAGCAACGTTCTTCAGCGTGTGTGGGCGTTCCACGTTTGATATAGCACGGGCACTAGTGGCGCCAGCCCAGCTTCAAACTACAGCGTTCAACACAATAAAAAACAGACTCAAGGAGCACTTCTCACCACAGCCATCTGAGATAGCCTGCAGACATGCGTTCTACAGCCGAGACCAGGCGCAAGGTGAATCGATAGCGGCATTTGTCACAGCCCTCCGACAGGCAGCCAGACAATGTAACTTCCCTGACCTTGAGATGGCACTACGTGATCGCCTGGTGTGTGGCCTTCGTGATGAGAAGCTACAGCGCCGGCTTTTCACGCAGAAGAACCTCGACTTCCAAACAGCATTCAAAGAAGCACTAGCAGCTGAAGCAGCAGACCAGTCCACCCGGGAGGTGCGACGTTGGCGGAGTCCAGATCTGCCCCTGAACGAGGAGCCAGTCCACTATGGGGATTTTGACAGTGGCTCTGAGGAAGAAGACGGTGTGCACAGATTCCATGCAGTGCAAGCCCAGCACTCTGAGAGGCAGCCATACTACGGTTCCCCTTGTTCTAGTTGTGGGGGAGACCACGAAAGAAGGAAATGCCGGTTCCGGGATGCCAACTGCCGGGCATGCGGAAAGAAGGGCCACATCGCTCGGGCCTGCATAACTGTCAGGAAAGGAGGCTCTCCGCAGCAGTCTCCTCGCCTCACTCCGCGCTGCCAAAGGCCAGGAGGAAGAGAGTGCCAGCTGAATGAATGCCACACCACAACTGTCATCATGCACACACAAGCAGGCAACAAAGATAAGATCTACACCACGGTTTGTATTGAGGGAACACTGTGTGTCATGGAGGTTGACTCCGGGTCAGCGCTCTCAATTGTCTCCAGGGACACCTACAACCGCCTGTGCTCCAAGGGCAAGAACCAGCCGCTCAAGCCCAGCAGTCTACGCCTGATGGATCTCCAGGGTCGTCGGGTTCCAGTGGTTGGAGCTGGCCGAGTTGTGGTCGGCTACAAGGACTTTCACGGCCTCCTTCCTCTTGTTGTGGTTAAGGGGCACTGCACGAGTTTGCTGGGACTTGATTGGTTCAAGGCGTTGGGCATCCGCGTTACCGGAGTCCAACAAGGCAGCCCATCCATAAGCAAAGCAGCACACAGCAAGTTCCCTGCCAGGCACGTTTCATCAGGGCGCCGCAAAGGGCCGCCCGTCTCCACGCCAGCAGTGAAGACAAGCCATCGGAAGGAGCATCAGGTCCACTCCGCACTCAGTCACATCAGCTTAAACTGCCTTGGCCGCTATGGGAGCAGAAACAGAACTGGGACTTTTCTCCGCAATCCACGGCCTCAAGTGGCTCGCAAACTCCCACAAGAGACTGCACCTCCAGAGCAAAGCCAGCAAGGAACACGGGGCTGTCGGCCCCAAAGAACTCTGGAGCGACTGCACCGGGCAGGCTCTGGCAGGCTCACCTTTCCCCATTCCCACTCCAGGACTCTGTTGGCATCAAGTAGTTCCACACTAGGGGGGAAGGGGTGTGATGTATTGGTCTCAGGGCCTCTAATGTATTCTGGCTCATCTTCCCCAGCCTATCTGCGAACAACAGGGTATTCCAAACTAAGGGGGGAGGGGTGTGGTGTACTGGGCCGAGCAAGGCCTCTAAAGTAGTTACTGTATTGATTGTAATGCACTATACTGTGTTGATCTTGAGGTTCAGTCAAGGCTCCCAAAGCCTGCATTCTCATTGGTCCATAATCCCTGCAATATCACTGGTTACTTTCTCATGACAGCAGCCAATCGGTCCTCTATAATAAAGACCAATCAGTGGCCTGTCTACTTCAAACAGTGTATATAGTTTATGCAGATGATGGTATTCTAAAATATGTATTCTCATTGGCTATCAGTTATTCTGGGGGTGGAGCTGCTGTATATATATTGAGGACTTCTGTTCAGTCAGTCAGTGTGTGTTGTGTTCCTGCTAAATAAAGAGCTATTGAATCACCTCGTGTCTGAACCCACTATTTAACACTGGGAGTAGCTCAGCTTGGAACAGGCATCCCAGTGCGCAAGCTTGGGAGGGTCATAAATCCCTGCCATTCTGTTATAGAGATGGACAAGCTACGAGCCCATGGGAAGAGAAGAATTTGGAAAACTTGCCCCCCGAAATGTCCCTCTCCAGGAGTCTACAAGCTCTTAGAGCTTTGAGCAGCCTGCTATCCTCTGCTTATGAGCGCACAACCATTCAACTAACTGCTTCTCGACTCTCTTACCTTCATTTTTCCTTTCCCAAATTCCACCTCCTCCTCCTCATCCTCTTCAGAAAGAAGATCCTCAAAATAATCGATTTCCTCGCCTTCGTCACTGTCCCCATCCTTCTCTCTGCTTTCTTTTTTCTCCGCTGCATCCAAAACAGCCTCCATCTCGGCCAGTCTGAAGAACCTGTCATCCACAATGGACTTCTTGCCTGTTTTTTTCACAGCCGTCTTTGACGGTCGGGTTCGCTGCTCTAATTTGTCGATGTCAAAGTCAATATCGGAATCCTCGTCACTAAATGTGTGGTCTTTCCTTGCTCTGCATTGTCCTTTCTCCTCTTCGAGGTCATGTTCCTCTTCCAGAGGATCACTGCTGAGGTCTTCCATCTGATCTTCATCGTCTGTCTGCTGCTCGCTGTCCTCTGTGAGTTGATCTTCCTCCTCCTCCTCCAGGTCTGGGAGAAGGTGGAGATCATCCTCGGCAATGTTTCTAGCAACAGCTTTTTTGAAGTGGCTGAGGACTGTGTTGTTCTGGAGTTCCAGCTGCTGCCAGATCTGCTCTTCATCAAAGTTCTCTATCACCAGTTCTTTTAAAGGGCTTCCAGGAACCGTCTCGGTCTCAAGTGCTTTGTGGAAGTCGTACAGTGTTTTCGTTAGCGAGCTGAAGTTGTCAGCGAGTGCCTCCTGAATGCTGAGAGGTGAAACAGATTGCAACGGGTTAAGTACTTCATGGAAAACAAGCCAGAGAAGCCATAAATTGGACTACCTGAATGAAAGCCAAGGCAGCCTGGGCCAGCACTCACCCTCACCTACATTCTCTCTCTCCCCCACTGGATGAAGAGGAGCAGGATTTGAGTCCAGGGGAAACTTAGAGACCAACAAGATTTCCAGGGTGTAAACTTTCAAGAGTCAAGAGTTCCCTTCTTCAGACGTGAGTAGGAATAGAGATCCATGAGCCTTCACATCCCAGCTAAAAGGTAGGTGGGGGATTACAAAGGAGGGCATCAGGATAATAACAGAAGTACTTGAGTCCAATGGATCAACAAGATTTTCAAGGTATAAGCTTTTGAGAGTAAGAGCTACCTTCTTCAGATACAGGGAGAAGTATCTGAGATATATCTCTATATCTGAAGACTCTTGAAAACTTTCACCCTGGAAATCTTGTTGGTCTCTAAGGTGGCCCTGTACTCAAATCTTGCTGTCCTACTGCAGACCAACGCAGCTACCCACCTAAAACTATCTGGATTAAGAGGGTTAGAAAAGAAAACAGCTGGAGGGAAGAAGTGGCATCACAGAAGGAATGACTGGCAAGCCACATCTCACAAAACAAACAGGAGGTCTGTAAATTATTTATTTACTTAGCTGATTTATAGCCTGCCTTTCTCACTGAGATGAAAGGCAGATTACAGAGTACAGCAAGAGAAAGGGAAGAAAGACGAGATCTGCTGTAGCATAGTGATTAAGTGGTTGGGTTGCAAATCAGCACTCTGATGGTTTGTATCCCGATACGGCCATGAGCTCAGCAGGTGGCCTTGGGTGAGCCACTCCTCTCAGCTCCAGAGCTGTACTTGTGGGGGTTAATGATAACACTGACTTTGTTCACCGCTCTAAATGGAGCACTAATGTGTTTAGAAGAGATGTATATAAGTGCGCTGTTATTATTATTAAGCATACTGTTATTAAATGTAATCACATAGCATAACAATGTGATAAGATACAAAAATGCAAATAGCAAAATGCTGTTCAGAGCTCCACTCTGCCATCAACCTCCCTGGGATTACCTTGAGTCAATCCCACTTCACTAGACAAACGGTGCAATCCTAAAAAGAGTTACTCCAATGGGCTTAGACTGGAGTAACTCTTTTTAGGATTGCACTGAAAAAGAAGGAGGGGAGATCCACTTAAACCACCCTAAGCTTGAAGAAAAAAAAGGGATAAAAATGCAAATAGGTGATCTTGAGCTACAGTTTTTGCTTGAAAGGAAGGCAACCCTGAAAGGCGGACCATAAATAAAAAATGAAAATAATAAATAAGATGCCCCTCATGATATACCCAAATGGATTATTATTGGACACAAGGCGTGCAAACGCAAGCCAACCCTATGCTTTGATGCAGCATCTGGGGGAGGGATTCCCAGCCTTGCATTTGAGCGGCAGTCTCTCAGCCGAGCCTACCTCACCGGGTTGGTGTGCAAACCAGTGCGAAGGTGGGCAGAGAGAGGGAGGGGGAAGGCAGGTGGCTGCGCACCCCTCTCCCTTCCACGTTGGAGCGAGGAAAGGGGAGGCTCCGCCGTCCTTACCTGAGGAAGCGCTCCGGCTGGGTCGCGGCGGCGACGAGCGTCTCCAAGCACCGATCCAGCTGCCCGCATGCAGCCGCTGCCGCTCTCGCCGCCATCGCCGCGGCCTTGCCCGACTTCCGTGGAGCGTCACTGCTGGCGGCGTCCGGTACCCAAGAGGTCCGGGTTGGGAACGCGCACCGCAGAGAAAAAGGTTCCGCCTTATCCTGCCCTTGATAACTCCTAAAGGAACTCAAGAGGAGCGCCAGAATGATCTGCTTGCCCGTTGCCACCTCCAGGTTGGGAAATTCCTGGAGAATCTGAGGGTGGAGTCTGGGGGAGGTGGGGTTTGAGGAGGGGAGAGATCTCAGCAGAGCATAATGCCTGGAGAGGCGGCTCAGCAGGGATGATGCTGTATTATTTATTTATATTCATTACTATTTCTTTAATATATTTATTAATATTTAATAATTAACAATATTCAATCATATTTAACAATGAATTTTATTTAATAAATATATTTATTAATTATATATTGATAAATATATGTAATAAATAAAGTGTTTGTTTGTCTGTTTATGTCATTTATAGTCCGCCTTTCTCACTGAAACTCAAGGTGGATTACACAGTGTGAGATTAGTACAATCGGTAGCAAGGACATTTCCATACACTATGCCACAGGATAAATAAAATGCAAGTTTGCAAAGACATGGCATTAGCGAGGATCCAATACAGAGTTGAAGAAATGCTGAAACAGAACATTAGCAATTCTAGGACTGTGTCGCATCCATCCCGATTGAAGAAAGAGTTCTGCCGCTTCTGCGAGAGCTTGTGCACTATTTTGTGCCATTGTAGCTGACTGTGGTTTGTGTTTTGGATTTTGTTTTATTTTTCATTTTCTTATGAAAAAGGCAGACTTTAATATTAATATTAACATCACCACCACCACCACTAATAATAATAATAATAGTCCACCTTTCTCTCTGGGACTCAAGGTGGATAAACACAGCGTAAGTCAATGCAATCAATGACTGGGGCATCCAATATATAGTACAATCGGGTATAGATTGCAGGCTGTTCTAGAGGCCGCCAGATGTCCCTTGCCGGTTTCCACCCTTTTTCCTTCGCTTTGGCTTCAGAGGAGCGGCTGTCCGTAGAGTTACTCGGAGAGACGTGCCAGGCTCAAAGATGGCGGCCTCCATGCGGACGCTGGCGGCAGGTATGCCTTTTCTTCGCAAGTGGACGACCCCCCTCTTGGCACCCCCGCCCGCCTCCTAGCGCAATCCTCTGCAGTCTACTGGAGACTTATTTTAATCTCTTTATTATTGTATTGCATTTTGATTATGGGCTGAGACTGGAGTAACTCTGCAGAGGATTGCACTGGCCAACGGAGCAGGCTGGGGTTTGCCCCTGGAAAGCAGAATCCTTTTTGCAAATTGTCACGTCTTCTCAGTTCCAATTTTCTGCACTTTGTCGCTTTTCTAGAGCTGTGATTCAGGATCCTGCTTTCTCCCCCCTGGTACCTAGAATTGTCGGTGCAATCCTAATCAAAGTTACTCCATTCTAAGCCCGTTGAAATCACTTGTCTTAGACTGGTGTAACACTGCAAAGGACTGCACTATGTCCTTTCTGGCTTGGCGCATCTTGCATCCAGTGCGCAGGCAAGCACAGCACATGAACATTAAAGCTAGTGTGACTCAGTACAGTCAATTCAAGGACGTTTCAATAAACAATTTTAATAGGGTCTATAAATGCAAATTTGCAAAGAATTAAAACCTGCAGAAATCTAATTCAGAGTAGAAAAAATGCACAAGCAGTTCTAAGCCTGACATTTTAAACAACAGAGAAACTAAACAGCAGCCAGGATGTATTCTGAATTCTTGATCATGGCACATTGTTGCCCTGGTTCCATTGATCCATCCAGCCAATTCACTGTTAGGCCTTTTTAAATAACCTTATGAGGACTAGAAATTTGCTTCCTTTATAATGAGAACTCAGGATCTCCTTTCTCTGTTCTCAAACATTCTGGGTTAACTTTTGTATTCTGTGGCTTCATTGTGGGTGTGCAGATTTCTCCGTCTCTTGAAAGTATTATTTTGCCTTTCTCTTTCATAAAGAATCTTTTTGCAAGCTATCAAAGGTGCCTTTTGCCCCAAACATAGCTACACTTGAATAAAAAGTGGCTGTCTAGGATGTAGCCATCTGCTTAAAAAAAATATTTCCCCCCCATCCTGATGAAATGAATTGTTATACCATTGTGAGAGTTGCATGGGAGCAATAAATAGAAGCAAAAGAGAATTGTTCAGAGTCTCCACTTTTGGCAGACTTCGTGCCCTGCTTCAGTTCCAATTGAATGTTTGGTGATTAATCATTTGCAGTTATCTACACAGCTGGTGAAATTCTGGAAATGTACCAGATCCCCGTGGAAAAGTCATTTTTGGCCCAAATAAGATTTCCTCCTCCTCTTTTTGGGGAATGTGAGTGTTGTGGTTGCACACTTAGTTGCTTGAATTAAATACATAGTGTGCATCTTTAAATTGCAGTTGCAAGCATTCAGAAGCATTGTTTAGGTGGAGATAAAATTATAGCGAACCTAGCAGTGTCTTGGACCGACTATATTAGCAAGGAACTAGTCCACAGTGGGCCCTGATACACCTCTAGTTCCTTCCAGTGGGGCTGGTTCATGGCATCTCCTCAGGGCATTATGGCATAAATATTTACCCGTAGGGCTAGATTTTTCCAGCTTCTTTCATCTGTCCAAAGATAAGGCTGGATCAAAGGCTGTCCAAAGAAATGGCTGGATTCACAGGTCTTCTACACCTGTGAATCCAGCCATTTAAATTGGTATGCATCTCACGGCAGTATACTATAGATTTTAACTTTGGCAATTGTTTGCTGGTTTTAATGTTTTGGTTGCTTTTTTTAAAAAACCCTCTGTTGTTTTGCTCTCTTGGAGACTTATTTTAATGTCTTAATCAATGTATTTATTTTGATAACATTTTTAATTTTCAAATTGCCGCAGGTTTTCTGGGTGACAAGATGGGAATGTAAATATTTAAATAAATATGATCCTTTTACAAAAGCCATTTAAGCTGATGGCCACGATCACGTCTTGTGGTAGAGGGTTCCATAAGTTAAATTTTGCTCTTGACTGCCTTCCACCTACTGCCAGCAAGCTTAAGAGAGTGACCTCAAGTGTTATGAGAAAGAAGACATAGAAATTTGTCTCCACGTTATACCACGTTATACCAGCCTTCATGCCCCTATTCACTGATTTTTTCCCCAAAGCATTCATTGATTTTTTCCCCCTGCAGTTTCTTTATCCTTGTCGTACAGGGAAGCTGTTCCAATTCTTTTAAAGATCATCTTTTTATTCCTCCCCTCACCCAAGCACCATCAGATACTTTTTAAGGAGAGGCCATCAGAATTGCATGTGGGCATTTGTACACAATAATCATGGAGATTTTAATAAAATGGCATGCTTTCAACCCCTTTCCTAATAATTCCAGAATATGTTCGCCTCTCTCTCTTTCTCTCTCTGGTTTTAAATGGCTGCAGCTGTACTCAACTGAGGCCTTCAGGTGGCTTCAACCAAAGCCCCGAGATCTCTTTCCTGCAGACACCCACTTCAGGCCACCACCCCCGGGTACGTGACCTCAGCGTTTCTAACGCTGCTCAGGCCATATGAATCCTTATTCTGTCCTCTGTTCGCACAGAGATGCCTTTGTAGCTCTTGATGGCCTCCTCTTGCTGCTTCTCTGGCTGGCTTATTAGTATTTGGATTAATTATTATTCGCTAATTAGCATTAGCATCATTAGTAGTCTGAGCAGCTCCTCAAACCCCTTCTCGGATTATTCTTTCTTTCCATTTGGCTTTTTAGCGTTTGGGCTTTCCCCTCCCCTCCCATTTTGGACAAGACTTCCAATTTTTATGTTGTGGCGTGTCCTTTCCTTTGCACTTCTGTGGTCTGCTCCGCCGCTTTGGCCTATCCCTTTGTGGCCCTAAGAGAAAGGATTCTCTAGCCTTCATCTTTCGCCCCCGTGGCTGGGGGAATGGGGTGGGCACGGAAGACGAGTGAGGGTGAGCGGATTGTATGGTGTGGGTGCACTACTGGGGAAGCTAATGAGCAGCGCATCTTGCAGTGCTAATTGAGAAAAGCTTTCAGCGTGCATTTCAAATGGGGCACTGGGGACGAAAAAATGCCCCACCACCAACCGGTTTCTAATGCTGGACTAAGAACAAAGAATCAGTTTGATGCCAGAGTCTTCTAGGTAACGGGGATTGCAATTTTAGCCTCTTTTGTGTGAAGTCTTATTCAAATACTGTTAGCTCAGTAGGAGTGGGCCACCCTGGTTTGCTGATTCTGTACCGGTGGCTACTAACTACCCCTTCCCTGTCCTCTTTTTGCCCTTTTTGTTTACTTTTGTGTGGTGTTTTTAACGTAGACTCAGGGCTGGATTAACCATCAGGACTAAGCAAGCTAAGAGCCGGAACCCAGTTCCAGTTGGGGCGCTTGAGGCTTTCTCTGTTGCTCTGAAACTCGGTTTGGGAACTCTGTCTTGTGAAATGAGATGGAGGAAACTTGACAGCCGCACAGCCCTGGAGCCATGTTGAATCTGAAATGCGGAAGCCTCTTCATACTAACATTCGAACACATTAGTGAACGTTGCGACATCCATTGTTTTACGGTATGCTTAACAGCCGGGGAGGTCCACACAAAGCGGGCTCTCCTGCAAAGGTTTATCCTGGTGAGTTTGTACTTCTGTGACGGAGTCTTTACAGATGGGGGAGACCAGTTTATGCCTGCTTAATGTGAGATTTGCCAAAGGCTGTTCTTTCAGCTTAACAAACCTGTAACATTTTAAAAAAAATCATTATAAACTTCAGAAATTAAAGCGGTGAAAGAAGACAAGCCAAAAAAGCCGAAGTCTGTGCATCATTTAAATCTGACCAGTATGTTACATCTTGTGTATTTACATACATCTTACCTATGTAAGCTCTTCATGGCCTTGGTCCGGCATACCTACGGAGCCACCTCCCTCCCTATGCTCCCCCACGGCAGCTTCGGTCATCCAAACTGGGTCTCCTGCAGGTGCCAGCCTGCATGTCGGTGAAATCAACAGTATCCCGTACCGGGGCTTTCTCTGTGGTGGCCTCTACCCTGCCCACTCAGAGCGGTTTACAAAGTATGCCATTATTATCCCCCCAACAAAACACCCTGTGAGGTGGGTGGGGCTGAGAGAGCTCCAGAGAACTGTGACTAGCCCAAGGTCACCCAGCTGGCTTCCAAGTGGAGGAGTGGGGAATCAAACCCAGTTCTCCAGATTAGAGTCCTGGGCTCTTAACCACTACACCAAACTGGCTCATTTACCCTATGGCATTGTTTATGGAAATGTCCTTGATTCTGATTTTACTAACCTCATTCTGTGCAATCTGCCTTGAGTCTCAGTGAGAAAGGTGGACTAAAAATAAATGAATGAATGAATGAATGTGTTTGTCTGATTCCCCACTGTCCATAAATGGTTGCTGTTGTTGGATAAATACCATTCATGTCTCTGCTTTTGTTTTCCTGTAAATATTTACAAACTGTGAATTTATTCATTAATGTCATATATCAAACTTCTCTCAACCAATCCCAAATATTAAGTATTGTTTTAGTTTTCTGTGACTGAGTCATTGTAGTATAGAAGCTATCAGTAAATTCAATATCAAATTCCTCTTTTTGTTTAGCTGTTTTTGGCATAATAACAACAGCAACAACATTCGATTTATATACCGCCCTTCAGGATGACTTAACACCCACTCAGAGTGGTTTACAAAGTATGTCATTATTATCCCCACAACAACAAACACCCTGTGAGGTGGGTGGGTCTGAGAGAGCTCCACAGAGCTGTGACTAGCCCAAGATCACCCAACTGGCTTCAAGTGGAGGAGTGGGGAATCAAACCCGGTTCTCCAGATTAGAGTCCTGCCTCTCTTAATCACTACACCATTGGTAACAATGAATGCTAATTGTGGATCTTTGTCCCCCCAGCCCCAATATCCTAGATATAATACCAAATATTTCAGTCCAGTATTTTTGAATGAATGGGCCCTTCAAGCAAAGAAGAAGGTGAATTTCCCTCAAAATGTTTGAAGTAAAATCAACCGCTGACTACAGTTAGGAGAATTAGATGTGAGAACCCTCCAGGGAGATGGTTGCTGGCTTTCCTGAGAAGGAAGGAGCTCCATAGGAGGTAGGGTTGCCACTCTGGCCTGGAGAAGTTCCTGGAGACTCGGGGGAGAATGAGCAGTGGAGAATGTGGGGATGGATTTTGCCTAGAATCTCTGGCGGAACGCCAAGCAGGTCTGAATTTGTCCTATGGATACTAGTTTTCCGGCTAAGGAGATGCTCCACAGGCAGTGTTTATGCCGATTGGCTACCTGTGGAGGAGAGAACTCAGGACATTTTCTGTCTCGCCCAGAATCTAAATCTGGACCCTTTTTTTCCACATACACAACTGCCCCCTCCCTTCAGGGGTGCCATCTTTCCCAAGTCCTGATGGGTGGCATGGACAGCGCCATCTCTTGCCACTCAAGGCCCGTTAAGGGTTGTGGCAAATGTCAAATGCTGCCTTAGAGTCTCTGCCCGAGACGCTTCGGCGCGTGTTCGTCAAGTGTCGGGAGATGCAGTGTTATCCGGGAAGCGTAGTCTTGAAAGGCAGAGCTGGCGGAGATCGCTCCGCAGGGGATGGATTCTGTCATAGCCCTCCACTGGCATGCTGGACTGTCTCCCCTTCTGGAGCTTTTACCCTACTTAAAACTTTGAATTAACCGAGCCTCAGCAGGATAAAGGGCCCAGAAGGGGAGATGCCAGAGGTGGTGGAAGGCTGTGAGAGAATCCGTCCCCTCTGGAGCGATCTCCGCCAGCTCTGTAATTTAAAACTACACTTCCTGGCTAACATTGCATCTCCTGACACATGAAGAACATGTGTCAAAAATATTGTGTGTAGAGAGACTCTTAGGCTGAGCGCAGAGAGGATAGAACCATTCAGACATGCCCAGCTTTTAACATTTGGATAAAAATGGTGCTGGTTGGAGCTGGTGTCAGGTTGCACTTGTGGCCTTCTGGGACGCCACTCGTTCCCAATATGAAATCCTGGTGGGAGAGCCTTCTTGCAGTTGCTAGATGTAGGTCTGCTCGAATTGCCACGGAATAACGACAGTGTGCTTCTATACTAATCTTCTGGACCAATTAGAGCCACTCAGAGCAGTGAATAAAGTCCGTGTTATTGTCCTCTGCATAATACAGCTAGGGAGTTGTGGCTGAGAGGAGTAGCTTACTTAAGGCCACCTCAAGGCTGAGATTGTGGCAGTAGCAGGATTCGAATCGGCAGATTGCTGATTCGTAACCCAACCACTTAACTACTACACTGCAGCAGCTCCCCAGAGGTGAAGTCAGCCCTGGAATTAAAGGATTCCAGGATGTAGATAACTCCCTTCCTCCCTGATGCTTACCACCACATAGCTCCACCTTGCACACTTTTGCAAAACAATCCCATAACACAATGACATGGAGGAGGAGTGTATTTGGGTGCCACTGAAGGAGGGAAAGGCCCACCCCGGTTTTACTTCTGTTGTTTGGATGCAAACGGATTGTTCTGATCTCTGTTAATCTTCTCAGGGTTTCTTTCCCGGCTGCAAGCTGCCGCTCCGCTAGTACGAACGTTGTCCATTTCCCATCCCTCGGCCCAAAAGTCTCCAGGGAGTCTGTGGAAACTGGGCCGACTCAACCACGTAGCAATCGCGGTGCCTGATTTGGAGAAAGCCAAGTCTTTGTACAAGGAGGTGCTAGGAGCTCCGGTGAGCGAGACCGTGCCTCTTCCTGAACACGGTGTCTATACGGTATTCGTGGAGTTGGGGAACACCAAGTTGGAACTATTGCACCCGCTGGGAGACAAAAGTCCGGTGGCCAGCTTTTTGCAGAAAAACAAAGCAGGAGGGCTGCACCACGTCTGCATCGAGGTATTCATTGTTTTGTGTCCTGGTTTTCTTGTTATTTGAAAGCTTCTTTATCCTACGTGAAACCCACACACTTTGCTTCATGGAAAAGCAATATGAGTCGCATGTCATCTGGAACTGTCACCCGTGGGCTCTCTCTGGAATCCCGAGCATGTCATGTGTGTGTGTGGATTTCATTTTTAGAAGTTACGTTTCTAGCCCTCAGGAAGAAAGTGGTGGTGGTGGTGGGGAAATAACCACGGCTCAGGAACAAAGGGGCGATCTTTTGGGAAAAGCCCAGACTGTTTTTTAGCTTTTGGGTCTGTGAGTTCCTAGGTTAAGAATTTAACTATCTTAAATCTTCAGGATGAAGCAGGCTAAAAATTAAGAATATGGCTCACTCCCATTAAAGTTCAGGGAATTTAAAAGTATTTTACTTCGACTGGATTGTATGTTTAAAGAAACAAAGTACGTTCCTAAAAGATTTTGTCTGAGGTAAGCAGGCACATGTACCATGTGTGTACCATGTGTGGACACAGTCTGGAAGGCTTAAAAGAGCGCAATATCCAGTGATGTCTAACAGCGCAAATCATTTTCAGACACTCATTTTCAGACAAAGGTTGCCCTGTTCCTGTATTAGACTGGCTCTACTAATTTTTATGGCTTGTCTTGTAGATTCCCTGCTACGGTTTTCCTTTATTATTTTCATCTTTTTAAAAAAAGTAGTGGTAGTTCTATCACATTATAAAACCTTATAATACTTCTATTTAAGCCCATTTCTCTTTAAGGTGGACAATATTGCAGCTGCTATAGCAGACCTGAAGAAGAAACAGATCCGAGTATTGAGTGAAGAGGCTCAAATAGGCGCCCACGGGAAACCGGTGATTTTTCTCCATCCGAAAGACTGCGGTGGAGTCCTTGTGGAACTGGAAGAAGCCTGAGCTGTGATCCTGGCTGCTGGAACAGGAAACTAACAGCCTCTGTGGCTCAGATTCTGGGGTGGGTTTAAAAATCATAACTCCTGATTAAGTGCTGAGTGGAGACTATGGTGGTGGTGTGAATGGCCGTGAGAAAGAAAATTAAAGTTGCAAATATGGTTCTGGGGTATCCTGTCCGCCCCCTTCCCAACTGGAAAGCTGCTCGGCCGACTGAACCTACCAAAATAATTTTTTTGTTTTCCAGGTGGTTTGGGACTGCCTAGCTGCACCACAACTTGAGTGCGTGTAAGGGTGTTTCCCCATTGCCTGGCAATTCCTGGGCATAATTTTGCATCCCTTTGGTAGATTTCTAAGTCATCTTCCTGTTATTTTGCTCCATGTTTGCAAATAAGAAAGAAATAGAGATTTTTTTCCTAGTAACCCGCTCCAGTGTTCCCTTAACGAATCAATCCCGAGGAAATCATGTTTTCTGCTGTCACCATTCTAAGGACTGGCATTGATTGGTTCCTTCAGTTGGTCCGTTCGCTAATAGGATCCGTGTACGGGTGTCTGCAATTGCTAAGCAATTTCTTGTTGATGGCTGTCAATAAGCACCATCTTTGCAAGTTGCCTTTTTGATTCCTAATGAGAAATAGGCATAGATGAAACAGGGATCTGGCGGAAGCGGTATTTCATTTCAAATGTGCCTCATTTACATGGATTTACGTGTTCTTAATAGTTTCCAATTATTTTTAATTGCCTGCAGGCCTGTAGTCCCTTTTGTCTAGTTTAACTAATCACGAATTACAAAAGAAGATGTGTTTCCGGACTCAAGCAATAGTCTACAAGTTTCCTGTGTGAAATTTTAATTTTCTGTCAAATTTCAAATCTCAGTATCAATTTTTGCAGTGGTTCAGTTTTCCTGCAATACTTTATTAAAACCGTGGCAGAAATTTCAAAGTCATAAATCTCTGCCGCGGTTTTCATTGATAGGAATAGTCTCATAAAAATCTTCACCTTTATAGACGTTTTGGCAAGTGTGTATAGAAGACACGCTTTTATTGTTAACCCTTTAAAGCCGATTCTGAAGAGGCAACGTACAAAGAACTTTAAAACATAAATGAAATAAATATGTAAAGTTGGCCCGTTCTCGTTCAAGGATTACTCACTTGGAAGAGGTAAAATGGACTTTCCCACCTCCTAATGAATGCGAAAGATACCAGTTATAATGCTCCTCCGATTTTAACAAAATCCCTGCAACTAAAAAAAAAGCTTGTACAGGAAAGAGCTTCTAGTAAGCCAGTCTCCCCTCACTCCCTGCCCCTGTGCTACTTCTCTACATGAAGGGATTCCCCTCTCTGTCATGGAAGGAGTATTAAAAATGTAATCCCTCCCCAATCTATGGTCTGAAGTGGTACAGTCGTTCTACCATCCTGGGACTCTACCAGCTCATTCTCTGGCCCACGTGGATTAGGCCTAAGAGAGCTCTTTCTGTGTGAGTTTTCAGAAGTGTGATCTTTGCATAATTTAAGAATTCAGCCTTTGTGGATGCCAGAATACTTGTCTAAGCCAGTAAAGCTGGTACGAATTCTGTATACTCATAGAATCTTGGGACATGATCCATCGGGAACTTCTCCTGTACCTTCTCTGGGACATTCCCGTCTCCCATTCTTTTTGATGGAGCATGTTTTAGATTACTTCTTGGCACGCAGTCAATTTCAAGTGTTTTTACCTTCTGGGAACAATTCCCTCCCCTTTCTCTTTTATAACATCATCCATTTACAGGGAATGGAAATATAAGCAGATTTATGGCGCATTTGCTGTCTGTGTAGCACAGCGAGCATCTTACAGTGCAGTCCTAAGCTTACTAATATCCTTCAAATCCCATTAACTTCAGTGGGCTTGGAAGGGTGTAAGTCTGTTTAGGATTGCACTGTGAGTGAGCTTTGACTCAGATATAATCTGCCCTGGAAGGTTCCTGACCTCATGAAAAAGTTAGCCGTTATTTTACATCAATTTCTTGACACACTAACGGTGATTTTTCCTACTTCTTAAATAAGAGTTCTTATGTCAGAAAAATGTAAGTGTTAAGAACAATGAATACTGAAGTCCTCCGATATATTTAACAGCTCACAAAGAATTAAACAAGAGAGAGAGAGAAAAACTCAAGGCCAAAGAAATCTATTATCAAAGATTCTCCATGTAAAGCATTTAACGGCATGACAGCAGGATTGCTTTTTTGAGCATTTGTCTGTAAACATTTGAAAAAAGGTCAAAGATTAGCAGTAAGAAGGAGTTTCTCTTCCCCTAGACCTTGGAAAGTGCGCCTTTTGAGAGGCTTCACTTCAACAATCAGATTGCATTTTGCAAGTATCCTGGAAAACAAGTGTGTAGGTCAGGCCATTTGCAAACTTGGAACATAGAATTGTGCTCTGAACATATGTGCCAATTAAAAAAAAAAATCACTGTCTCATTGTGCGACGTAGGCATGGTATGTATTTGCAATGGCTATTTTGTACTGTTCTCATCTATTTCCTTTTGCTCTCTGCAATTAGCAGAGCAGTCACAGGCTGCAGGAAAGTGCTTCAGAACCCCTCCACCTCTCGAGCTATTCTGCCTCCCCCTCACATACAAACGAATACACACTCATGGCTCAAAGACATCTTGGTCGGGTTGCCAGCTTCGTATTGGGAAATTCCTGGACATTTTGAGGATGGAGCCTGGAGAGGGCAGGGTTTGGAGAGGGGGCTGATCTCAGCAGGTGTAATGCCATAGAATCCACATCCCAAAGAAGCCATTTTCTTCAAGGGATCTGATTTCTGTTGCCCGGAGATCAGTTGTAATTCTGGGAGATCTTCAGCTGCTACCTGGAAGTTGGTGACCCTACTTCTTGGTCATCTTACAGCGAAATCCTAGGATTTCATTTCCAGTGTGTCATCAGAATCAAACAAGATGACAAACTGTGGTTTGAGTTCTTGCTGCTAATACAAGATTCCTTCCAAACCACAGTTTGCAGGAAAGGGAGCATAACAACAACTAGGACTTGTTGCCATAATGATTTCATTTGGGAGGTTCCTGCTGGTTTTGTTCAGACATTACAAATTCCCATTTTCTGCTTTCCTCCTACTGACTTAGCAAGGCATCTTCCTGTGTTTGGAGAAATGTTACCCCCCCCCCCCATTATTTGAGTCACCCGGTTTATGGTGAAATATTTCAATTCCATCTGTGCTTTTATGCTTCTCCTTTAGGGGAGTATAAAACGCCTCCTTAATAGCACCCTTAATTAAGAGCACATTAAATTCGCACGTTTTATATTGCACTTTCCGGAGTGGAGAGAGATAAAGTAAACTTTGATTTCTGCTGTAAATTTACCTTCAGTCAAAACTGAATAATTCATCACCCTCAATGTATAATGTGCTTGGAACATGGGATTATTACAAATTGCAAGAGACCTCATTAAGGACTGATTTTGCAAACGTGCGAGTCGCGGTTCTAATCTGCCTTCGTTTGTAATTGCATTAAAAACAAATTTTAGATAGCCGCGTAAAGCAGTTCAACCACGGCTTGGTAGACAGACTGCAGGAGTCAATAACACGGTTGCTAACAAATAAGATTGAAAAATAGGCCAGTGTAGAAATGCAGCCTGGTTTGGCTGGATCTCGTAAGTGTATAGAAGCATTGTCTGTATGCATTTCTTAACCGAATATGTTCACATGGTTGCTGCACATGCCGTCCCCCCAGCCTGTGGTAGTAACTGGGGCAAGCCTTTAAAAATATATATGTGATCCTGATAACTGGCTATTCTAGACAGGGACTGGGGGCTGGAGTCAGTCATGTTCTACCTTCCCTTCCCTGACGTCGGATCGCATCTCTGTGTCTGTAGTCCCATGCAGTCTTTAAAAAGAAGTGCTCTATAGCAACCCTCGATCTGGATCTGGCCCCGTGGGGGCCCTGCCAAATATCAAGCAAAATGCAGAAAAAAGATTAAACTACAGTCTCCCCAGTCATGGATGCTCATGAAGCAAACGCTGCATTATGCAAAGCTGGAGGGAGAGAGAGAGAGAGTTTTATTTGATCGTTTGACCCGACATAATGGCACTCCCGTGCTGTGAATAAAATCAGGGCTGCAAGATTTGTAAGACTGCCTAGACAGCGAGCAGTGTGGTGTAGTAGCTAGAACATTGGATTTGGAGTTAGATCCAGAGGAGTTAGCCGTGATAGTCTGTAGTAGCAAAATAGTAAAGAGCGCAGTAGCACCTTTAAGACTAACCAACTTTACTGTAGCATCAGCTTTCGAGAACCACCGTTCTCTTCGTCAGATGCATCTGACAAAGAGAACGGTGGTTCTCGACAGCTTATGCTACAGTAAAGTTAGTTAGTCTTAAAGGAGTTTGGAGAGACACTCTCAAATCCTCCTGGATCACAAAGCTCATTGGGTGATGTTGGACCTGTGGTTATGGTTGAATATACAGATTAGATGGACGAGAACCACTGGGCATTGAATTTGGCCATAGGATGGTTCTGGATTAAAATCTCCACCCATATGCCATATTAATGAATATACCTGATTGTAGGATAAAAAAACATATTCTGGGAGTTGTTAATGTCCAGTTCAGATTTCCTGACAGCTTCTGAATTGGTGTAAATGATTTGCAGTTGTGGGTCTTGTGCTGTCATACGCAGCAAGGGGTAGCCAAGCGTGGAAACAGAAGTGCTCCTAAATTTGGATGTGTGCGAACGGAGGGGGGATTCATTCATTCTCTCTCATCCACCCACCCCCTTTTGCAGGTTTTTGAAGGGAGGTGATGGAAGGGTAAGATTCACAGCAAAAATCAAAAGGCCTGCCCCAGAGCAAATAAATAATAAAAAATAGCCCCTTCCCTAAACTGCACACTTTCCGATGGAGTTGGTTGGCAGTAAGTCCAGGGCAGAGAAAAAGAAGTCACTCTTTGCACAACGCATCATTAATTTGGGGAAATCATTGCCACAGGTTATGGGGATGGGTGCTAGCTCAGATAGCTTGAATGGGAAAGAATCAGACGCATTTTCTTTCCCAGGTGGGCATCCGCAGGGCAGCTTATAACTGCACATCAAGTTGGTACGGCTAGGGCTGTGTGGAAGTCTTCCGTCCAGACGCTGCTCAGTTGCAAGAGCTACTGGGCTTCAGCAAGGAGGCGGTCTCTGGCCTGTGCTGTGGATTTTAGCATCCAGACGCCAAAAGTCAGTCAGAGAGCTGTGTCACAAAGGAGGCATGTGTCCCTTGAAAGACATGCATGAAAAATGAGTGCATGGCTATGCAAAGCAAGAGGCATCGTTTGTGACATTTCTATACAAAACTGAAAAGTACGCCCAGCAAACACCGACTACTGTAAGCAGTTATACTCTGTTTAGGGTTGGGAAAGGTGTCCTTTTCATTGAAACTGCTTAATACAGTTAAATTAACTGATGAATCTGGGGACAGCAGTTTCAGGGGTAAGGAGGTAGGGGGCCAGGTGTGCTTCTTTGGATCGCGCAGTCTACAATCACACTCTGCTAGCAGGGATACTCATGGCCCTCCACTATGCATTGAAAAGTGGTGGCACGGAAATAATGTTGGGCCTGTGCTTGGAGAGGTTGATATTGGTCTATTGCTGGTGTTACGCCACCATAGCTCAATAGAACTTCCGTTTTCTGATGAAGTCTATCTTTGCGTAAGGCGTGCAGGGGCAAACAACTGAAAGGTGCCTCCCCATTATCTGGTGGGCTTCCTGGAGTTTGGAAGAAACAGAATTCATTCATTCATTCATTCAATTAGATTTTTAGTCTGCCTTTATCCAGAAAGGGGGTGGGGGACTCACTCTGAGATGAATGTATAGAGGAGAGTGGCCCAGTGGAGCCTCCACGTGCATATGAACCCCAGCTGCTGGGGCTAAAGACAGGGGAGAAAGCACTTAAAATTAGCTGAGCCGAGCCTCCAAATGCAGAGGCAGCCAATCTTTGAACCCTGGCTGCTAGGGACAGAGGAAAAAAACTGACAGGAGCTCAGTGGAACCTCCACCAGTAGAGGCAGCCTACCTTTGAAGCCCAGCTCAGAAACATTTAACATTTGATGTCTGAAACTTTTGACTCTGGAAAGCTTATACCTTGTTGATCTCTAATTTATTTACCTGATGAAGGGAGCTCTGACTCTTGAAAGCTCATACCCCGGAAATCTTTTAAGATGCTACTGGACCCGAATCTTGCTCTTCTTCTACCAACCAACACAGCTGCCTGCCTGAAATTATTTATGTTATTTCTAGTCCGCCTTTCTGACAGACCCCAGGCGGATTACAGTGTGAGTCAGCACAGTCAGTTTCAAGGGCATTTCAATAAACGATGCCAGAGGTCGTCTCAATGCAAATGTGCAAAGATTTGACACCCGCAGAAAAGCACTGCTGGAAGATGGAATAACAACAACAACAACAACATTCGATTTATATACTGCCCTTCAGGATAACTTAAAACCCACTCAGAGCAGTTTACAAAGTATGTTATGATTATCCTCAGGACAATCACCCTGTGAGGTGGGTGGGGCTGAGAGAGCTCTGAAAGAGCTGTGACTAGCCCAAGGTCACCCAGCCGGCTCCAAGCGGAGGAGTGGGGACTCAACCCCGGCTCTCCAGATTAGAGTCCCGTTGCTCTTAACCGCTACACCAAACTGGCTCTCCAGTCTAGTAGGATCACCTTGAGAGCAGCAGGCAGTAGCGGAGTCTCTCGACCCCGCTCCGGTCGTGCCAATGAACCTTAGCGGAAGGGAAGCGCTCGGCGGAGCCTCCAGGGGGCGGCGCAGTCTACCCGGGGCCTGGCCGGGCGGCGGCGGCGGCGAGCCATGCAGGTTCCCGGGCGCGGGCGCGGGATTCCGGCACTCAGCTTCCCGGGCGAGGCGCGGGCTGGGCGCGCGGCTGGCGGCGAGGCGAGGCGAGCGCACAAAAGGCGGCGGCGGCGGCCCTCTTCCCCTCCTTCCCTCCCGTCCTTCTCTCCTCCCCTCCCCTCTTCCCTCCCCGGGCAGGCAGGCAGGCAGGCAGGCAGGCGCCGGAGGGGCGCCGCGTTTCCCGGGCCAGGTAAGCGGAGGGCGCGCGGGAGACAAAGGGAGGCTGGCGCGGGGACCGGGCAGCGGCCGGGGGGGGGCGCGCCTAGGAGACTGCCTCCGCCCCCCCCCCGCCCCCCGGGAGAGAGGGCTGCGCAGAGGGGCGGGGGCGCCCGGCCCTCCCCCTGCGCCCGAGAGGGGCTGCCGTGGGGGGGGGGCGCTGCAGGGGAGTCCCGGCCGCCCCAGGCAGGATGCTGCCCTGCGCGCTCCGGCCGCTGCGCGCCCCCTCCCGGCCTCGGAGCTGGGCTGGCTGGCGCTGCCTCCCCGGGGCCGGAGACCCCCAGCCGAGCGAGGGGAGCCGTGGGGAGGGGCCGAGGCGGGCAGCCCCTGGCCCGCTTGCCAGAGGTCGGTGCCAGCTGCCGGCAGGAGCCTCCGGTGCCCGGCCGGGGGCGGTTGCTGGGGCTGCGGGCAGGGGAGGGGGGCGGCGGCCGGGGGTGCCCTCCGGAGCCGGGCGCGCAGCTCCGCCTGGCACCGCGGCGGCTTTTCTTCCCGGCTATTGTGGCGAGAGCTGTGCAGGGACGCGGCTGCGGGCTGCTCTGCCCGGCGTGGGCACGGAGGGTGGCCTGAGGCGGGGGGCGGAGAAGCTGCCCGGCCTGGCCAGAGGTGCCGGCAGCCCCCCGTCCGGCCGCAGCCTCCCCTGCTGCCGTCCCGGCTGGGCCTCTCTCCTCGGCGCCCCTGCCCTGCCGGGAGCTCTGCTGCCCTGCCGGCTTCTTGCAGGCGGGTTCTGCCCCTGGGACAGGCAGCCCCGTGCCCCCTGGCAGGCTCGCTTGCGGCCCCGGCCCCGGTTTATTTGGGGCAGGCGGTCGCAGTAAAACACGGCTGCCCCTCTGGAATGTGCCTTTTAAAACACAATGCGGGGGGGGGGGCTTGCACATATAATAAAATAAACCGCTGTGCATGGAATATACTCTTCCCCAGCCTTTTGGAAGCTGTTTGCCAACCTTCTGTATGTACACCTGTGTTTCCGACCCTCTGGGGTATACCGTGATGGTAGGTTTAAATCCTGTTGGAAAGGTGCCGAAGAAAACCCCTTAAATGTAGCATGCCTTTTTTCCTCTATCCAAATTCTGCATTTCGTCCTGTTTTTTCAAAAGAGCCATGCTTCCCATGTAGCAGCCAAGTCGGCGCTCCCTCCCCCCCCCCTGCTGTAATTAGGTCTGGAGGGAGAAGCAACTCAATTAAAAATTCTCCGCTCATTTTTCTTGGGGTAAACAGCATGACAAATTGTAACACGGCTTCCATTGCCCCCCTCCCCCAGTCCTTGCTGAGCTTTACTGGGTGAGCCTTTCACACGGTGTTGCGGGGTGGGGGGACGGAAAAGAAGGGAGGAGGCTGTTTCCATCGCCCGTGCTTGATGCTGATTTAGGAACACGGCGCTACTTGAGTCGCTCCGGCATTACCGTGGCAGGCAGCCCTGCGATGTGACATGCAAATAGGTGCGCATCTTTTTAATCAAAGGGGAAGGAGTGCTTAGCTTGTGATCGTCTCTGCTCAGTCGGCTTGTTCTTGAGGAAACAAACTCTCCTGCGGCGCTTCGGGTCCCAGACGGCTCCTGCCCTTGTTTCCGAGATGGAGCATGCGGCATAACACATCCCTGCGCTAGCTACGAGTTGGGTGAGCTCCATGTGCCATCGGTAGGGTCACATTTGCTGCGTGTTTGACTGTGCATGTGGATGTGTTCTGGGGTCCCACGTGTGGTCCTTGGAGGAGGCCGGATTCTGCGAGGCCTCCTGCGTCGGATCGCTACGGGGATGCCCTGCTGTCCTTGGAGAGTGTGCCGAAATGGTCCAGGATGCAGCAGAAGTCACTGGGCGATGCATAACCTCAGAGAGATGTACTGGCTGCTCAGCTAGGGTGGAATCATACATCGCGTTCGATGTCGGAGCAGCAGCTGAAAAGGGCATACTTGTGTTTTGTATTGGATCTCCCCCCCCCCCAGCTCTCCTCCTTGTTTGGGGCCATAGCCATAACCCCTTCTTCTCTTTTCATGCTCATATAACACCGAGAGAGTGTGACTGGCCCAAGGCTAACCAATAAATGTTGTGGCTGAGCAGAGATTTGAACCTGGGCTGGTCCAGTACTCTGCCCACCCTATCTTGAGGGGCTGAAAGTACTTGCTTCTCCTCCCGCTATGTGCTGGGTGATTTACCCAGTGTTGTGATGCGATCATGGTATGCATTTCCATGCCTCTGGGAGCAGAGCAAGTGATTCTGTTCATCATGCGCTGGAACGCTCTGAGTGCATTTCCAGGCAGCAGCCTCATGCTGTGTGCCGTGTAGAGGGTTGGCCTGTAATTTCTGATCCCAGTTCAACGTGTTCCATTTTACCTATAAAGCCTTAAACAGATGGACTCTTGATTCATTAAGAATGTCTGATTGGGAGCCATGAGCTGAGATCTCCACTCTGCCATGATGGATGCCTGCTGGGTGACCTTGGTTCAGTCACCCCCTCGTTCATCATGTCCTAACCCACCTCAAAGGATTGTTGTGAGATATGTTGGGCGGAAGCGGCCATTTAGGCCACCTTGAGGTCCTTGGAGGAATAGCAGGATGCTAATCTAATTTTTAAAAAGGATTGGAAGAGTTGTCTGCTAATGCCTTCCGTCGCGGTTTTGCTTTAGATACCCTGGAAGGCTGGTGGCTTTCCAGTGCAGGGCCTTCTCGGTGGTGGCATTCTTGTACTGGAAGATGGCTTAGAGGCTACGTTTCACAAAGGGAAGATTGAGCGTTGGCGACCGCTAATTGTTTTTTATGGGGTTTGCTCGGCGCTGCAGTTCTCTGTGGCTGCTTTTCGTCCTGCCCGCTCGTCTTCTGGGCTTTTTTGTATTTTTAGGTTCTACCCTCCCTAACTTGCTGCTTCGGATGCAGACTTGAGACTCAAATAACGAATTTCTTTTTGAAAGGGGTCTGTGCTTGGCAGCCACTTGGGCTGGGTTGAGAATGAAGCGCTGTGTATAACTCTTGGCACAGGTGACTTTACTGGCGCTAGCCAGTAGGTCCTGCTATGGACCAATGTGAAGTATCCCTGCTCCTGGTATGATCCAAGCATGCAAAATAATTTGAATTGAAAAGGCTTGAATTGAGTTCTTGAGCCTCTGCTACATTTTTTTACACTTCCAAAGAGATGGTTGTGGGGAAGAAGACTTGTGGGGGGGGGGACAAGAATCAGCCCTTTTGCTGGGGGGCAAAAGGGCCCTAGGTCTCTGGTACCTCTGCCCTCAGGGACTGCCTGCTCTGAAAGTGGAATAGATCCAGAGGAGTTAGCCATGTTAGTTCGTAGTTGCAAAATAGTAAAAAGTCCAGTGGCTAACCAACTTTATTGAGGCATAAGCTTTTGAGAACCACAGCTCTCTTCGTCGGGTGCAGGAAGGTGGAATGCAGTCATGGAGACACCTGAGAAGAAAACTGTCACAACCGACCTGTGTAAAGGAGGTAGCCCTTGACTGCCTCAGAGGCCAGTGATGAACGGGGTCCTTGGCTGTGAACACCATCGGTAATAATGACAGGAAATAAAAAGCCGACTTCCTGCGCGCCCTGGGGCTACCCAACCACTACTTTTTGCAGTGGTGTGCCATCTGCGTGGCGGCCATCTCGATCCAGTTGTTCTTGTCGCTCCAGAGAGTGGCCGAGAAACAGAACCCAAAATGGAGACAAGGCTATGAAAAAGGGAGGGGTTATCTTCTCACTGGTTAGGGTTGTGGGGGTCCCCCCCCCCAGATTGTAGAAGTGAGAAAGTTTTCCCCCTGCATGGGGGCAGATAGGCATCATATCACCCATCGTGAGGGCTGACATTTTGTTCCTAATACTTGTCACAAATGTTTAAAGGATTTCATATCTGTTGTCTCTGTTTACAACAGCCCTGTGGGGTAGGCTGGTATGTATATCCCCATATTTTAGACGTGGCTGGAAGTAACGTATTGGAGGGAGTGGTTTGCCAGAGGCCACCTATTCAAGTACGTTACTGAGGCAAGATCTGAATCTGGGTGTCTCTGGCTCATGACCCAGGCTTCTAACCCTTACGTGAAGCCAGTTTCTGGGCTCAGACAGAAGTTTCAGACCAAATCTTCAGAGCTGTTTAAATGATCTGTGTGAGGAAACAAACTCCAGCTGGCTTTCAAGCAGGACCTGGGAGAAGTGCGCTTTCCCCAGTTTTCGTATGTGGTGGCTTTTCTTGGGCTTTATGAATATTCAGTAATGTTTTCCTGGAGCATTTATGTTGTCTTGTGGTTTTGGTTTTGGGATAGCTCTGAATTTTTATCTGAGGGCTGCACATGGCAATGTAAAGTTAGCATCGTTTGGCGTTGGGTTCCGGAGTGCGCTGAACCGTCAGTGCTGTGGTGTGCCGTTCTTTGACGGGAAGTGCGCGTCTGTGGCTGTAATGCTGTACGCAATTAGAGGCACTCAAGTTGACCCATTGATTAGTTAGCTTGTTGTTTGCTCCCTTGCTCTGACAGCTTGTGGTTTCCTTGCCTATACAGAAGGAAATCACTCTTCCGGGGGATATTGGAAAAAAGTGGGTCTTGGGGACGGTCCTGCACGCCTCTAAATGGGTCAGCTTGCTCTCTGCCAGGTTCTCCCTGGTGCCGCCTACCCCCTGAATTCATGCTCCCGGTGTAACCCCAGGTTCTTGACTGGGAGACAACGTCACAGCTCCAAAGAATGGACTGGTGTTTTCCCCAAGATCATCCAATCGAGGAGACAGGTACTCTCTGTAAGGACTAATGATGTACGCATTTGTGCTCTTTGGCTGTTATGTCCATCTGGCCCCAGGGAGTTCAGTAGGTTCGATTTCTCCTGCCCAAGAGGATAAATTGGTTATGTCATCCTGCTGATAGGAAAGGACAATTGGATTACCTGTCCGGTGCACTTGTGTCTTGAAACAGTCCTTTGGAATGATCACAGCCAGCTTGAAGCAACAGTTATCCGAGGAACTTATTGCATCATGTTTGCTTCTAGGGGTGACATTGAATTTCTCATCCCTGCATTTCAATTTTGCTTCTTTTGTGCATGGAACTCTCGGTTCTCTAATTTTGTGTCATTTTCTCTTTCCTCGTACTGAATTTTTCCCCCTGTAAAATGTACCAATTTTTCAAGGTTGTTTGTGCATGAAATAAACCAGCATCGTCCCTCTATTGTGTGTGTGTAAATGATGCGTATTGTAGTACAAGGATGGTATAAATCACCCATCAGGAGCATTTGATGTGGGCACACAATGTAAGCGAGTCTTGAAAACGATGGGCGAAAAGGGGAGAATAGAAACCGTTGACCGATAACAACAGAGAAGCTAAAGAGAGAACATTTGCTCCTTGCAAGCTGATGGGGACGTAATATTCATGTAGCGAGAGGGCTTTGTCGGTGCTGGCTGGTGTGGCTGGGGTTTTTTTCCCCCTACAGGAGCTGCAGCTCTTTGTGACAAGCACAGCTTAAGTATGGGGCGTATGTCCAAGGCCGCAAAGAAGCCCTTACCTTCCAGCCAGCTTTCCCACCTGAGTGCTTGCATACCTGCAGATATCAGGCAACCGTGCCATCCGGGCTCGCTCACAACCGGTGGCTTTGGAGCACAATCCTGAAATCATTTGGCGCTGCGATGGGCATGTCAAAATGTTTGCTTGCCATTTTTTCCCCACTTTGAAAAATATGCGCCCCCCCCCCCATTCTTCTGCATGCACAAATGGAGCGCTGATTAATATGCGCTCCTATCTCATTGCTCAAATGGCTTGGCTTGTGACTGTGCAGTGTGTGAACTGCCCCCAGCATATTGGAGGTCTTTTTGTAGTGTTGATCTTCTCGGCCATGAGTCATTGCTGTGTGTGAGGGCAAACATGCCTGTGTGAACTGATCAGAGTTTTGTTTACAAGGGAGGATAAAATCAGGGGAGGGGTTAGCACCTTTTCTTGGGGGAGATGCGTGCCTTGCAGTGTTGTATGAGGAATAGGGATTTTGTCCTGGTGAGACTGATAGAAGCACCACCTGGTGGTTGAAATACAAATTAGTCTATGTTGCAGTCTGATAGTGGTGGTGAAGTCTCCGGCATTGATTGGCTGTGCTGTGATAAAATGTTCATAAACATTCTGATTGTTTAGGAAATTAAAGCTGTTGGAATGTTTGCAAACCATCTTCAACAAGGGAAAGGGAAGTTGTCAGTTTGGTTAGGATTAAAAACTCACACAGTGCCTAGGGACTGGTGCAGCTTTGAGGGACAGCTAACTGGATTTAGACGAGGGGGATTTTGTGTGTGTGTGTGTGTATTGTGTGAATTGACTGGGTTAAAATCCTACCATGGAGCTTAGTGGTAACATCACTGTCTCTTTGTCTTTCCCTAAGCACCCTCACTGGATTGTTGCAAGTATACAGTGGGCAATGGAGAGCCCCATATACCTCCCTGCACTACTTGGAGGGAGTTTAAAAATGAACTAGATAAATTCTTTTCTGTCGACGTGAGTTGTGCTTTAGCTGTCCTTGGGATCCGTCTCCTTGGGCCATTTGGTGGGTGCTATCCTTACATTTTTGAGACACCATGACTTCTTTCACTGAAGTCTCTCGCCCTTTGAGGGTGTTGGTGTCATTTTGTCAAGTTGAAAGTTATTTTCAGTCTGCGTATTTCAAGGCATGTGATTTTTAAAGAAAGCAAACTATGCAATGTGAGACTGAAACACGCCTCTCTCTAGACACGACTGTCTTGCTTTGCTCCGTCCACCACTGAGAGCCAGTTTGGTGTCGTGGTTAAGAGCAGCAGGACTCTAATCTGGAGAACCAGGTTTGATTCCCCACTCCTCTGCCTGAAGCCAGCTGGGTGTCCTTGGGTGAGTCACAGCACTCTCAGAGCTCTCTCAGCCCCACCCACCTCACAGGGTGATTGTTGTGAGGATAATAATGACACACTTTGTAATCTGCTCTGAGTGGGTGTTAAGTCATCCTGAAAGGCGGTGTATAAATTGAATATTGTTGTTTTTATACAGGTTCTACGCCTCCCCCCCACTGGTCCTCATTGATTGGAAATAGGTTTCCTGATGGAGATTAGCCATGAGAGCTGTACGGAACCTCCCTGTTCAGAGGCAGTATATCTGAATACCAGTCTATACCAGAGGCAGTATGTCCATGAATTTGCCTGCTTTGGGCGGGTGATCTTCTGGCAATACTGCTCTCCCTATCCACACTCATGTCTGGGCAGGCAGGAGGAACATTGAGGGTGGATGTGACGTCATGCATCAACAATATGGAAACTCCATGGTAATACCATAGAGTTTCCAGAGCATCAGCTGATGTCATGTCCGTCCCTTGCCCCATCCTTGAAGCCCCTGGAGGTGCCAGGCACTAGCCTGGTATTCCTATAAGGGGAAGGGGCACTTTACAGTGGTCTTAAACATGCTAAATATATATTGTTTTCCTTCATATTGTGTTTTGGAGGTTTTTTAAAAAAAAATCTCAGACCTTGGCTCCTGGTTGAAAGCATGCCCCATGCCTTTCTTGGCCTGCAATGTCTTGCACTAGCGAATGCGTTTGAGTTAACATTTAGCAGAAGGAAATGAGAAAGCCAGCGGGCTCCTTTGTCACGCCTCGGCTGGAAAGAGGCGGCTGCAGCCATGCCGTACAAGAAGAATTCCAGCCCAAGCATATACCTAGACGGAGCTACAGAGTACAGCCTTGGTTACAGATGAGGCTGGCCTGCAAAAAAAATCTCTGCTCCCTGCAACAGCCAAGCTCCGCATGTGGCTTTAATTATGCAGAATAATTTGATGTATTGGGGCCCAGGAGAGCCAAATGTCGGTGTATTGGAGAGCAAATGGAAAAGGGAAAGATCCGGTAAATTCTCCCATCAAGAGATTTATAGACGGGTAAATAAGGCATTTCTCTTCATTTAGTTCCTCAACCCCAAAGGCTTGGAATAGCAGTGTTTAGAACCAGGTGCAAGATGCTGCCTTTCAACCCATAAATTAGTATTGCCCCAACCATTCTCAGTAAAAGGCCTCCCTCCTTTCCAAAGGATCTTGTAGTATTTCTGAAAAATGCTGGAAAGCAGGGGTGGTGGTGGTGGTGGTGGTGGTGGTTTGTCTTGGGCCATTCCAAAGATGAGCGGTCAGTCTAGGGCCACGAGGCTGCTACTTTGCCTTCACGGCATCACAGTGTCTTATGGGAGAGGAAAGGAGTTCTATTTGGCAAGGGTCTGAGTCGAGTTGAACATCCTTGGGAAAGACAACAAAGATGGTTGCTCATTTATGCGTTGCAAAATCTACTCGGTACAGAACATCATAATATGGACTGCTCTTGAGTATGGGGCCCGGAGGACTTGTGGGGCGAGAGCCTCCAGTCTCCTCTTCAGGCTGACCTACAAAGGGGGTAGAAATCTTCGAAGGGCTCCCCTTGGATTAGAATTCTGTGTTCCTGCTGACCTTCGTCCCTGGTAGATCTTGAATGTTGTGGGAATTATTTGGGACAGATTTCTTTTGCACATCCAGTTTTGTGTTACCGTTCAGACAAGAATGGGCATAACCCAAGAGGCAGCGTGATTCAAGCGCCGGATCTCCTTCGCGATAAGGGAGGATTACTTACATCTGGCAATTCAATCAGGAGGTATTGATTCCGAAATCAAGGTGATTTCAGTCCGCCAGGGGAAAAAAGATCAATTCAAATCAAGTTTCCCGCTCCTAATACATGTATTTCCTAAACAGAAATGCATATTAAGTTATGTGGCCATGTGCTGACTTACAGCTAACTGAAACCTTTGTATTGCTTAAAGTACGCTTTGGCTAGCTGTAAATTCTTAACAGCTTTTTCTGTTTGTGCACAATGCATTGATTATTTGATAGAAACATTGCTTTCGCTCGAGATTTCTGACAAGCACCATCAGTAACAAATGGATTTCAGATTTTCTGTTTCTGCTCATGTGCGAAGCCCCTTTGCTCATAAACCAAACGCCCAGAACTTTCAAATGATTGTGGAGTAAAATGCATAGAGCCCGTACCAAAAGGAGAAGTGTGTGCGCGCGCACGAGAGAGAGAACTTAAGAAGTCATCCTTTTTATGAAACCTGGACGGTTACAAGCACGCTTCTATTTTCCTCTGCAAGATGTTGGCGGGCACAAAGTAAAGCTAACCCCACACGATGCCCTGCAACGATAGCAGAAAGATAGGCCGTGTGGAGTTCCTCTGGTGCAGTATGCGGAAGGAGATGGTGTGACAGCTGCCGCCTGGCGCGTAAGTCCAGTATTGAGCGTGCCATCCCAAGCAATTTTTTACTTCCTGGCACAGCGGAATGCAAAATCTCTGTCTGTGCAGGGCTTAGCTCCTGCTGGATTTCGTTGCACGACTTGCTTGGGGTACAAAGCCAAGCCTGGAACTCGGTGTACGCAGAGGGGTGTATTTCTAGCAGCTGCCATGTGCTGGAGGAGGGGGGACAGATTGCCATGTGACTGCTGAATCATTTCATGCTGAGCATGAGGGTTGGGTACGTTGTGCCTTCGCTGTTGGGTTCCACAGACTTCGGTTTTAGGAGATTACTTAGACTGCAGGATTCAGTAACTGCCAAGGCGCTGTTTGCTTGTTGCCACCAGGGTCCCGTCCTTCCGTTTGCGATGCGTAAATCTTCATCTTCTGATGTTAAGCTTTCTGCAGAGAGATGAATAATAATTGTTTTTTCCTTCCAGCCACCCGCAGTTCAAGTTCTTCATGTCATGGATGTTAAATCTCAAATCGTCTGTGGCTCTACTGTTATGCCTTGCCCTGAAATCTGGAACGCTTTTCGTATCGGGTTCTCTGTTGGAATATTAAAAGGGGGCCCAGTGGCTTGGCCAGTTTGGGACTGACTTGTACATTTTCTATGCTTTTTTGTTTAGCTGAGTAGGGAAAATGCCAAATCAGTGTTTTCAAATGTTCATTTCTGAAAAGCATTTCACGGTCTGCCTGCCCCCACGTAGTCCTTCCTAGGTGCTGTACCATCCCGTCCTTGGACTCTAGTCAGTGTCTCCCCACCTCGTGAAGAGCGGTGGGCGGCTGCAAGGGACAGGGTTTTTTCTGGGGCTGCCCCCTTCTCTTTCCCATGAATCCAGTGCCTTTTAATTGATTGACGGAGGGCCTCCCTTTTTTGCTGGAATTGGTTTATGCATTTATTTACTTATATCCTTCTTTTCTGCCAGTGGCTGTATTCTGTGGATTTATTCTGTGGTCTCCTGCAGGTGCCACCCTGCTCATGGGCGAAATCAACAGCAGCCCGTACACGGGCTTTCTCTGTGGTGGCCCCCACCCTGTGGAACGGCCTGCCTAAGGAGGTCAGGAGAGCCCCCACTCGCCTGGCTTTCTGCAAACGATGCAAAACCAAATTATTCAAAAAGGCTTTTGTATTGTAGGGAGGGGCTCTCAGATGCTTCACTAATGAGTTAAGGACCAAAGACTTCACCACCATGTTGCCTTATATATTACCTGTTGTCTTAAATATGTGCTCCTGTGAACTACTTGTGCTTCATGTGGTCTAATGTCAGCCCTAGAACTGCTTATGTTCTGTTTCAGCATTTCTTCAACTCTGTTTTGGATTCTTGCTACTGCTATGTCTTTGTAGACTTGTGTTTATTTACGCTGTGGCATTGTGTATGGAAATGTCCTTGAAACTGACTGTACTCATTTCACATTGCGTAATCCACCTTGAATCTCAGTGAGAAAGGCGGGCTATAAATGACATTTATTTAATTAATTGCTTGGGTTTTTTGTGTTGCTGCTTGAAGAATTTACTAGATTCTTTTTAAAAAAGTAATGTTAATGTGTTCAGTTTTGTATGAATGTTTGAACTGTTATTTATTTATTTATCTATCTATTTGATTTATAATCTGCTCTCCCCGCAAGCAGACTCAGAGTGAATGACAACGTAATAAATACATATAATAAAAACATACAGTAAAACACTAAGCATCATATAAAAATTATTTTAAAACATTTTATGCTTGAGGTGCTTAACAATAAAAAAGCAACTTTGGCCGAAAAGCAGTATATAAATATGGAAACTCTCTGAGTGAGCCAGCCAGTCTCGCTCTCATCCTGACCTACCTCACAGGGTGGTTGTGGTACTGATTAAACGGAGAAGGAAACGATGTTGTAAGCAGCTTCCGGTCCTTATTGGAGAGGAAAATGGGTATAAATAGCTAAATAAAATAACTGGAGTGGCTGCTAGCAACACCGAGGGGCGTTTGTGTTTTAGTTTGTTGCAATGGGAAATGGTTTTTGCGAGGAGAGATGTTTTCATTCAAAGAAGAGTGTTAGGGCTTCTCTTTAGTCGGGGCATGTGGGGGTCTAGAGCTGCTTTTCTGAAGTGCTTGGGGGGTGTTCCTGATTCGAGCTTCTCCTTGCGGACATGTGGCAGCCCCCCAGTGGCTCAATCTGCTCAGGGGGCAGTGAGCTATCCGAGCAAACCACTCCAGAAATAATGCACTTCTACCCCAATTTCCTTGGAGGAAAAGCGAGAAATCTAAGACATCTTTAAAACATGTGACAGCTTTTGTTCTTGAGAAAGTAGGCTGTGGTCTCCTTTAGGGCCAAAGTGCCATTTGAATTGGAGATCTGCTGTTGGAACTCTTGACGTTTTAGTTTTTTAATGAAAAATGTGGTGGTGGGGAGGTATATTAATTTTTTTTCCAGATTAAAAATTTCCCTTCTTCAGGCTGTTTTGTGCCTGGGGGGTGATTCAGGGACCAAGCCATGTGCTACAACTTGGATCTAACTGGCAATTCCACACGGCTGTGTTTTATTGAGAAAAGTATATTTAATACGTTTATTTGATATAGGAAACTTTCAGAGAATTCGTACCTTAGATCTTCTACGTAATGTGTCGTTTGGCCCACAGGCTTTACACAGTGTATTCAGGCTGTGCTCCAAGATTATTTTCCCTTCAGGCTAAAGGGAGGAAACGTTGAAAGTGGAATTTTATTCCTTCAAGGATTTAAGTGGGGTTTTTTTGCTTTGCATCAGATAGGGGATGTACAGTATGAGACAGAAGCCTGCATTTCTCTGCTTTGTGTCAAATTCATTGAGATGAAAGCCTCAGGGCTACTGCTAGAAAGAAGAATACAAAAATACAGGCAAATTGATATATGCTTGTTTAAATTGACTCTTTTATTTTACAGGGCCAGAATGGTTTGTGACTTTTTTTTTTTTTGGCATGCACAGATTTTGGTATCTTGATTTGACTTTTTGTAGCATGATGGAATATTGGACTCTGGCCAGAGAAAGACCCGGCTTCAAGTGCAAGTGACCTTGGGTCATTTGCAGTCTCAGCCTACCCCACAGGATTGTTGTGAGAGTAAAATAGAAGGAGGAAAAGCTCCTTCGAGGAAGGAGATACATTGAAGATTGCATAGGATCAGTCCGGCGGCAACGACAGGTCTCCAGTGTGGAGCTTCACGTTGAAACTGGTTGCAAATTTCTTCCCCCCAAATAGGTTGGTCTTCTTTTTGAATCCTACTTGATGGCCTGCCTCTTCCATTACCTTCCCAGCTGCAGTTCCTTCTTTTAGATGAGACAGTTGAGTGACCCAACCCAGTCGGATCACGTGATGAGTGGGATGACATCCTAGTGCTCACTGGCCAATCAGCTGTGGCTCTGGCTGGACATTGCAGATGGCGATTCTTCGGGTTTTTGAATGAATCCTGCCCTTCCATCAAGGAGCTTATGGTAGTGGACACTGATTTCGTTATCAGAATTTTATCTTTCTAACAACCCTGTAAAGTAGGTCAGGTTGGGGGAGAGGTGACTCCGTGAGCGTTGTGGTTGAACATAGATTTGGACCCAGATCTCTCCCATGTGGCACTCTAACAACAACCATCATCAACAACAACATTCAATTTATATACTGCCCTTCAAGACAACGTAATGTCCACTCAGAGTGGTTTAGAAAGTGTGCTATTATTATCCCCACAACAATCACCCTGTGAGGTGGGTGGGGCTGAGAGAGCTCTGAGAGAGCTGTGACTGACCCAAGGTCACCCAGCTGGCTTCTGAGGAGTGGGGACTCAAACCTGGTTATAGTCCTGCTGCTCTTAACCACAACACCAAACTGGCTCTAATGACAACACGACACCAGCTCAGTTTCAGTGAGTAAGCACACATTTTCACAAGGCATACCATAAAGGAAGCAATGCTAAGGAAAAATGGGAGTAGTTTTTTTGGCTCCTGACTAGCCAGCCTTTTGTGTTTTGTCATTACTTCAGTTCCTGTGCCATACCCACACCTTTTTAGTTATTTTCCTGGCAATGGATATCTCTTTAATCTTCCCCCTTTCTAACTTTTTTTCTTTGTTTGTGATGCCTGAGACAAGAATTGCTTGAGCAGCGTCTTGCATGACACTGAGGCATGCTTTACCCTGAAGGCATTTTGTTAATTAATATTCCATCGGTGGCTTGTAGCTACAAACTCATTTATCATCTCACTGTCAGAAACAAGGGGCTGGATTATTGATTTAATTAGCATAATACAAAATGTCCTTGCATGGGTAAGTGGGTTGATGGGTTTATGCCGAAACTGGAGACCTCGCACAGGCAGAGCTGTGAACCCATTGAGGTCCTTGAGTAGCCTGTGCTCTGAAGCACTGGTTTGAAAACGTAGCTTGAAAACCTAATGGAGGAGCAAAGAATCAACGTATGGCAGTACCCTCGACTCTTTGGAGGAAGGGCAGGGCAAAAATGTGATTGATAGGGTTAGGAAAGGTGGAGCAACTATCTGTAATTTAGAACAGCTAATGGTGAATTAGTGTTTATAGCAGTCAGTTGCAAACTTTTATCTTTGACAGATGTAGGTAGATGCGACTGGGGTTTAGGTTCAGAAACTGCGCATGATGCTTTTAGCCTCCGTTCCCTAACCAGGAGGGGACTGCTGGGTCCCGGCGTGCTCGCCTGGAACACGTTGGTGGATAATGATGGATGTGGGGCAAAAAAGCAACGCTCTGGGTTTTTTCTCTGGCATGCCTGGATTGGGTTAGTAACTGGGGACACATATGCCGTCTTTAAAAATGGCACCAGGCGCATCCCCTGTATTGCATTAAAGGAGGGAGCTCTCCAGGTGGGAGCGCACTGCAAATGCGAGTAAATTCCCAGAGCATGGGAGTGATAGCAAACAGCTGCAGCAGTGCAACAAAAAACGTTCCTTATTATTTGTTTTATTGCACCCCCCCCCCAAATTCAGGCAATGGCTTGTGTGATTCTACATGGTTAGCGTCTCCCTTGAGGTTTAGGGGCTGCCCCAGTGGCTCCTGCAAATTTGGGCAGAACTCAGTTGTATCTGCTGTTCCGCCCCCTCCCCATTGATTTCTTTCAATATCTCTTGGCTGCCCCTCAGAACGTAAGAAGAGCCCTGCTGGAGTAGACCCTAGTCCAATATCCTATCTCACAGTGGCTGTTGGCCAACCAGTTACTCTAAAGAGCCAAACAAACGGCATAGAGACCAAAGCTGCTGCCCTCCAACTGTGGCATCCAAAAGTTTGCTGCTTCTGCAGCTGGAGGCTCCCTTCAGACACCCTGGATAGCAGCTATTGCGGGACCTCCCCTCCATGAACATCTCACCCCCCCTTTAAAGTGATCGATGCTTGTGGCCGTCGCTTCCTCCCCTGGCAGTAAATTCCATAGTTTTAATTAAGAAGGATTTCCTTTTGTCTGTCAAATAGTAAAGAGTGCAGTAGCACCTTGAAGACTCGCCAACTTTATTGTAGCATAAGCTTTCAAGAATCACAGCTCTCTTCATCAGATCCATCTGATGAAGAGAGCGGTGGTTCTCGAAAGCTTACGCTACAATAAAGTTGGATAGTCTTCAAGGTGCTACTGCACTCTTTACTATTTTGCAACTACAGACTAACACGGCTAACTCCACTGGATCTTTTTGTCTGTCCCCATCCTGTTTCCCAAAAACTTTACCGGGTGGCCCTGAGTTCTAGTATTTTTGAACCGAGAGGGAAAAAAACTCCCTCTGTCCCCTTTCTCCACCTCCTCAATAATTTGTAAATCTCTGTCATGTCTCTCCTTAGCTGTCTTTTTCTGGACTGAAAAGTTCCAGACTCTCCAAGCTTTCCTCATAGGAAAGATGCTCCAGCTACCCTAATCATTTTGAATTGGTTCACAGGAATAATAAGGTACATAGGAACCCCTCCACAATAGGGCATGCCGTTCCTTTCCTTTTATTCCCTTAGTAGCTTATTGATTCATAGATCTTGAGCAGTGGGAAATACTTATTCCTTATTTTTGGGGTGCGAGGACTGAAAGGACCAAGAGATATTTTGCAATTGCTAAGGTAAATTTAGGATCCTTATTGCTAAGCAAAAGAGCCAGGGGTTCTGGAGTATAAGGGGACGGCTGGTTAATTAAAGGCTTAATATAATAATCCCTTATATTTTCAAAGAACCTACATTCCAGCAGGGCATGAAAGGATGTATTGATCCTGTTAAGGCCACAAGAGCAAATTCTGTCGGAATAGGGCCTATTCAGAAATCTCCCCTGTAGAACCGTTGGGGATATAATATCGTGGGATGGTAAGATAGTACAGATGGGGGGGGGGTATTGATTTTGGGAGAGAAAGACCGAAAGATAGGGGTGAACAACCTCTGCAGGCTTTTGAAATCAAGCTGCTATAATTGATTCCTAGGACATGTTTTTTAATCAGAGAAAATGCTTTGGATTTGCCCGTCTCAAAACTATCATCAATCGACACTCGAAGTATCATCGGTTTCTCAGGCAGGGCTTTCATCCAAGCCGATTTGTGGGTATCTCGATTTAGAGTGTCTAACGAGCCATCTTCAGCAACCAGCAATAGATAATGACTGGAGACGTTACCTGCGTGGTGGAAATGGGGTGTGCCCCGTTTCCCCACCATCTTGTTCTGTTCTGTTCTGTATGAACCAGAATGAGTCGTAAATACCATCCTTTGGCTGAATATCACACAAATGTTTATTTATTTACATTATTTATAACAACAACAACAACAACAACAACAACATTCGATTTATATACCACCCTTTAGGACAACTGAATGCCCACTCAGAGCAGTTTACAAAGTGTCATTATTATCCCCACAACAAAACACCCTGTGAGGTGGGTGGGGCTGAGAGAGCTCTGAGAGAGCTGTGACTAGCCCAAGGTCACCCAGCTGGCTTCAAGTGGAGGAGTGGGGAATCAGACCCGGCTCTCCAGATTAGGGTCCCGCGCTCTTAACCACTACACCAAACTGGCTCCCAGATGTGCGATTCATTTCTGTTGACTGCAGTTCTATATTTCCTGCTCTCTGGCTTTGGTTAGGACATTTTTTAGGAAACCCTCGCATACAGTCATAGATCCAGAGGAATTAGCCATGTTAGTCTGTAGTCGCAAAATAGTAAAGAGTCTGGTAGCACCTTTAAGACAAACCAACTTCCTTGTAGCATAAGCTCTCGAGAAAGCTTATGCATCTGACGAAGAGAGCAGTGGTTCTCGAAAGCTTATGCTACAATTAAGTTGGTTAGCCTTAAAGATGCTGCTGGACTCTTTGCTATTTTGCACATAGTGAAGAGATCCTTGGGATGGCAGGATGTGGGGTTATGGCAGAGGCTGGATGAGGACCGCCCCCCCCCCCCGACTTGAGTGAGCCTCTGAGTTTGCCCGTTGCAGCTCCCCATTGCAATATGTGCAGCCATAAATATAGATCCCTCCCCATGTATACTGAATGAATTGCGTCTCGGCACAGAACTGTGATTTGCACGCCTTTGGGGGTTTGCTTTTTGACAGCCTGGTTTGTATGTTGACAGGGTTTGCGTGTGAGGAGCCAGAGGAAAATAAATCGCTCTTGTCAGTGCAATTCCAAGCAAAAAATGATGAAGTGTTTTAAATTTGCACTAGGTGAAATAATTTGCATTAGAAGCAAATTGGAGCTTTTCCCCCTCAAAGGGATTTCAAGGAACATCTCCCGGTATTCCTAACAGGCTAGGGTAATATAACCGATTATATATAGCAAGCTGTTGAGGACTGATAGAAGAGACTTGTGGGTGTTAGATTTTTATTTTTTTGCTGGCAAAATTTCACTTCTGCTCTTCAGGAGAGAGATATCCACTCCCCTTCTTGCTCTCCTGGAGTAGTTCATCGGTCAGGCTGACCAAGGCTGTTCCTGTCCAAAATCCAGGCTTAAATCCAAACAGATAACCCACCTCCTCCAAGACCCCCTAAGCTGCAGGGTTGCCCGCCAACTCAAGCCTTGTCCAAAAAAAGGAAAAGGACCGTTGGCCACCCTGCAATATTTATTTAGGTCAGTGGGGCCCAACGCTGTCCGAACTCTGCCAGAGAGCAGGGACTTGGAAAGATCGTGACCACCGCCTGGGCCATCTCTGCATCTGGTCGACAAGAATGTCAGCCTTGCAGGGTGGAAAATCCTGAAGAGATGGCAGGGACCCCTCCGGACCCTCCATCATCTTTGAGTGCACCATCGTAACCAGCCCCCCCCCCCACTTTGCGTTGGGGGGCTATGCTGTTTCAGCCTGCAAGTGGGGTTACACAGGAACGCTCCTCCATCCAAAATAAATCCCTGCATGCAGAAAAGAAGCATGCCAAGGAGAAAATGACCTTCGATGGCTAGTTTTCTATAAGAAGCAAATGTTTTGTCTTTGCATGAAGGCCCGTTGCAGTCCGGAGTGGTATAGACTTGATGTGGGTCAGTTCCTGGAGTGAGAACTAGGCAGGCTTTTATAACCAGAGAAACTGGCTGCCCTACCTAATCTGGAAACGGTAACGGTTTCTCATGGTAATCAGAATGAATTTCGTAGTTTAATAGCGTGAGATCATAACTGCAGGCATGTATTACTTGATCAGCATGCGGCTGAAGTGCCGAGGGCATTAAGATGTTTCCAAGCTTCATTACTTTCATTGATTACTATGTTGCAAATTAAACTTTCCTCTCTGCTAAACAACCCGAAATGCTGTCTTCGTTCTGTTACCGTGAGCACCGCGCCAGTGTTGCGTGCTGGTTTCGAGGGGTAGGGTCCATCAGATTTTGGAATTGGTATTTATGAACAGCAAGGGGCATCTTGTGAATGACGCACAATATTGTGGGTCTGTGATCTGCAAAACGCACGATGCTGTGGGTCTGCAAAAAAAAAGTGGTTGTGGTGGGGCAGGGTAAGGATTGGCCCGTGATGCTTGGCAAAGGTGGGAGGCTTTTGTTTAACTCTTCACTTGCTTTGATCCAAAATCTCCCTGACTTCTTTTAAGTAGTCACTGCAGTGTTGAGCCGGCATGGTATAGTGTCTAGAGTGTCAGACTATAATCTGGGAGACCCAAGTTCGAATCCCTGCTTTGCCATGGAAGCTCAGTGGGTGACCTTGGGCCAATCACACACTCTCAGCCTGACCTACCTTACCGGGTTGTTGTGGGGATAAAATGGAGGAGAGGAGATGATGTAAGCTGCTTTCGGTTCCCCATTAGGCAGAAAGGGGGCTATAGATGAAATAAATAAATGAAGTCCCACCAGCGTTATAGGCCTCATCCTCGCTGGCCCCAGCTATGGCTGATTTTTGCAGTTAAATTGTTTGCTGGGAAACAAAAATACAGGCTCCACTTTCAATGTGCCACAGACGGTTCCCTTGTTTTTTGGCTGCAAAAGTTGAAAGGAGGAGAAGGGACAGCTGTCCAGGTGCATGCTGTTGTGTGAGTCTTTTGCAGATGGGTTTTGACTTCATCTCCAAGGAATACACAATACGCTTGTGTGGGACTTCCGCCTTTTAATTGGTGCTTGAACTTTATTGGGAAAAGGAGCTTTCCAGGATGGTTCCAGACCTCTTTCTGGTGGGCTCAGGTCTGCAAAGGACCCTCTGCCTGGCCTTCTAAGGGGCTCCAGTACTCTGAGCTTTGAGGCTGGCTCTGTTTCTTCCCTTTGCATCTCCCCCCCCCCCACACACACACTGTTTGCCCCACCATCTTTCCCTACAAAGTCCCTTGGGGGAACGGTCTCCTAATTCGGAGTCAGATGTTTGATTCTCTGCTTCAAAAGGGGAATTCAACAGTTCACCGGAGTCTGCCTGTGCTTTATAACCTAATAAATTACACATAATCTGATAGTGGAAAGCAATGCGTTCTTGACACCGTAATGGTTTCGATCGCTGTGGTTTCTTCTCCGAACCAGCGCGTGTATTAGGGTCGCCATATGGTCCCCAGTCGGTGGGAATGGTGTATAAGCTAGGTGCTTGGGCAATAAAGGAAATCTTTAGCACAAGTTCAGAAATGGGGACGCTTTTATATCTTTCTGGCAGCCGAGCTGATGTTCTTTTACCAAGAGTTATGTCTCTGAATCGGGATGGAGAACCATTTGAGCAGGGGAAATAGATTGCAGGGTGGGAGGTTGTGGGCCTTGCGTGGGCTCTGCGATGAAGCCAGAAGTTCAAATGCTTCGCCTGCACACTTCAAACTCTGTGTGCCAAAAGCCGGATTTGCAACTTGAATAAAGAATGCAAATGGAAGGAATAATTTGTTCTGGTTTTGCTAATTTGGAAGAGGATTGGAGACACTGAAGGCCTGCCCTTAAAAGTTGAAAATCTTAACCAGTCACCTCTCTGTCTACGCACTTTCAGATATACGTTCATAAGGGCTAGATACTTGTGTCGGGGTTTTTAAATGAAGCTGAAATTCTCCAGAAACCTAGTGCTACATCCAGAAAGAATATTGATTCATTTGAAATGTGATGCTGGAGGAGAGTTTTGTGGATATTATTGGACAGCCAAAAAGACAAATAAGTGGGTTTTAGATCAAATCAAGTCTGAATTCTCCCCAGAAGCTAAAATGACAACACTGAGGCAATCGTACTTGGGTCACATCATGAGAAGACAAGATTCTCTAGAAAAGTCAATAATGCTAGGAAAAGTGGAAGGCAGTAGGAAAAGAGGAAGACCTAAAATGAGATGGCTTGACTCGATAAAAGAAGCCACGTCCTCCAGTGTGCAGGATCTGAGCAAGTCTGTTAATTATTGGACGTTTTGGAAGTCTTTCATTCATAGGGTTGTCATAGGTTGGTGCATGACACAAACACATCCAGTTCTGCAAAAGAATTGCTTCCAGGCAACACAGCAGAGGACCTTTAAAAATGGTAGTTCCTTTTATGTCAGGAGGCTGTGTGAACAGACAAGTTAATGAATTTTGTGGACTTAATTACATGTATGGGATATTCTATACTTAAAATATTTCTGCTGGATGTCTCTCCTGACTTTCTTTGAAAAGCTTCCGCTGAGAAACTTGTTCCAGCCATGAACTTCTCTTATCGCTGAGAAATTCTTCCAAAGGTGTAACCTAAAAGAAACAAAAGCAAGGCAAAATTCATGCAGCACCTTTAAGACGAACCAAGTTTATTTCGGCACAAGATCCCCCTGACATATCTCAGGGAAAAGAAGAACACAAACACACATCCAGTTCTGCATTTTTTTGTTCATATTATATTCTGCAGAATTGTAGCAAGAACATACCTATCTGGGGCTCACTTCTCTTAACTGATCACCTGTTAGCGAAGGAGAAAGAGGGAGGGGTAATTTGTACCTGATAGCATATGAATTTTGGCATGTTGGACACATTGAATTTGAGTGTGTCCCCCCCCCCCCGATTTTGTAGGGCATGGTGTGCTTCAAAGGCTGATAAATTATGAACTACATTTGTATATGAGTAATAAGATTTCCATCTAGCTTTCACAAACATGGTAAAAAGCAGAGTACTGTGCAGCTCAATTTTATGTGCTCAGTACTCGCTGCTAGAGATTGGAGGGCTGGGTTTTGTGAAATAAGGTCTTTCCCCCCCCTTCTTGCCTGAAGAATAACTCTTAAACAGCAGGTGACTGTGTTGGGCTTTAGGATTTAATACTTAAATAAGTAGATGCCATCGAGTGGCCTTGGTGCTGCCTTAGGTGGATTTGATGGGGAACTGCTGTGGCAGAAATATTCCAGCACTAACCTGGATGCAAATTGCTGGTGCTGAAAGGGATTCTATATTTGGGCACTCCTGAGGCCAAAAGGCACTCTGACAGGGTTGCTGAGTGGCGGCATCTCTGTAATTTGGGCTCTTTTTCGTTCAGTCCCCAACCCCCTCTTAAGGACTTCATAATTGAACTTCGCAGTGATGAATTTATCCACTGATAGGTAGATGATGCTTTTTGTTGCCAATGGGCCCGTTGACTCCAGTAGGACTACAAAGTCTTGTTAATAGCGCTGGGCCTCTCCGAGTTAGAAATTCACTGGATGGAAATAAAGGTAACCGCAAAATGACGGCTTTTGGAGACTAATTGACTCCTGCAAAACAATAATTGACTAATTTACTCCCGCAAAACCAGCTCCCAGGCCCTGTGTTGGATTGGGAGAAGATAGAGGTGGGCATGAACCGAAATACGAACCGAAGTTTGTCACAAACCAGGCTGGTTCGTGGGAGCTCATTTCTCATGAACGGTGACGAATTTTAGCTCAGTTTGTTTGGTTCGTTCGGAAAAAATGGAAGAGAGGAGAGCTATGTATTCCATGAGGAAAGGATGGGATGGAAAAGAACACTAAATTGTTTTAAAAATCCTCCTGATATCTGCTCTGGTTCAACCCTTGTCCTGATTTAACTTTTAGTATTATTGTGTGGATAACAGGTTATACTGTGATTACCGCCCTCTTGATATCTTTTTAAACTATTTATGTGAATTGTAATTTTAATAATGTTTTTACGAATTTGTGAATTCTTGTTTATATTGCTGATTATGTTTTTGAATCAAAAAACCTCCAAGCACTACATAAATCCTAAAATGTTTTTATTTACCTCTTTATTTATTTCATTATATTTCTATTCCGCCCTCCCCATAACGGGCTCAGGGCGGATTACATCAATTATGTAATCCGCCCTGAGCCCGTTATGGGGAGGGCGGAATATGGTTGCAAAGTAGGTGAATGTTGTACATATCCTAATGAGGCTGAGAAATTCTGTCTTGCCTACAGTCTCGTAGTGAATCCATAGCTGGGGTAAGCTTTGAACCAAAGACTGCCTGAAACTTAACTCAGTTGGTCAGTCCCCCCTGGCTACACCAGCTCTCAAAACCTCAGGTGTGTCAACCTGTCAACAAATGCACAAAAATAAACACATAACATAAACTCATAACTCACAGAAATAAACTCATAACATTATGTATGGACATTAGCAACGGGATCTGCGGAGTTGCTCTGTGAAAAAACTATGGTGTCCTTTTGGATTGGAGGCCTGAGACCGTGTCGTTTTGAACATGAAAAATGAAGTTGTCGCTGTATGCATATAAATGAATCAAACTTGGTATCCAGAGTGCTTGAAATATTTTTTTTCAAAAATCAAAGGAAGAAATTTGCAATGAATTGCTTACAGAAGACGACACACGCACATACAAGCGTTCACTTTGTAGAGGTTTTTTAATTAAAAATCTCAAATTCTTCCCTAAAGCATACATGAATTTGGTATTAAGCTGATAAAATGCCCCCTCCCACTATCTTTGACCCTTCCGTTCCTGCAATTCGTGGATGCCTGTGAGATTGTGTTAATTTGCATAATTGCCTGGAGTTTATGAACATGTAATTTTATTTTTTAATGACTACAGAAAGGGTCAGTACGTAGGTCAATCCAGTGGTACGGAAAAGGTCTGGAAGGAAAGCAGCCAGGCTTTGAAATTGTGTAGCTGTCGTGGCTTGTGAAGAAATATCTCAACCAGAGGCTCAGATCATGTACAGAAACAGCTTGTTGATAGCTTCAGGTGGTTATCCATGTTGGGTCTGCTGTAGAACAGCAGGATTTGAGTCCAGTGGCACCTTAGAGACCAACAAGAAATCTTGTTCATCTCTAAGGTGCCACTGGACTCAAATCCTGATACAGTTTGTTGAAGTTCTCACATGATAGTTGGGAAGGAACTGGGTTTATGATGATCATACTTCCTCTTATGCGTCCATGCTCTGAGGCCTGGAAAGTTTGGTGTAGTGGTTAAGAGCAGCAGGACTCTAATCTGGAGAGCCGGGTTTGATTCCCCACTCCTCCGCTTGAAGCCAGTTGGGTGACCTTGGATCAGTCACAGCTTCTTGGAGCTCTCTCAGCCCCACCCACCTCACAGGGGTGACGTGAGCCTTGGCTTTCGCGTCATTCCATGGGTGTGGTGAAAATGAATTTATGGTTTCAGGTGTTATGATCCTCCAGCTCCTGAGGAAGTCGTTTGACGAAATCTGCTGCTTAGCCGGCTGCAATTTGAGCTGTTGTTGTTGGATCCTCATATGGAAATGTGAGATGATACCTGAAAGAAAAGAAAAGAAAGTACAGAACGCAGTTTATTGTACAAATTGATCCACCCATTGGACAATTGCCCTGTTCCTGAAACTGCTGGAGTGGGGCATTGAGTCCCCTGTTTGGACAGATTCAAAGGATTTTGGACATAGTAGGAATGTTATTATGAATGTATGAATGCACTTTTGCACACTGTACTATTATTGAATATATTACATTGCTATTGTCCTACAATACAGATATATTTTCTCACTTCCCGGGTGGTTTTCCACTTTTCTGCTGTTGATACTTGTGTCCTATGGCAGTCAATTCCACAGACTAATTACATGGTGTGTGAATCAATATTTTCTTATGTCCTCAGTCTCCTGCCATTTAATTTCAGTAGGAAGTGCAGTATTGGCATTGGGTAGCAAGTTCTTGTTTTGCAGGTGACAGAAGCAAGCTCGGAAGGACCATGGAGAGCTCCTAGTGTAGGCAGATGTGGCTCTGAGTAAGTCCAAAGTTCAGCTGAACCCTTACATTCCCCCGCCCCCACCCCACCCCAGCAAGACTGAATGACTACTGTAGTCCCTTCTCTCTATCCTACCTAGCAAGGATGCGGGATGTGTTCTGGCATGGAGTTCTGGCATCGTTGAATGGCCTTGAATTGTATGCCCAGCCTTGACTGAGTAGGTGTCATTAGCTATAAGGTCTCAGTTGCTTCTGTCTCTTGCATTCTTTTTTTTTGCAGTGATGTATCATGAAAAACACAACCATATCAACCTGCCAGCTAAACAAACTTCTAGTTTCACAGGGTGGAATCTGCTCTTGTCTTCAAGTGGGAGAAAAGGAGGGAGGAGGGAAAGGCAGTCCTTGGCCTCCTAAGCCCCACTTACTTCTCTTCCGGTTTCATAGGGAAACCTTCCCAGGCTCACCCAGTGTCTTGATACCTGAGCTGTGATGTCCATCGTGGTTTAAATCTCTTCTCTTGGGTATTGGAAAACCCCTGAATTGTAGTGGATTTTTGTCGGCATTTTTATTTGTGCGCTTCTTCTCGAGATTTGGACGACCAGGCAGTGGCTGGTATGTTCTAAATGCCAGCTTACTGTTTGGACTGTAACTTAACACGTTTTTTGATACTCTGGCATAGCTGATGGAATGTTGGATTCAGGGTATTTCGCCTGCTGCGAACATGAAAGAGAACTGTAAAGCACTCCATAATTAAAAAAACAACACTCTCCTCCTCTTGTAGAGACTTTTATTAATCAATTAATATTACCAGCCTGCTGCTGTGCTTCCTTCTCTTCTGGGCTTCTTTATGGTCCTGCAATGCAGCCCTGAGCCAGTTTATTCCAAAATAAGCCCCAGCACCATCAACAGGAATTGTTCCTATGAAGAATGCATAGAATTACGGTCTTGGGAACCCTGAACCGTAGATTATTATTTTTAAAATAGAGTAGGATTCGGTCCTGGAAACCTACCCTCAATCGCTCACGCGGCACTATATATGTGTTTGTGGGAGGGTGCGATTTACATAATTTTTATTTATTTATGTATGCTATTTATAGTCTGCCTTTCTCACTGTGACTCAAGGGAGGTTACACATTGTAGGTCAGTCCAATCAACGGCTGGGACATTCAGTGAACAATACCATGGTGTAAGCATTGCAGAGATTTGAAAATAAGCAAAAATCTAATACGGAGTTGGAGATAAAGCTGAAAACAAGACAAAAGCAAGTTGACATATATTTACACAATGAGGAACTATCCAATAGGAGCATGCATGCATACAAACACACACACACACACATGCATCTGTGTATGTGTACATGCACATATATACATACGAGCAGAAACTCATCAGGAACTCGTGGGAGGGTGGGAACGGGAAATCCCAGGGGTCCCCACTTGCTCCTTCAGCTTCTCTCTTGCTGCTGCCTCGCTATGGGCTTGTGCCATCTGCCTGCTGCTGCTGCCCCACTTCCCAGGCCCTTCTGCCACCATCCCCTCTTTCCCAAACAACCTAGCAGTAAAAAGAGAAGAGCGCTCTATATGAGAAGCACTGCTTGGCACCCCTGCCCATTGCCAGTTGCTTGCCACGCACAGCCTGACCACCAAAGCCTGATCTACCTACCTGTGCAACTGACTTAACAAGAACAGGGGGGTTGTTGAACGCCTGACAAACCACAGTGTGTGGCTAGGAGGGATCGTGCGTTGCAGAGCTCGGATCTAGCCTGAGGGTCCTTTCCCAGGTCATCTGCCTGCCACTTCATTTTTCTGAGGTCTCTTGTACAGCGACCCCCCCCCCCCACTACTGCCAGCCCTTCAGATTTTTGTCATGCTCAAGAAGCCGGTTGGAACCTGCGCTTTCCTTCCCAGCGATTTTTGCTGGGTTGGAGTTTGCTTGGTGTGGCGAAGGCTGTTTGTCTGTACAGTTTTTTTGTACTGCACCGTCCCCTTTCCGTGAACCGTGGGACCCGGGCCTGCTTGTTCATCCAGGAGGTGTGCCTGCCTGCCTCTCCGAGTTGGATTCCAGAGACTGCTGCAGTACGGCATGACAGTATATCAGGTTGTTGCCATAATTGGCATTTAGCCCTCAGGTTGAGACTCCTTCAGTAAGTGTTTTTCTTCCTGGGATTCTTCAATCCCAGCATGAAAGCCCTGCAGGTTACGACTCGGAGACAGTGGAACGACTGCTCTCTAATCACAACACGGAGGGGAAGGGCAGCCAGTTGCCAGGGGAGCGCCGAGTGCTGCCTCTTTCCCCATTTCCTCCCCGCACCAGTACATGAGAATTAATTTTTGCTTCCTGCCAGTCTCCTAAATTGTGCGATTGGCTCCACGTTGCAGCATTACATGTATTGCCTGGTGTGCTACAGAGAAAGATAAGCGTGATTCCTGATCCAAGGAGATCCTATTCTATGTTTTTACAGCGAGGGATTCCACGAAGAGTTACACTGATGTAACATACGAAGCTGCTTCATATGGAGTCAGACCACATTGGTTCATCAGGCGCAAGATTACCTCTTTCGATTGATGGATTTTCCGGGGTCTCGGGTGAGGAAGGGTCATTCCTAGCAGCTGCTTTTTGAGGTTCTGTAACCTCCCCAATTGGGAAGCAGCTGGAACCTTTCAGTGCAGGGGAGCGAAAATACAGAATGGCTTTCCGGATTATTTGCAATATTTTCAACCTGAAAGTTCATTCAGGGCCCTGTTCTGCACCTTGGATTCTTTTCAGGGTCTTGTTCTGGGTTACATTGCTCACTTGCCCCCTGAATAACCGATGTCTCCATTGGAGCCTGTTGCAAGAGACCGTGGAGTGTCCCTCCCTCTCACCCGTTCCATCATGAGGCCTGGCCATGGGCCTGGGATAATTGGAGGGCACCAGAGGAGGGAGGCAAGTGGGACCACCACAGCCAAGTGGATGGGAGCTGAGCTGAACCTCCGTCCCTCCCCTTCTTCCTGGAATCTGAAGTTTGGCCAGGGGCACAAGCCTTTGGGGGTGAGCCAGAAGTCTTCTGCCTGTAGCGTACAGTCTTGTTACCCAGTTTGTGCCAAGCTGGTGAAACCAGCACCAACCTTGTGACTTAGCACCTGCTTTAAGACGGCACTGGAGGAAGGGAGGGGCTTGCTGGGTCATTTGAACAACATTTTTACTGCATGTATTTCATTTTGTAAGCTACCTCTGAGTCCCCAGTGCAGGAGAGAAAAGGCTGGAAAATGTTTTAAATAAATAAATGATGCGGCTGCCTTGTGCGCCCAGCCAGTGCCTGGAAGGGAGAGCTCTGGGGAATCTCATAGTGCTTGCTTTGAGCTCCAAAGGGGAAGGCAGGCGGGCAGGGTATAAATGTCATAAAATGAATAAGTAAAGGGTTAGGGTCAGGTGTGTGTGTGTGTGTGTGTGTGGGTGTGTGTGTGTGTGTGTGTGTGTGGGTGTGTGTGTGGGTGTGTGGGTGTGTGGGTGGGGGGGGATTTGGAGCTGTGGCCTAGCTAGAATGCCCAGTGGGGCTCTTGACCGAGGCATCGTCCATGCGGATGGAGATAGTAAGATTGAATTAATGCTTTGCCTGCCATAAATAACTCCTTGACTGTTGCTGTTGGGGTCTGCTTGCTTGGGGCTTCTTCTGCTCTGGAGGCACAGAAAAGCCAGGGCTGAAAGTGAAAATTAAAATTGGCAGCGAGAGCCGCGTGGCACTGAAAGTTCCTTTGCTTTAAAAGGCACTAAAAATGGCTTCTCTCCTATTCCTTCCATTGTATGGGGGGGGGACTCATCTGGTAACCATCCTAACAGGGGAGAATAACATGACGGAGTGAAGAAAAAGCTGGTCAGAATGAGTGACTTTGGAGGGAAGCAATGAGGTTCTTTGTGCCGGAAGAGAGGGAATGTACACCCCTGCAGCCGGATCCTGATCTTTTGCGGTCTGACTGCCTGGTGTTCTGTCCGCCCCAGCTATTGATCTGGGTCATTCTCTCCCCTGCCCCATTTCTTTTTTCCTCAACTGGCTGCTCTTTTATGGTGTTAACCTGGATGGACAGACTCGTGGCTGTGAAATGCATCCCTTGTTCCTTGCACATTTTGGCCGATTTTGATTTATTTGCACTGATGGGTTGATCCAAGGGTGAGCGATTCTGGCTCGGGAAGGCTGCTTGACGCAGGCAGTTTGTTCGCAATCCCTCCCAAGTCTTGTCTGTAATGTATCGATCGTACTGTAAAGATTTCAGAAAGCAATCACCAAATATGCTGACTCGGATGTGGGTGCCTCCATTTTTGAGTAGGTCCACTGATTTGGGTACACCTCTCCTGTGCCATTCATGTTGACAATCATTGTGTGGACTGCAGCCCGGAATAACGTGTTGGCCAGGAGAGAAGAGGATGTTTGATGGGTTTTTGTTCCAGGGTTTGTGGATCCTCCACTCCCACCCTTGGGCCCTTTTCCTTGACCAAGTTATTATTCTGGGTGACCTTGGGCTAGTCACAGCTCTCTCAGAGCTCTCTCAGCCCCACCCACCAAACAGGGTGTTTTGTTGTGGGGATAATAATGACATACTTTGTGAACCACTCTCAGTGGGTGTTAAGTTGTCCTAAAGGGCGGTATATAAATAGAATGTTGTTGTTGTTGTTGTTGTTGTTAGTCCACAAAGCTTGCAGACGGGGAATTCCTCAGTCCAGATGTTTTCTGACTCTGCTGGGATATCTTTAAACAGCTGATACGTTCAATTCAACTGACAGACCTGAATTTTCGGGAGGACCCAACATAAAAAGACCTTGCAAACAAAATTGAGACCAGTGTGGATTGTATCTTGATGGAGGACGTAGATGTTGGTGGCCCGGCAGACGTGCTTCAATTTATTTAATGCATTTTTATTTTATTTGACTTCATTTATACCCCACTTTTCTCCCTAAAGGGTATCTGAAGGAGCTTATTTTGTTTTCCTCTCCTCACAACTGGCCTGTAAGGCAGGCTAGGCTGAGAGGATGTGTGAGGATTTGAACCCAGACCCTAGTCCGACTCTCTAACCACAACACTATTCTGGCAGTAGCTGTGGCCAGGATCATGAAATTAGAGGTTGGAGCCTAGAGCTGGTAGGAAGATCTGTTTTGCTGAAAAAGAGAGAGAGAACCACCTACTTGGACATACCTGTTTCTCCCCTTTCTCCAATTTTGTCTGTTTCTTTTGCATTAGACCATTTCCCCCCCCTGTAAGTTGTTTTCGGTCCCCGCTGGGAAGAAACGCAGAAAACGAATTAATGAAGTATGTACCTCTTTTGCTCAGCCTTTACCAGCCAGTTGTTGCTCGTAAAAAGCTGGGGAAAAATTGCAAGCAGAACAGGTCACATGGCGGTGGGCTGTGGATGTATACCTGTAGGCCCCTAGTCTCAATTTGGATTTAGTTTGGTCCTGCTGGGTCTTTTTATTTGGACCATTTGAACTAAGACACAATCGCTACCTTACGGATATCTTTTGGATACCCGGAAGCTCTTCCTTTGTACTCCCTCGGGTATTTTATTTCATTAATCGGTGGGGACCACTTTTAATTTGATCATAAAAGTCATGTTTGGGGAGATGGTGAGTAATGCTGGAGCACCAACCATTCAATCCCCTGGCCGATCTTGGCAGACCGAAGCTTGCTGATGGTGAAGCCGGTCTTCGGCAGACCGAAGTTGACGTATCTGCTGCTCTCCCTCCTAGTGACATTTGCACAGGAGCAAAGAAGAGAAGCCCTTTTTCATTTTTCTACTTGGCTTAGCTGTCCAGGTCTCTAAATGCAGGTCAGAAGTTTCTGAGAAAAGGGCAGCCAGTAATTAAACGTAAACCTGTCATGGCTGAATTTCCCCAGCTGTTGGGCATGTTGCTATAGCTCACGTTGGTGGCTGGCTGGCTGGTGGTTGGGTCTGAAATCCGGGTATTTCCCTGCAGTTGAAGAAATACAGTTTGGCTCAAGCTAGTTAGCTGGCCTTCCCCCAAATTAATATTGCCCCCCACATCCTGTAACTTCAGTCCATTCAAGGTGGTCTTGCCCTGTGAAGTAGCAGGAGACACGTTTGCAAGTCTTCCTGGCGACAGTATTTGAAGAGGGCAGTCAGAAGTTGCCTCTTCTGCAGGCTAAACTAGCCTGGTGGGTTTTCCATTTTCAATACCTCATTCCAGTTCTAGGCAATAGGTTTAAGGACACAGTATCTGAAGAACCGGTGACTTGGGTTGCCAGTTAAGATTGAAACGCACCAAGCAGGGCCTTGACAGGTGGCCCCTGAGATTAGACAAACCTCTGCCAGTGAGAGGGATATTTCTACCGCATTACCAGTAGCGCAGTGATTAAGTGGTTCGGCTGCGAATCAGCACTCAATTGGTTCGATTCCCACTACTGCCATGAGCTCAGTAGATGGCCTTGGGTAAGCCCCTCCTCTCAGCCCCAGCTCCCCAGCTGCATTGTGGGGATAATAATAACACTAACTTGTTCACCGCTCTGGGTGAGGCACCAATCTGTCTAGAAGAGCGGTATATAAGCGTTGTTGTTGTTGTGGAACTCTCTTACCACCAGCAATGCTTTCCATTTGCCCAAGTGGGTTTTGTGTGTGTGTGTGTGGGGGGGGAAGCAGGGTGTTGTGTGTTCTGCTTTAGTTAGTGTTATTTCATAGGTATGTTTAACAGTTGAGTTTCTCTGCCGCTACATTTTATCAGCCACCTTCAATGTATTTCGGAGTTTTTGTGTGTATATTCTTAGACTGCATCCACTCATCAATAGGCACTGCACCGTCGTAATAATTTATCTCCTGAATTTTCCTTCCTATGCAGTGGAAGATTACGATAATGCAGTATCTAATGATAATGCAATATCTGCCGTTGGTGCCCTTGTGAGTCATTACCTGTGATTAGCTCTGAGCCGCCTCATAAGCTTGGCCTAAGAGTGCAGGCTATACATTTTCCCCCAAATGACTCAATAAATCGACGGAGCGGTGAAACATCCAGTCCTCTTGTTTTTACGGAGAGCTGGGGGCCTGAAGGACTCTGGAAGCCTTATACGTGTGAATGTGTTCGCCGGGCTAGCCTGGGTACCTAGACAAGAGGCTGTCTGGTTAAGAGGCAAGAGAGCAGGAGCTGTCCATAGAACCAAGAGGAGGAAGCGGAGAACAACACAAAGCGCCAGATAAGGGCCTGGGTAGCTGGGAGTCGGTGCTAACGCTGCAGGGAGCTGTCCGGTGTGTGGCACAATCAGGAGCCCTGATCCTGCCCAGAGCTCTCCTCCCAAGTAGGACTAGCTTGTGGGATCCTTCACATGCGTTCCTAACCTGGTTCAGGCTTGTGCTCTGGCCCAACCCCTTTCTTTACTCTGAGATCTAGGGGGAGACTTGTGGGGAGGGCTGTGAAGGCAGAGAGGTCTGTTCAGGGGATTACTGTTTCACCGTGTCCACCAGATCCCTAAGTGCAGTTGTGCATTGAGTGTGTGGGGCTTCCCTCTGGAGATCTTGAAGTAAACTATGAGAATAATAGAAAGTGTAGGGAAATCTTCTTCCTTGGAGGTGTTTTCATCCCTTGACTAGGTTGGTCCAAAGCACCACATTTCTTCTTGGCCTCAAAGTTTAGAACTGAGAATCTCTCTGCACAAGACGTCTGACACATGAAGAACATGTGTCAGAGATGCAATGTTAGCCAGGAAGGGTAGTTTAAAAAGACAGAGCCGGCAGCAGGGCAAAGGCTTTGCTCTACTCTGGAGCTGTGTGAAGGGGCTGTGAAATGCCAGAAGGGAAACTTCAGCCCATTAGAACCTCCCCAGGTCCAAGCCCATCTCCAGAGGGCAGCTCCATCCCATTTCCAGTCCTCTCTGCTCTCTTGTTGCCATCCCACACAGTTTTAGACTGGAGAGGTGAAATTGACAGAGCCTTCAGGGAGGCGAAGATGAAATGAACAAACCCTCTGAAGAGCGATCTCTGCTATCTCTGTCTTTTTAAACTACGCTTCCCGGCTAACATTGCATCTCCCTACACTTGATGAACATGCACTGAGGTGTCTCCTGTAGAGAGACTCTGTTTTATGGTCAAATATGACTGAGCCTGTGTGTAGGGGCACACATATCTGTTAAGTTGACCACACATACCTGTGTAACTCATTACTTTTTGTTTGGGTGCTTGTGTGTTGAATTGCTCTGTAAATATAGTATATACATTCAATACCAAATTGTGCCGGAAGTCTGCGTTTTCCCCCCCTTTGGTGCCTGTCTAGGTACCCGATGATTGAAGCATTGCCGTGCATTGGTAAGATGGCAGGCGTAACGTTTCCAAAGAAGCTCCGTCTTCAGACACGATGCATTTATGTAAAGGAGTGTTTATCCTTACAAATTGCTTCTTGAAGATCTGTTAGTGCGACCCCCTCCTTACCTCGTCACCTTGACCGCTGCTGTGAAATTGCATCTTTTTGAGGTTGTGTCATCGTAATCGCTTTCAGACTTGGGGAGGCCTCCGCAAGGCTTGGTGGGTTCAGGCTTTGATTAGTCACTCTAATCTACAAATACCGCTGTAATTGTTTTTACATTCAAATTATTTACCCTCAGTCTGCGTTTTATCTTTAGAGCGGCTGGCACCTTTTCTTTTCTTTTTTAAAAAAAAGACACTGTTGCTTCCTCTTCTATGGTTTTTAGAGCATTCCTTGCCAATATGTGGAGCAGGGAGGAACACATCAAGGCCCAAGAAGTTGAGACAGAAGTTGAGACCTGGTTTCATTCTGGACGAGTGTTCACATTCAGTACATTGTGGCAAAGCCAAAAAAGGAGTCTCACAAGACCTTGAAGATACTGGCTTAGAGCCCTTGGCAAAACAGGGCCCCACGGGTGCTGCCTCCTGACACGGGAGAAGAGGAATTTTTTCAGCTTTCCCAGGTCCCAAGCTGTCCCAACTAACTCGAGTTCGATCCAATCTCAGCTTATCAACAGTAGCTTGTTGTGATATTGAGATGGCTTACAGCTCATCATTGCAAATGAGGAATGCAGTACTTATTCCAGAATTCAACAAAGTTAGAATCTGATTCTTAGTTTCTTTCTAAATTTTTGTGTGTGTGATTGTGGAAAATGTTTAAAAGTATGTTTGGCCTCCAGGGCTTGGAGGGTAGAGCTGATGGTGCTCCATGGATCTCTTGGTTGTTATTCTTCCTCCCGGCGAGCGAGTCTCTCTACACGAGGCATTTTACACACGGATGCTCAAGTGTAGGGAGACACAATGTTAACTGGGAAGCGTAGTTTAAAAAGACAGTGCTGAAGGTTCTGTCAATTTCACCTCTCTACACAGAGCTGCAGGAGATGAAATTCACAGAGTCTTTGGGGAGGCGAAGATGAAATTAACAAACATTCTGAGGAATGATCTCCACCGGCTCTGTCTAGAGAGGTGAAATTTAAACTACGCTTCCTGGCTAACTTTGCCTCTCCCTACATTTTAGCATCCTCATGTAAGATGTCTCATTTAGTTTTCATGCTTTTTTCTTCCTGTTATTGAGTAGCTTTCCATCTTCTCTGTAAAGAAAATGGCAAACATAAATTTTAATCTTGCTTGAATATGAATACACATGCAAAGCCTGTTATCAGCAAGCGGTAGACAGTTCCTATGAATCAAGACCCTTTGCTTTGTAAGCAGCAGCATGTTTGTGTGCATGTTTGGAACTGAAAATTAAAGGGGATTGATTATGAGCTATGATTAGTGCCATAAAGGCACTGCACGCTTTCCTGAGAAACCAAGCAGAGAAATACATCCAATTTTTTCGATTTCCAAAGTCAAAATTGCTTATTCGCCACTGTGAATAAAGGTCCTGAATGGCACCATAGGAGTCTCGACAGGCACTGAACATCTGTGGGAAAAGCTTTAGCTTGTGCAAGAACATTTTTTGGTAGAATGGGGAAGGGAATGCAATAGTCTGGTCTTCAGTGTACCCACAGACTGTGCAATAGCCAGCTCATGAGCAAGAACGAGAAATA